>NC_041392.1:426933581-426953325 GCF_002162155.2 Triticum dicoccoides | reverse complement strand
GCATTTCTTTTAAAGCCCTTTATGTGGTGTCGCTCAGACGCCCGACTGTGGCATTTCTTTTAAAGCCCTTTGTGTGGTGTCGCTCAGATGCCCGACTGTGGCATTTACTTTTAAAGCCCTTTATGTGGTGTCGCTAAGACGCCCGACCGTGGCTTTGCTTGTTATTTATTTCATAAATTTTAATACCACTATGTTATTGCAATTTTATAAATAACTTGCTTGCACGCATCAGAGATTTATTTATCTTTTGTGACTGACGTCATGAGCATAAAATATTTTCAGCACATCATTGTTATATTATACCTGTGTTCATAATGTTTGCGAGTACATTCAAAGTACTCACTGGCTTGTCCCTGGCTATTGTCTTGGCCAGATTTTCTTGCACGAAGAGGAGCGACGCGATGACAGCCCCGGAACCTAAGTAATGAAGATAGCAGCCTCGCGAAGATAGGAGTTAACCTGGTCAGCTGTTCCCGTGGGAAATGGAGTCCCATAGACACTGATGTTTCACAACCCGCTTCCGCCATCAACCACTAGAAACCATTTGTTGTACTCACAGGCCAGAATGGCCTTGTACTACATATTTTGTTTTCTGCTTGGAATTTCTGTATCAAGTTGGAGCCTCATCAGCTAACAGTAATCCTGGGGCTGATGAGCACGACGGTCTTTTCTGGAAATTTATTACCCGGAAAAACCGGTCGTGACAGACTTGGTATCAGAGCCAGGCTGACCATTGGCTAATCCTATCTTAGCCAGGTCAATAAACCTAAGTAAACCAACCCACCAGATCTTAACCAAACCCTAGTCAAGCTTCCCATGCAAGATAGCCACACAGTGACCCAACACCTTTTGGCAGTCGGTGCCCAACCTATCAACCTAACCTGTCGCTCATGCGCCAGTGACCAAGTCCTAAATAGTCTTTTCGCAAGCGTGCGAAGGAAGACTCCATCCCCTTTTTCCTATAAAAAGGGCACGCTAGCCCCAACACAGCACAGCACAGCCTCTACCTCCAAACCAAGCTACAATGCCTGGCCCTGTCGTGCACAACGAGACCACAACAATCAACCTTGGAGGTTTTGTGACCATCCTCGCAAACCTCGCCCGTCGTGCCTATGCGTTAGAGGAGCCACCAGAATATGTTGTGTAGCAAGGACCCATGAGCGGTGAAGACCGTCAATTCTGGGCCACTGTGCACATCTACGGTAGGGGTCTAGCACCCGAGCGCCCCTGCAGGTTCACCGGAAGGACAACTTCCTTTGAGCCACAAGCCATCCAGCTAGCCGCTCGAGAAGCTATAGTTCATCTCAGGCACCTGTCGCCCAGAGTTAACTGTCGCTCGTTCCACTACTACCCCAGACGTGAAGGGTATGGTAGACCACCCCAAGTTGCCAACGGAGATCACGAGACAGATCCTGCATTGTTGCACCTGGTGCGCTATGTAAGTGCACTAGAGGAACTGTGCGATCAAATCACTATTATTTAATTGCAGCTCGTGGAGAGCTGGTTCATCGAGCCCCGGCGAGAGAAGAAAACGAGCCCAACGCCGACAACCCAGTCGTGCTGTTCGGACAACCGATCGAGACCCCGAGATCAGCTCCAGCCATCAGCCGAGATGCTTTGATGACCCCAGAAGTGCTTCGTCGCCTTTTGGGAGCACAGTCCAACGGGGTTGTGGCCAACAATCCCCGCGATGGTCATCATCACTACCCCGACCCTGCAGTTCCTCCGCCATCTCCGACTAATCCCGGCAGTGAGACACGTGGAGAAGCCTCGACATCCACCAGGCACACCCGTTTAGACATAAACGAGGTAGACTAAGCCATACGAGTAGTACCGAGTCTCAATGTATCCTCACTTTGTAATCATGCGACCGTGTATATTAACGCAGCCTGTCGTTGTGCCTCTGTTTTAATAGTAGCCTTGCATATTTGGTCAGCGCATAGTTGCATATTTTTCCGGGCACAACTACCAAAACCAACCCGACGACAACCACAGTAACACGTCTCTTTATGAGATATGTGTATCTCTGACACTGACCTGACCTTTGGAGCTAAGCTGGCAAATTTATTACCTTTCACCACGGTAAAACGATCCGGCTCCATTGCTATTTAAAGGCCACCGCGTGACCTTGCCAAGCACCTCTCACCTTGTGCACCACCCTCACAACCATTTCCTAGCCATGCCGAGCCCTAGCATTTATCTGAGAACCCCAGATGCAACCCCAGGTAGCTTTGTCAAAATATTGTGGGACTTTACCCGCAGTACCATGGGTTCTACCCAGCCACCCCAGTACGAGCTGTTCAAATCTAGAATCACCCCATCCACCTCGAAATATTGGGCAGCAGTACACATTCCTCCTGTAGACCCCAACCAAGATCCAACAGAAGTTTCCTTCGTGGGGAAATCTATGCCAACCCCACACCTGGCCATAGAAGCTGCTGCGAAATAAGCGATTGCTCGTCTTCGATCCGCAGTACCCTATGCCCGCGAACGAGGATATTATTACTTTCCGAGCCGTGCAACACCCGGAGAAGTAACGTCTTTTCCCGGTGGGCGTATTGAGAGAGACCCAGTTCTGGCCAACCTTATCCAGTACATCATCGCTCAAGAGCATTTGAACCAACGAGTGATGGATTATCTCCAGAATCTCACTGATCTAAATCCTCAGATTGCCATCGGCAGACCACTGAGGCTCGACCCGGAGAGACGCATACATCGACTGGTCAATCCACTTCCTCCGATAGAAGAGGAGTGTATCCCTTTACCAGAGACATTTTATCAGGACCCCACCCAGTTACCATTTTCATTTTAGACGTCACTACTGTATTTGTTTTCGCAGCATTTATATTTGCGTGTATCTTATGCATGGTACCCCAAATTTGTGCAACGAGTCGAGTATTTAGTTTCTACTGGTATGAGTAATTTTTCTTCGTGATTAACTTGTGTAACCATGAAAGATCCTAGTATGAGTTTTCTTTTTACTGAATTGCTGCATCATTTATCCCCTCACTACGTGGATTATTATTATTTTTATTCACGCAGCACCACGGCAGCAGTCTCAAAACCGCTCGAACGCATATGGAACTTTTGTTTTTCACAACGGCTCTTAGCAAATCTCGAGGACGAGATTTTTCTTAAGGGGGGTAGTATTGTAACACCCCAAAAATTTAACCAGGTTTTAGTTATTAAAATTTTGCCAAGAGTTTAATTTTTTTGCATGCAAGTATATCTCTGTTGATTTCAAAACTTTTCTTTTAATATTAAGAAATTTTTCCCAAGTGGATCCTTCCAAAATATGTTGGACTTTCCCTCTCATTTAAAAAAAACATCTCTCAATCAGGAGATTTATTTATAAAATTATTTCACCCTGAGCTTTATTCATTAAATGAATTGTTCTAAAATTTGGAGCTCTTTTTGAACTACAACCATTTGATATATTTAACTAAAAATTTCACCAAGGTTTGGAGATATCATGTGATGTCTCTAAATCACTTTTGTGCAATAATATATTTCATTCATTGGATAATTTGAGCTCTGCATCAATTTTTCCTTCTCTGGTCCAGAGTGCATTTTGCACTACAACCCTTTTAAATAATTCTTTCTAGCCTCCACCAAAATTATGGGATATTGGTAGTAGCATATGATTCAACTTTATGCAAAAACCTAGTGCTGTTCTTTAAAAATTTTGAGTCAATCAACCTCTTTTTCATTCTGGTCCAGCCTTCTGATTTCTACTGCAACCCTATTTAATTTTGCTCCAACAATCTTGTGTTTTCTCCTACTTGTAGACAGCCCTACCAAACCCCTAAACCCAGGAGCATGCACCCATTGGATTAATTTTGGTTCATGAAATAATGTCATTTATTTCCTGTCCAGAAATGTAGTTTTGCAAAACTTGCACTAGCAAGTTTCTACTTTTGGCAAACTAACCTCACCACCCTCTTGTACATCTAAAGAGACCCCAACCTGGAAGTTTTGGCTACCCCAAGAGATGCCTAGGTGCATGTGGCATTCTATCGAGCACCCTGTAGGCATGACCAGTTTTGACATGAGTTTTGGCATTGCACTGTGAGCTTGCACCTCTGATCAAACTAGCATGTCCACTAGACTCCCCGTTACTCCTAACCTAGATCTGCTAAATGCCAGCCTCACCCAAGCTCTATAGCATGCTCTGGCATTACGTCGAGCACATCCCGTGCACGCCCAGGGCGCGAGCAGAGCGTGTGTTTGGCACGCACGTGCGCCGAGCCGACACGCTGGCCCCCATAGTTTTGGCCCGCTCTGCAGCACCACGCCACGCGCTCCCCTTCTCACCGCAACACGCCAAGCCGCCCCTCGCCACGCCCCGGCAGGCCAAGAGCTAGCCGCCACGGCCGCCGACAGCCCCTGCTCCGTTCAGCGCCGCCCAAGCCTCTCCCGCTCGCCACCTGGCCCCTGGAACAGCGCGTGCTCATCCGCAGCCATGTCCACTAGAGCTCGTCGCCGCCACGATGCCCTGCAGCTACAGAAAGATGGTCGCCGACGAGCTCATCCGCGGCCGCCACTGAACCGCCTCGAATCGCCTATATAAGGAGCCCCGAGCTCATCTCCGCATGCAGGCAGTCCCAAGCCACCTCCCGAGGACCCCCTTTGGCAGCCAATCGACCCGGGGAGGCCTCCTTCCTCATCTCCGGCGACTGCAGCCACCGCCACTACCCAGGCCCTGCCGGTGCCTCCAGAGCCTCCCCCTCTCCGTTCTCTTCGCCAGAAACCTCCTCATCCTCCCGTGAACCCGTCCCCCTACTCAATTTTGATCGGGAACCCCAGTATCCCCAAACACACTTTGCTCCCGAGGCCACCTCCGCCGAGAAGCTCGCCGCCGGCAGCTCCCTCCGTCCCCACCTACCTGGCGACCACCGGGAGGACCGCCCTGGAGTGGCGGATCCATCCCCGCCCTCTGAGCCCCACGGGGAGCCGCCGTTCGCCGGCGACGATCGCCGTTGCCTCGCCTCCGTTCGGGCAGAGGAAGAGGAGGGAGGGATAGACTGGTCAAACCTGACCAGTGGGGCCTTTGGACCCACTGTCAGCGACCCCGTGCCTGTCCACGTGGGATTAAGTGAAGGCGTAATCCCCCCAGTACGTTTCCCTGCTCCGAAAGCGTATTCCCCTCCGAAACGTTTTCTTTTCTGTTTTATTTAAATAACAATTTTTGACCAGAACTTTGACTGGCTATAACTTTTTAAATATAACTCCAAATGAATTGATTCTTTTTCCTACCTCTCTCAAATTTCACCTAGTTTATTTTAAGATTTATTTGAAAAAAATTCAGAACAACTTTTGGTGCTGTTTTTATCTTTTGTGTTAATTCTTTTATATTGCTAAAATAGGATTTTTGAAGAGAGGAGAAATGTTTCAAGTTTTGGAGTGCACCCTGCCTTCCCACACATTGAAGGCAAGCATTCTGAACCCCGGCATAATATTTTTGTGTGTTCGATGACACGTTCATAACATCACCTCACTTTGGAGAAACTTGTTATTTCATGTGATATGATCATATGCATGGGTGCATGTTATTGATTTCCATGCTGTTGGAAATGGACACACTTGTGATGATAATCACCCTCATGTGCCTTGCATGCATACCGGCAGGAACCCGGGAAAACCTCTGCCTTGGGTAGGCATGAGTTTGTCGCCGGTCTCCTTCGGGACGGTTATGTCTGGTATGGCATGGCAAGGTGATATGAGCGGTGACTCTGTTGGTTGAAATATATTCGTCATGCTAATCATGCAGGGAATACTTAAACCTCCTGAGTCGACCGTAGATCGAGTCTTGTGCCAGTAACCCCCATACTTGTTTCGTACTACCACTCGTCTCTACAGCAAGTAGAGTACGGTTCAGTAAGTTGTCAACCTCTTTCTAGCACACACCGTACAGAGAGGCCATGGTGGAAGATACCGGTTGTAGCTGGTAGGCAGGCCACCTGGTCCGGGGGCATGGGTGTTTCCGGTTGGGACCGAGAGGGGAGGCCACCCCTTAGAGCGCGCGATATAAATTTGATCCCATGCTACGCGAGGTTGTAGCCTCCCCACTTAGAGTTTGCTTGACAGGTGTCGTGGGTGATTCCAGACACGTGTGAGATAAGCTGGTGTGTGCAAGTTAGGTGTGTTTTCAACAAAAAGACCGTAGACGGAATTAGTCCCGATGGACTAAAGAAATCTGTTACTCGTGGGTAAAGAGTACACCCTTTGCAGAGATTAAACCTATTCGAATAGCCGTGTCCATGGTTAAGGATTACAGTCTGGGATGGGTCAGGTGTCGGTCTTAGTGTCGGTCTTCGGAGGTGAAACTGTTAACCAGAAATGGAATTACTGCTTGTGACTTGTGATAACGATGATTATTATTATTGTTGACTAACCCGTGATATTATTGTTATTATCGAGTATCTCTGGGATGGTTCTACCTCCGGGATATTCACTATGATTGTTTATTTTAAAGCCCTTTATGTGGTGTCGCTCAGACGCCCGACTGTGGCACTTCTTTTAAAGCCCTTTATGTGGTGTCGCTCAGACGCCCGACTGTGGCATTTCTTTTAAAGCCCTTTATGTGGTGTCGCTCAGACGCCCGACTGTGGCATTTCTTTTAAAGCCCTTTGTGTGGTGTCGCTCAGACGCCCGACTGTGGCATTTACTTTTAAAGCCCTTTATGTGGTGTCACTAAGACGCCCGACCGTGGCTTTGCTTGTTATTTATTTCATAAATTTTAATACCACTATGTTATTGCAATTTTATAAATAACTTGCTTGCACGCATCAGAGATTTATTTATCTTTTGTGATTGACGTCATGAGCATAAAATATTTTTAGCACATCATTGTTATATTATACCTGTGTTCATAATGTTTGCGAGTACATTCAAAGTACTCACTGGCTTGTCCCTGGCTATTGTCTTGGCCAGATTTTCTTGCACGAAGAGGAGCGACGCGATGACAGCCCCGGAACCTAAGTAATGAAGATAGCAGCCTCGCGAAGATAGGAGTTAACCTGGTCAGCTGTTCCCATGGGAAATGGAGTCCCATAGACACTGATGTTTCACAACCCGCTTCCGCCATCAACCACTAGAAACCATTTGTTGTACTCACAGGCCAGAATGGCCTTGTACTACATATTTTGTTTTCTGCTTGGAATTTCTGTATCAAGTTGGAGCCTCATCAGCTAACAGTAATCCTGGGGCTGATGAGCAGGACGGTCTTTTCTAGAAATTTATTACCCGGAAAAACCGGTCATGACATGAGGTCTACGGGAAAATCATGATTTTCGATGCTGAGGGTTGAATGATAGCCTAAGCCTGCCATCATCTCTCCTCCTGGAGAAGTGACTTGGATCGGGGTTCTAAGGGTCCTAGTGTGCAACCCGTATTTTTCCACAACTACCCTTGATATGAATGAATGCGTTGCATCGGAATCAAAGAGTACCAATACCGGATGTGAGTTTCATAAAAACTTACCAACCACAGTTTTTGGCTGATCATAGACGTCCTCCACGTCAATGTGATTCACCTGAGCACGAGGAAAAGGGTTGGGCTTCTTTGCTGAGCTTCCATTGTCGTTGCCGTTCCCATTCCTCTGCTTGGCCTCTGGAAAATCGGTGGCGTAGTGTCCTGTCTTCTGGCACTTGAAACAGGTGATATGACTCAGATCCTTCTGAGTCGGAGCAGGATGGTGCTGGTTGCCGTTGCCTCCATTGCCTGACTTGGGGTCGTTGTCGTGGTTGCGATTGTTCCCATTCCCTCCATGGTTATGTCCTCCATGATTGTGTCCTCCATGGGTGTGATGGTTATGTCCTCCCGAGTATGGGGCATAGCGGGGCTTCTGCTGAGCTCCGGAGTTGTACTTTCCCTGGCTATATTTCCGCTTGTGGCTTTTAATCTGCTGCTGCTTGCCTTCAAGTATAGTGGCCTTGTCTACCAGCTCCTGGTAGTTGTTGAAAATAGAACCATTAGCTGCATTCCCAGCTCATCATTGAGTCCCTCAAGAAACTTCTCCTGTTTTGCGGCATCTTGGCCACGTCATCTGGGGCATATCGAGATAACTTGTTGAACTCATCCACATACTGCCCCATAGTATGGTTCCCCTAGCGTAAGTTGCGGAACTCACGCTTCTTCAGAAAGGTGGCTTTGCCATAATTACGCTCTCAACTACATGATCATGTAAAGCAATATGAAAATGATGAAGCGTGTCATAATAAACGAAACGGTGGAAAGTTGCATGGCAATATATTTCGGAATGGCTATGGAAATGCTATAATAGGTAGGTATGGTGGCTGTTTTGAGGAAGGTTGTAACATGCCAAAATTCCAAATTTTGGAATGTCATATTAAATAAATAGATTTGATTCATTGTTCGATTGTGGTGTGGTTGCTCGTGTGAAATTGAGTGAAATTTGAAACTTTTGAAAGTTGAATGAGAGGGAATAAAATGACTTTCCCAAAACTTTAACTCTGCATTTATGATCTCCATGAATTCAAATTTTTTCAAATACAAAACCCTAGAGAGAAGATGATATGACTTTTTCTATTTAATTAAATGAAAAGGGGGTTTTTGAAAATATTTGAATTTTATTTGAAAATATTCCAAATTCAGAAACTTTAAGCAACTCAATGATTTTCATGAGAGAAGATAAAATGATTTCTTCAAAACATATGAAATATGAGTTGGAAGTTTAAAAGAATCAAATTTAAAGTCCTTTTGAAATTATTTTCAATTTGAAGTTATTCGGGTTTTACTCAAATTATTTTTCTCCAAAAATAAAATATATGGAAATTAGGGTAAAATGATTCCCTACATTAGAAAATTGGAGAGAAATAAATTTGAAATCATGTTTGTATTTTTAAAATGATTTTTCTTGAGTTTTAATGAACCAGAAGCACTCTTTGCTTTATTTGAATTTTTGCGGATTTTATTTGACCTCACAAAAATGTTCATGTTGTAGAAAATATTTTTTTGAAAATTTTGATATATTATATGCCTATAGTATATTTTTATTTTACTATATTTAATTTATTTTTTTGTCTGTGATATTGTTTTAAAAAATCTTTTGGACCGGGCCTGCCCAGGTTGCCAGGCCATGGCCCAGCTGGACCGCACGCCCGACTCGCTCGTCCCCTAGCTCGGGACAGAGTCCGAGCCGCCACGACACAGCCACCGACCTTAGCGTCTATGCCGAGGCTGGGCTCCTCTGCCCCTTGCCCAAGGCACTCTGCCCCGCCTCCTATAAGTAGGATGCCGCGGCCCCTCTCTCTCCTCCCTCGAGCGCCGCCGCCGCCACCGCACATCTGCTAAACCGCCACCGCCGGTTTTCTCACCAGCCGAACCGGTAAAACCGTCGCCCCGACTCGGTCTTTGCTTCGGTTGTTTTCTTAAACCGATTTATTTCTTTAGGTTGGTTTAAGCAGCGAATGTCTTCTGTTTACATAGTTTTAGCGGGCGTTTTCGTTCATTAGGATTTCGTAACGAGCATTCTTTAGATATATTTTTCTTTTTCTGTTAAATTTCAGCTAGGGACTCATCCGTGAATATTTTATTTATAGATTAGTCCCTGATCTTCAAACGATCACTACTTTTTCCTCGATTGTCCAAATCCAACGAAACCAACACTCACTTCCTCGCTATGATCCCCTCTATCCAGATAATCAACTTAAACATGTTTTTGAAAGTTTTAAAATTGGAATTCAAACAGATTTCTATTTGAACTTCGTTTGATCATAACTCGAGTTTTATAACTCCGATTTAATTGATTCTTTTTGCAAATCGACGCTCTTGACCTAAACTTTCTGATAAGGCCAAATTTATGCAATTTTGGTACTGTTAGAAATTGTTTTCTATTGCGAGATTTAATGTCTTGCTTTCGAAGTTTTCCGACTTCGTTTCTTCAATTTCTTTTGTGTGAGTGCTTATGTATGCAATTGCTTGCTTACGATAGATTGACCGGAGTGTGACGAGTAGAACTATCAGGAGTTATGAGTGCGAATCATCTTCATCAACCGTACAAGGCAAGTTCACACTTTGATCATACTTTTCATACCCAATTTTTATGCATTAGTTTCAACCCTCAAAGATTGCATGAGTAGGATTTGATAACATGTGGGTATTGGGAAGTAATTGATGAGGTAGGAACCTATTGTCTTGCATTCAAACCCAGGGTGTTACTACATTATGCTTACACTGCTATGCTTTGCTCGTAGACGTGGTTTGGTTTTGAGAGAATTCATGAAAGTTGTGAGAGTTATTATTAACTAAGGGAAACTTAAGGTGGCTACTTTAATACACATCTGGGTGGATTGGTTGTGGCACCCTGGAGCACCCAGTGGTTTGCCCGGTCACCTGAGAACCCAGTGCTTACCCAAGGGGAACCCGGAGTACCCGTGTGATCACCCTATGGAATGCCACCCAGGCTCAAAGGGATCATAAGATTATTCATGCTAGAAACTTCCGTGTGCAACCACAAGCCATTATGGGCTCTGGCATAGTTGAGTATGTTGTGTGACCTCTTTCAGCGGTAGGCTAGCAGATGCAGGGGGAAAGTAGGTGGTACTGTCTACCCAGAGTAAAGAGTTAATGCTTCGGAAAGACTTTGTCTCGATCATCCGTTCCTCAAACAACATGTAGTGCGAGAAATTCAACGGAGGAGATCGAGTCTTGTGGGGAAAAGTGTGCAAACCTCTACAGAGTGTATAAACTAATCATGATTAGCCGTGTCCCCGGTTATGGACATCTTGAGTATCTGGTACTTGAATTATTGGTTTGATCTCATCACTTTACTTAATTAACTTGTTGGGTTATAATTATTATTTTGGGATTCAGTTGGAGGAACCTTCTCAATGTTTTCAACAAACTTGTAGTTAAATAAAATATATTCCTTTGTTGTAGGGAAAAATTAGCTTTATGCAAAATTAAACTTAGATCCTCCACCAGCCAAATATGCATGTAGTGATGGCCATTATTCAGCATTGCTCTATATTGTGAAATTGCCAGCACATTCAATGTACTAACCTATATGGCTGCAATGTCTCCTGTTGAAGGAATTCTTACGACGAGTAAGTGATACGTTAGGGTTATAATTTCTACACTCAACTTTGTCGTTGATGTTGATGGGAATCCACAACCTTGTTGTTACTTCCGCTATTTGGATTGAGGTAATAGTATTTATGTTACTTTATACATGTGATTTACCTCTGTTATAAATCCTCGAGTACTGTGTGTGTCAACATACTGATCCAGGGATGACACTTAAGCATAGAGACTTGACCGTATGAGGTCGGGTCACTACAAAGGTATATGATGGGTTTATGGTACCGGCGAAAGTTGCGCGGTACTAGAGAGGCTAGCAATGGTGGGAGGATGAGAGTGCGTATAATCCATGGACTCAACATTAGTCATAAAGAACTCACATTCTTATTGCAAAACTCTATTATCTATCGAAACAAAGTACTATGCGCATGCTCCTAAGGGGATAGATTGGTAGGAAAAGACCATCGCTCGTCCCCGACCGCCACTCATAAGGAAGACAATCAAAACATATCTCATGCTCCAACTTCGTTACATAACGGTTCACCATACGTGCATGCTACGGGACTCACAAACCTTAACACAAGTATTTCTCAGATTCACAACTACTCACTAGCATGACTCTAATATCACCATCTTCATATCTCAAAACAATCATAAGGAATCAAACTTCTCGTAGTAATCAATGCACTTTATATGAAAGTTTTTATTATATCCCTCTTGGATGCCCATCATACTAGGACTAAATTCATAACCAAAGGAAACTACCATGCTGTTTAGAGACTCTCAAAATGATATAAGTGAAGCATGAGAGTTCAACAATTTCTTCAAAATGAAACTACCGCCATGCTCTAAAAATATATAAGTGAAGCACTAGAGCAAACGACAAACTACTCAAAAAGATGTAAGCGAAGCACAATGAGTAGTTGAATAATTATGTAACTATGTGAAGACTCCTTCTCATAAATAAAGTTTCAGATCTTTAGTACTTTATTCAAATAGCAAGCAAAACAAAATAAAATGACATTGCACTATAGCACATATCATGTGAAGAAGCAAAAACTTAGGCTCAACCGAGGCTAACCGATAATTGTTGATGAAGAAAGGTGGGATGCCTACCGGGGCATCCCCAAGCTTAGATGCTTGAAACTTCTTGAAATATTAATTAGGGATGCCTTGGGCATCCCCAAGATTGAGCTTTTGTGTCTCCCTAATTCCTCTCATATCATAGTTTCCTGGAATATTAAAAACTTCATGCACACATAACTCAACAAGAACTCGTGAGATAAGTTAGTATAAATCAACACAAAACCTTTTCATTATCTACTGTAGAAAATCACTAAAATTATAATTTTGACATTGCATACTAAATGCCTCTGCATATTTAATAGTCCTATCCTCAAATAGAATCATTAAACAAGCAAAGATATGCAAACAATGCAAACATAACATCAATCTGTCTAAACAGGATAGTCTGTAAAGAATGCAAGAGAAATCATACTTCTTTAACTCCAAAAATTATGAAAAATTACCACACTGTATATAATTTAGTTTTACTCATTGTGTGAAAATTTCAAGATTTTATCATGTTCTGACTATTCACAAATATTCAAAATATAACAACAAACTTTCTGTTTTTAAAACGACAACATATGGACTTGCAAAATAAGCATGGTAAAGGCTATACTTCACCTTTTTATTGAAGTAAAAGATGCAAAACATTACTCTAAATAACAACAAGCAAATCCTAATAAAATAAAATGACGCTCCAATCAAAACACATATCATGTGGTGAATAAAAATATAGCTCCAAGTAAGGTTACCAATGAACGAAGACGAAAGAGGGGATGCCTTCCGAGGCATCCCCAAGCTTAGGCTCTTGGTTTTCCTTGAATATTACCTTGGGGTGCCTTGGGAATCCCCAAGCTTAGGCTCTTGCCACTCCTTATTCCATAGTCCATCGAATCGTTACTCAAAACTTGAAAACTTCACAACACAAAACTTAAAAGAAAACTCATAAGTCTGTTAGTATAAGAAAGCAAATCACCACTTAGGTACTGTCAAGACAAGATTCATAATTTTTATCACATGATGCCTACTGTACCATACCATTTCTACAATTTATATTACGCAATATAAGCCATAGAAAATAGAAAACAAGCAAAATATGCATCAAAAACAGAATATGTGAAAAACAGAACAGTCTGTAGTAATCTGTAACTCTCGAATACTTCTGTAACTCCATAAATTCTAAAAACATAGGACAACCTGAGAAATTTGCTCATTAATCTTCTGAAAAAGAATCAGTATTTTATCGCACTTCTGTTAAAAATGAAAACTAATCTCCTGGGCGCAAAAGTTTCTGTTTTTCAGCAAGATCAAATCAACTATCACCGTAAGCCATCCCAAAGGTCTTACTTGGCATTTTATTGAAACAAAAGCTATAAAACATGATCACTACAGTAGAATAATCATGGGAACACACAAAACAGTAGGTATAAATGTTGGGTTGTCTCCCAACAAGCGCTTTTCTTTAATGCCTTTCTAGCTAGGCATGATGATTTCAATGATGCTCACATAAAAGATAAGAATTGAAACAAAAGAGAGCATCATGAAGAATATGACCAACACATTTAAGCCTAACCCACTTTCTATGCATAAGTATTTTGTGAGAAAACAATTTATCGGAACAAGAATCAACTAGCATGGGAAGACAAAACAAGCATAACTTCAAAACTTTTAACACATAGAGAGTGATATTATTACAATTCCTACAAGCATATATTCCTCCCTCATAATAATTTTCAGTAGCATCATGAATGAATTCAACAATATAACCATCACATAAAGCATTATTTTCATGATCTACTTTAGTCTATTTTCATGAATAGTAATGGGAGCAAACTCAACAAAATAACTATCATGTGTGTCATAATCCAATTGAAAGTTAAAATCATGATGACAAGTGTCATGGATATCATTATTCTTTATAGCAAACATTTCACAACAATAATCATCATAGATAGGAGGGATGCTTTCATCATAATAAATTTGCTCATCAAAACTTGGGGGACAAAAAATATCATCTTCATCAAACATAGCATCCCCAAGCTTTTGGCTTTGCATATCATTAGCATCATGGGTATTCAAAGAATTCATACTAACAACATTGGAATCATGCTCATCATCCAAAGATTTAGTGCCAAACATTTTAATAAATTCTTCTTCTAACACTTTGGCACAATTATCGGAATCCTTATTTTCATGAAAGACATTAAAAAGATGAAGCATATGAGGCAACCTTAATTCCATTTTTTTGTAGTTTTCTTTTATAGACTAAAGTAGTGATAAAACAAGAAACTAAAAGATTAGATTGCAAGATCTAAAGATATACCTTCAAGCGCTAAGCTCCCAGGCAACGTCGCCAGAAAAGAGCTTGATGTCTACTACACAACCTTTTTCTTGTAGACGTTGTTGGGCTCCAAGTGCAGAGGTTTGTAGGACAGTAGCAAATTTCCCTCAAGTGGATAACCTAAGGTTTATCAATCCGTGGGAGGCGTAGGATGAAAATGGTCTCTCTCAAACAACCCTGCAACCAAATAGCAAAGAGTCTCTTGTGTCCCCAACACACCCAATACAATGGTAAATTGTATAGGTGCACTAGTTCGGCAAAGAGATGGTGATACAAGTGCAATATAGATGGTAGATATAGGTTTTTGTAATTTGAAAATATAAAAACAGCAAGGTAACTAATGATAAAAGTGAGCACAAACGGTATTGAAATGCTTCAAAACAAGGCCTAGGGTTCATACTTTCACTAGTCTCAACAATAATAACATAATTAGATCATATAACTATCCCTCAACATGCAACAAAGAGTCACTCCAAAGTCACTAATAGCAAAGAACAAACAAAGAGATTATTGTAGGGTACGAAACCACCTCAAAGTTATTCTTTTCGATCAATCCATTGGGCTATTCCTACAAGTGTCACAAACAGCCCTAGAGTTTGTAGTAAAATAACAACTTAAGACACAAATTAACCAAAACCCTAATGTCACCTAGATATTCCAATGTCACCTCAAGTATCCGCGGGTATGATTATATGATATGCATCACACAATCTCAGATTCATCTATTCAACCAACACAAAGAACTTCAAAGAGTGCCCCAAAGTTTCTACCGGAGAGTCAAGAGAAAAACGTGTGCCAACCCCTATGCATAAGTTCATAAGGTCACAGAACTCGCAAGTTGATCACCAAAACATAAATCAAGTGGATCACGTGAATATCCCATTGTCACCACAGATAAGCACATGGAAGACATACATCAAGTGTTCTCAAATCCTTAAAGACTCAATGCGATAAGATAACTTCAAAGGGAAAACTCAATTCATCACAAGGAGATAGAGGGGGAGAAACATCATAAGATCCAACTATAATAGCAGAGCTCATAGTACATCAAGATTGTGCCATATCAAGAACACGAGAGAGAGAGAGAGAGAGAGAGAGAGAGATCAAAACATAGCTACTGGTACATACCCTCAGCCCCGAGGGTGAACTACTCCATCCTCATCATGGAGAGCGCGGGGATGATGAAGATGGCCACCGGTGATGGATACCCCCTCCGGCAAGGTGCCGAAAGAGGGCCCCGATTGGTTTTTGGTGGCTACTGAGGCTTGCGGCGGCAGAACTCCCGATCTAGGTTTCTTTTCGGGGGTTTCTGTATTTATAGGAATTTTTGGCGTCGGGAACAAGTCAGGGGGGTCTCCGAGTCGTCCATGAGATAGGGGGTGCGTCTAGGGGGTAGGGCACACCCTCCACCCTCGTGAATGGCTCGGGACTCTTCTGGCCCAACTCTTTTACTTTCGGGGTGATACGTCTCCGTCGTATCTATAATTTTTTATTGTTCCATGCCAATATTATACAACTTTCATATACTTTTGGCAACTTTTTATACTATTTTTGGGACTAACATATTGATCCAGTGCCCAGTGCCAGTTCCTGTTTGTTGCATGTCTTTTGTTTCAGAAAATCCATATCAAACGAGTCCAAACGGGATAAAAACCGACGGAGATTCACTACAAGAAATATGTCAACTTGTGACCTTGACTATTGGTCACTGAAAGGTCATTGTTTTTCATTTGTGACCTTTTTGTGACCAAAAACAGAAGGTCAAAAGCTGGCGGTCGTAAACTGAAATTAACGACCTTCTCTGTGCGAAGGTCGTAGACATTTATGACCAAAATATGCCTATTATTTTGTTTTGGTCACTAGTAGCCTCCCCAGGCCACGTAGGCATCCGACATGGCAATCTGATGTGGCACAAGAATCAGCCCGGTCCAATTCGATTTTCTACATGGGCCTAGCCCAACAATTTGGCCTTTTTAATGTATTTTTCCTGTGCTTTTATTAGCTACATGGGTCTGACCCAGTAATTCGGCCCATGTATTTTTTTAGGCAAGCCCTTTTAATATATGTATTTTATGTTAATTTCGGTTAGCTACATGGGCCTGGCTTACAATTTGGCCTTTTTATTTTCTAGCGCACAACATTCTGCAGTCAATTTATTTTTTATTTCCAGCTTTTTTTCCCAGCTCCAGTTTACAGATGGGTCCCAAATGTCAGATTTTGCACAGCTTATTAATAAGCAATATATATGTATATATCAAACAGACAGAAGAGAGAAAGCATATGAAAATCTTCAAATAACAGCTAAAATAAGTTTATTACAATATGCTATACAAAACAGAACACGTGAAACTACATACACTCATTCACATCACAACAACCAGTTTCCATACACTCATTCACATCACATCAACCAGTTTAACCATCGAATATTGCATACCCAGGAACTTCCTCTTATGTGCAGACCTACAGGAAGGGCATCTCTCCAGCATCATCTCTCTCCAGCATTCACTGATTCGCACTTGGCTTCACGGCTTCACACTCAGAAAAATTAGGACTGGAGCTCCTGTAAAAGAGTGAACATAAAGGAAAAAATTAGGCTTGGAGCTCCTGAAAAAGAGTGAACGCATAAAGGAAAACAAGTAAGAAAACTATACAGGAAAACAAGTAGAGTGTATTGAGCATATATATGTTGTCCCTGGAAGGCGATGAAACCAGATTATCATAAGTCATAGTTTAAACATCAAACCAGATTTACAAGTGAGCATGGCTAGAGTTCATAGAAACGATCCAAATCCAAAACTTAGGGGTGGCTGGGAGAACAGAGAGGGGGCGCACCGCTCTAGCAGAGGGCGGCGCCGAGGACCGAGTCGCCGCCAATGCTTCTGGTGTGCTCCAGTCGCCTACATGTCAGGAGTTTTGTGACTCGTGAAGATACATCTATGCACCAAAGCAGCAGTTCATTTACCAAAAGAAAATAACAGTTCAAGCATCATGGTACCAACACTAATTTATCGACAGCTCAACACCAAAAAAGTAAGTTAAATTGAAAATGCCATACTCTGACCATTTCATCCTCAATACACGTAATGTGTTGTGCACTCTACACATAAAAAGTAGGCTACTAGAAATTACTACAAGGAGAACACACCTCATATACATAATTCACACTTGACAATTACAATAGGCACTACACATATATGGAGAGGTGTTTAAAAATAAAACACGGGATTTAGGCATGCACTGGGCATGTATGGATACTAATTGCTCAACTACACGAGGGTAGCCAGTTCGCTGTCACATACAGAAAAGCATGATTCAGATCAACACCATAACAGAGATTGCTAAACCTCAACAGTGGCGTACTTATATACAAACAGAGATGATAGCGACACCGTACTACTACTACTTGAAAGATTGGCAGTGAGGCTTACCCATTGGCGAAATAGTCAGATGAGGACACCTCATTGTACTTCATGAGCATGCCTGGGGGCCAAACAGGAATATCAAAGCAATTGCATCCAGATTCTATCTTCTGCAAATCACAATAAACTCCAGTCACATTGTGTAGTATCAAATATAAGCAACAATGCAGCAGCTGAAACCACTACCTTACTAATTTGTAGAAAACCTCATGATGTAATCAAATATTTAGTTAAGGACTAGGTTATTGATTACAAGCTAAGTAAAATGCAAACATACTCATATTGTAGTGATGGATCCCAACTCATTTAAATTAGAGTAGTTCGTCATTAGCTCATTTGCGTTGTAGAAGTAAAAGCATCTGGCACACACATGATGAAATGAAATGAAAAAAAGAATGCTTCAGTTTATTTGGAAAAAAATGTGTGTGACACAGTTCTTTTGGGTTGAGCTGACCCAGCAAAAACAAAATTCAATTCTGAAGCTCACTCACCATGTGCACGTGAGGCTTGGCCATGTCAATGTGTGCTCATGAACATGTGTATGTGAACAGGAACAAGTTAAAAGGGATTCCTTCATATTTTTACCAGGAACAGGATGCGGCAGTGGAGCTTCAAGAAAAATATTTAGGGGCCAAAACTAAGAGGAAAACACCAATTGTTCACATTGAAGATTGAACACATATGTCATTCTGGCATATCCTTGAAGGAACAATTCTCATAACAGGAACACAAGAGAGGGTTGTTGATTTCGATGAGAACTAAATCAGAGCACTACTAATGCTATTCTGTTATAATTCAAACGGTACATAAAACTAACCACCAATCCAGTGCAAAAAATTGCATGTACAGATCCAAAAAAATGTATCATCTATTCAGCTGTGAATGTACAGGTTTGTGTTTTAAGAAAATAGGTTTGTGTTTTAAGAAAGTAGTGTATATACAGATCCAACCCAAATAAACTTTAAATAATTTTGTTATTTCCTGTTAATTTACAATACTGCCTAGCATGCATCTTTCAAGGATTAAAATGGAAAGATCACGGAATCCTACATCAACCAGATTGAATGACCCAAACTAAACCATCATCAATCTGTCGATGGACACACTGCACAAGTCCATATACTTTAGGCATGTTATATATTGCGACTACACTTGGAATTCTATAACATAAATCCTAGTCTTTCTCAAGGCGCAGGACAAAATGCAACACACATGCTAGAGTAAAATCACACAGAGCAAAGCAACAGCCTTAAACAAACATCATCAGCGATAGTGCAGCAGATGCTAACTTTAGATGCTGCTCGGGTACATGAACACTCTCACCTTGCGCCCCTGCACACAATGCAAAGCAACAAACAGCCTCAGCAAAAAAGCACCATCAAGAAAGCAAGCAGTGGATCAAAAACTAAGGGCGGGCAGGCATTGACCATGGACTCGGCGGGGAGGTTGGACTTGAACTGGGGGCGAATGACGCTGGAGTTGTCGTGCGGGCGGGTGATCTTGCCCTAGAGGCAGCAGTAGTGGGTGTCGTTGCTCTTGGTCTTGGCCTTGTACACGTACGCCAGGCGCTTCCCGACGTACCACGCCACGTCCTCCTTGGTGTTCACCCCCTCGACCTGCACCAGCGACGTGCTCTCGTACTGGTTCGACTTCGACCTGCAGATCAACCCCCACATCGCCATCAGCGCACCGCCCAATCTCACCATGAGATGAATCACCAGATCCGGCGAGAGCATGGCCAAGAACGGGGCTGCTCACCTCTTGAAGCCGAGGATGGTGCCCCGGACATAGAGCCTGATGCACTGCCCCGTGCGTCCCTTCACCATGGCGGCTGCTGCCGCTTAGGGTTTCGACGTGATGGGGACACGGG
>NC_041392.1:426922973-426933370 GCF_002162155.2 Triticum dicoccoides | reverse complement strand
AAGGTCGGGCGGGGGGGTGCGGGAGGCGATGGGCGGTGTGGCGGCGAGGGGAGGCGAGGCGGCGAGGGGAGAGGGGGAGGGGAGGCGAGGCGGCGAGGCAAGAGGGAGAGGGTGGCGGATCTGGATCTAGAGAGGGGTTGGGAGACGACGCTAGGGTTCGAGTGCGGGAGGGAGTTTCCTTTTTTTCAGACAAAGAGGGGGGTGAGGGAGAAAGGGCTGCCGTCGGATCTGGATCTGGAGAGGAGCATCCGACGGCGCTGAAGGCACGATCCGCGTGACATGCTCATGGACCAATCAGAGCCCAGTACACGTTATGACCATCTAAATTGGTCTTAATCAATTATAGATAAGATGTTGAATCATATAAACAGTTTTATGATATGAGAATTAAAAAAATAGAAATATTCTCATTGTGTCAGCAAATGTGACCTAGTTTTTTAGGAAAACTAACAAACTTAGAATTGGAATAAGACAAATATCTTTAAAAAGTGTTATGAGAAATGAGTTTTTAGGGGGGAAATCATTTTCTATTTTCGGAGTGACAAAATTATTTTTTTGTGAAGAATCTACCAAATATTTCTTTCAAAATGGCACCACACCATTTTCCAAAACTATAAGACAACATTTTATGTACAGTTGACCAAATCTTAAAATGTAAAATGCTTTTGATTCACCTCTCATGAAAAAGACAATTTATGTTTCAAAAAAGAATCCCTGAGCATTCTTTTTTCTACTTTTTCACATGAAAAATTCAAAAAATGATCTCATATTGTGCACAAGGGTGCATATTGTAATGGCAAACAATGTTGCCTAAGGAAGTTTTCATTTTCTTTAGACAAAAAAACCATTTTCCATTTTTCGAGTGCCCAAAAGGTGTTTTTTTTGTGAAGGACCTCGCAAATAATTGTTGCAAAATTGGACCAAATCAATTTTATAAAATACTAGGCCATATTTAATGCACAATTAACCAAATGGTTGGGTGTAAAAAGTTTTGATCCACCTCTGCTGAAAAAGACAAACTTCCTCCTATTCAGCTCGAAGTGGGTCAAATTTGAACTGTAGCTGCCTTGTAGTTTTCTCTTTATTTTTTCCAAAAATCATTTCTAGGTACATAAGTATCTATTGAATCAGAGAAACACCAAAAAATTCCAACATTCAACCGCTAGCTAGGAACGGTCATTCCCGCTGTTTTGACCGCATTTTGAAATGGGCATAAAAAATTAAAAAAATCAAAAAATTAGAAAACCTTCGCATTGTGTCATTATATATGACCAAGTTACCAGGAAAAATAATAAACCTGTAATACGACAATTCTTTTAAAAAAGTGTTATCAGAAATGAGCTATCATGCGTGAAGATTCATGGCTTTCAAGCCAAATGATCAATCCTATGGCCACATTCATGGCATAGTTTGTTCAAATGATCTCATATTGTGCACAAGGGTGCATATTGGAATGGAAAACAATGTTTCCTAAGGAAGTTTTCATTTTCTTTGGACAAAAAAACCATTTTCCATTTTTTGAGTGCCTAAAAGGAGGGTTTTTTGTGAAGGACCTCCCAAATAATTATTGCAAAATTGGACCAAATCATTTTTATAAAATACTAGGCCATATTTAATGCACAATTGACCAAATGGTTGGGTGTAAAAACTTTTGATCCACCTCTCATGAAAAAGACAAATTTCCGCCGATTCAGCTAGAAGTGGGTCAAATTTGAACTGTAGCTGCATTGTAGTTTGCTCTTTATTTTTTCCAAAAATCATTTCTAGGTACATAAGTATCTATTTAATCAGAGAAACACCAAAAAAATTCCAAGATTCAACCACTAGCTAGGAACGGTCATTCCCGTTGTTTTGACCGCATTTTGAAATGGGCATAAAAAATTCAAAAAAAATCAAAAAATTGGAAAACCTTTGCATTGTGTCATTATATATGACCAAGTTACCAGGGAAAATAATAAACTTGTAATACGACAATTCTTTTAAAAAAGTGTTATCAGAAATGAGTTATCATGCGTGAAGATTCATGGCTTTCAAGCCAAATGATCAATCCTATGGCCACATTCATGGCATAGTTTGTTTAAATGATCTCATATTGTGCACAAGAGTGCATCTTGGAATGGCAAACTATATTGCCTAAGGAAGTTTTCATTTTCTTTGGACGAAAAAACCATTTTCCATTTTTCGAGTGCCCAAAAGGAGGTTTTTTTGTGAAGGACCTCCCAAATAATTGTTGCAAAATTGGACCAAATCAATTTTCTAAAATACTAGGACATATTTAATGCCCAATTGACAAAATGGTTGGGTGTAAAAAGTTTTGGTCCACCTCTCATGAAAAAGACAAATTTCGACCGATTCGGCTGAAAGCGGGTCAAATTTGAACTGCAGCTGCCGCATAGTTTGCTATTTATTTTTTCCAAAAATCATTTCTAGTAACATAAGTACCTATTTAATCATAAATACATGGTTTGGTGGCGATACGTCGAGGTTTGGGCGGTGGCCGAGGACCCCAACTCTAGAGCGCGTAAACTCGCATGCCCGCCGCATGGTCACCGCGTGACCGTGGCGTTGCCATGTGTTCTAGGTGGCCTTGGCATGTCTAGTGGGTTGGGCACTACCCAGGTAGGTGCTAGGAAGAAAATTACAACATAAGATTCTCACGAGGAGACCGATCGATGCTCAAACATGAATTAGCAGCCAAGTGTTTGATTAGCGGTACGGGAAATGTACATAGCAAATGGGCGTGAGTTTTGGCTGAGGATGATCACTAAGAAAACCGTCTTCACAAATTTTTAGCTCAAAAGGAGGAGCCTAGCTGGTACTTGCTTTGCAAAGTACCACACTGGACATAAATACGAATGTTGAAGCTGGGCTCAAAATAATGAATGGATTGAGCTAGCATTTGGTGTAGGATGGTTATTTGGGCATAGGAAAGCACTGTAGAAAATGGATACTATTTGGACATGCCAAAGTGGTACTTTCTTCACAAAGTGCTGCTCTGAACATAATAGGAAAATGAATATTTTTGAATTATTTAAGAACTAGTCAAGGAAGGTTTTTGACATATTTGATGAAGTTATGATCCAAACAATTTATGAGAATTTTTTGGGAATTTTTGGAATAATAGAAATATAGGTTGCTTCACAACCTAGGGAAAAAATTGACACATGGACATGACACATAGGCAAAACTGATGAGATGGCGCCTAGTCATCGCAACCCACCACAATTTACAAGGCTATGACCATCTATATTGGTCATTAACAACTAGAAATAAGGCAGCGGACTAGCGCTGTTTGCTTTATGACCATTTCGTGTAAGGAAATTACAACCTTTTTGACCAAAATGGTCGCAATGGTTTAGGGTGTGGAGCCCCCCACACAGCATTTGACCAATTGGTCTCAAATGGTCATAGATCTATGACCAATTCTTCCAGGGTCACTAACAAAAGGTCACTAGTGGACATATTTCTTGTAGTGATTTTTTTGGAATATATGTAAATTTTGGGAAGTGAAATCAATGCGAGACGATGCTCGAGGGGCCCATGAGGCAGGGGCGCGCCCCTGACCCTCGTGTCCACCCTATAAGGCAGTTGATGCCCTTCTTTCTCCGCAAGAAAGCTAATATCCGTATAAAAATCGTGTCCAAATTTCAGCCCAATCGGAGTTACAGATATCTGGGAATATAAGAAACGGTGAAAGGGCAGAATCAGGAACGCAGAAATAGAGAGACAGTTCCAATCTCGGAGGGGCTCTCGCCCCTCCGCCGCCATGGAAGCCATGGACCAGAGGGGAAACCCTTCTCCCATCTAGGGAGAAGGTCAAGGAAGAATAAGAAGGGGGCTCTCTCCCCCTCTCTCCCGGTGGCGCCGGAACGCCGCCGGGGCCATCATCGTCACCGTAATCTACACCAACACCTCCGTCATCTTCACCAACATCTTCATCATCTTCTCCAATCTATCTATAGTAGTCCACTCTCCCGCAACCCGTTGCACCCTCAACTTGAACATGGTGCTTTATGCTTCATATTATTATCCAATGATGTGTTGCCATCCTATGATGCCTGAGTAGATTTTTGTTGTCCTATCGGTAATTGGTGAATTGCTATAATTGATTTAATTTTCTTGTGGTTATGTTCTTGTCCT
The DNA here is from genome assembly GCF_002162155.2 of Triticum dicoccoides. Lineage (NCBI taxonomy): Eukaryota > Viridiplantae > Streptophyta > Magnoliopsida > Poales > Poaceae > Triticum > Triticum dicoccoides. The sequence goes on along the minus strand of NC_041392.1, from coordinate 426,929,230 downwards.
TTGGTGCCCATCATATGAGCGCGCGCGTGGATCACACCATAGAGTTAGTTGTATGTTGATAGGACTATGTATTGGAGGGCAAGAGTGACAGAAGCTTCAACCTAGCATGGAAATTGATGCATACAGGATTGAAGGGGGACCAATATATCTTAATGCTATGGTTGGGTTTTACCTTAATGAAAGTTAGTAGTTGCGGATGCTTGCTAATAGTTCCAATCATAAGTGCATAGAATTCCAAGTCAGGGATGACATGCTAGCAGTGGCCTCTCCCAAATAAAACTTGCTATCGGTCTAGTAACATAGTTAATTGCTTAGGGGCAATTTCGCAACTCCGACCACCACTTTTCCACACTCGCTATACTAACTTTATTGCTTCTTTACCTAAAAAAGCCCCTAGTTTTTATTTACGTGCTCTTTATTATCTTGCAAAACTATCCAAAAACACCTACAAAGTACTTCTAGTTTCATACTTGTTCTAGGTAAAGCGAATGTTAAGTGTGCGTAGAGTTGTATCGGTGGTCGATAGAACTTGAGGGAATATTTGTTCTACCTTTAGCTCCTCGTTGGGTTCAACACTCTTACTTATCAAAAGAGGCTACAATTGATCCCCTATACTTGTGGGTTATCAAGACCTTTTTCTGGCGTCGTTGCCGGGGAGTTATAGCGTGGGGTGAATATTCTCGTGTGTGCTTATTTGCTTTATCACTAAGTAATTTTTATTTGTTGTTCTAAATTGTTCTCTATCTTTAGTTATGGACATGGAACACGAAATACCAAAAAAATTAGGTTTACTTGCTACTCATGGAGATGGGGAACCTCCTAAAACCCTCGATGCTCATTATGTGAAAGATATTATGTACTACTTTGATAATCCTGAGAAAACCCCATTCAACTTTATAATGGGAGTAACGTTGGATCATCGTGAATACTTCAGGGATTATCGCTTGACTCAAAAGGGGAAACTATTATGGGATCAAATCTATATGTTGCATTGGTATGCTCGGCAACTATCCTTGAGATATGATTATACTTGTTGCTCTAGGATGAAGGCTCCACACCTTCCCTTTTCATGTGAATTTAATGATGATGAAACCTTGGCTTCTTATGCTAATGGTATATATAATTATTATTATGTGGAACAAATAGAAGAATTCGCTGCTTTTATGGGTGCTTATGAAATTGAATCTTTGTTTAAAGAGTTTGAAGATTTTGATGATTCAGTTTATAGACCTGAAAATTTAGCTATCCTTAAATATTTCTATGAGAATTATAAATACAATTATGATATTGATGAATTTATTGAGAAAGTCTCCGCTGTTCGAGAAGAGACTAATATTTTGCAGGAGTCTATGGAAGAAGAAATTGATGAAACTGTGAGCTCATTGGATGAAAAAGATGATGAGGAGAGCGAAGAACAAAAGGAGGAAGAGCGGATTAGCTACCCATGCCCACCTTCTAATGAAAGTAACTCTTCAACTCATACATTGTTTAATTTCCCTTCAAGCTTACCGAAGGATGATTGCTATGATGATTGTTATGATCCCGTTGATTCTTTTGAAATATCCATTTTTGATGATGCTTGCTATGCTTGTGGCCAAGATGCCAATATGAATTATGCTTATGGAGATGAACTTGCTATAGTTCCTTATGTTAAACATGAAATTAATGCTATTGCACCCACGCATGATAGTCCTATTATCTATTTGAATTCTCCCGACTACACTATATCGGAGAAGTTTGCCCTTATTAAGGATTATATTGATGGGTTGCGTTTCACTAATACACATGATGATTCTGATAGATATAATATGCATGTGCTTGCTGCTCCTACTTGCAATTATTATGAGAGAGGAACTACATCTCCTCCTCTCTATGTTTCCAATATGATAAAATTGCAAGGAACTTCTTATACTATGCATTGGCCTTTACTATGTGTGCATGAATTGTTCTGTTATGACATGCCTATGCATAGGAAGAGAGTTAGACTTCGTCATTACATGATATATGTTACATTGTGCTCACTACTACATCACAAATCATTGTTAATTAAAATTGGCTTTGATATACCTTGGGATCCGGGTGGATTCATTACTTGAGCACTATATGCGTTGCTTAATGGCTTTAAAGAAAGTGCTGCCAGGAAGACAACCCAGAAGTTTTAGAGAGTCATTTATTTCTGTTGAGTGCTTTTATATAGTTTAAAAACAAAAAATAAAGAGGGGAACCCAAAACTTTTCAAAAAGAAAAGTGAAAGTGAGAGAGACAAGCATTGTTGAAGTGGGGGAGCTCCTTGAACTTTGTTCATGCTCACGGAAACTTTGTGAATCTTGATTACAGAAACTTTTCAACAAATATAATTATCCCCTTGTACAATTCCATTGTATTATAAAAATAATGTGCCCAGACTTATCTTTAGGATGTTTACATTGCTTGTTGGTTTGTGCGGTGCAGAACAGAAACTTTGGTTGTAGTGCGCAATTTTAATTTTTTTACTAGAACGTCAAACGGTTCTGAAACTTTTTGCACTGTCTTTATATACATATTTTTTATTTTTCCTAATTGTTTCAGAATTTTCGGAGTACTAGAAGTATGGTGAATTTTCAGATTACTACAGACTGTCCTGTTTAAGACAGATTCTGGTTTTGATGCATCGTTTGCTTGTTTTGATGAAACTATCAATTTATATCAATGGATTAAGCCATGGAAAATTTATATTACAGTATATACAATGCAAAAACAAAATATTAATTGGTTTTCAACAGTACTTGGAGTAGTGATTTGCTTTATTATACTAACGGATCTTACCGAACTTTCTGTTAAGTTTTGTGTGATTGAAGTTTTCAAGTTTTGGGAGAGATCACGATGGATGAAAGAATAAGGACTGGCAAGAGCCTTGGGATGCCCGAGGCAAACCAAGGAAATATTCAAGGACTCCCAAGCAACCAAGCTTGGGGATGCCCCGGAAGGCATCCCCTCTTTCTTCTGACGATCAGCAGCAATTTCACTTGGAGCTATATTTTTATTCATCACGTGATATGCGTAAATCTTGGAGCATCTTTTGCATTTAGTTTTCACTTTTCTTTTATGCACCATGCTGGTATGAGATAGTCCTTGGTTGATTTATAGAATGCTCATTGCACTTCACTTATATTTTTTTGAGTATGGCTTTATAGAATGCTTCATGTGCTTCACTTATATCTTTTGAAGTTTGGATTGCCTGTTTCTCTTCACATAGAAAACCGCCAGTTTTAGAATGCTCTTTTGCTTCACTTATATTTGTTAGAGAATGGGCACATCTTTTTTAGAAAGGATTAAACTCTCTTGCTTCACTTATATCTATTTAGAGAGATGACGTGAACTGGTCATTCACATGGTTAGTCATTAAATCCAACATAAAACTTGTAGATCACTGAATGTGATATGTTTGATTCCTTGCAATAGTTTTGCGATATAAATATGGTGATATTAGAGTCATGCTAGTGGGTAGTTTTGGATTATAGAAATACTTGTGTTGAAGCTTGTGATTCCCGTAGCATGCACATATGGTGAACCATTATGTAACGAAGTTGGAGCATGAGGTATTTATTGATTGTCTTCCTTATGAGTGGCGGTTGGGGACAAGCGATGGTCTTTTCCTACCAATATATCCCCCTAGGAGCATGCACGTAGTACTTTGTTTCGATTACTAATAGATTTTTGCAATGAGTATGTGAGTTCTTTATGACTAATGTTGAGTCCATGGATTATACGCACTCTCACCCTTCCATCATTGCTAGCCTCTTCTGTACCGTGCATTGCCCTTTCTCACCTCGAGAGTTGGTGCAAACTTCGCCGGTGCATCCAAACCCCGTGATACGATACGCTCTATCACACATAAGCCTCCTTATATCTTTCTCAAAACAGCCACCATACCTACCTATCATGGCATTTACATAGCCATTCCGAGATATATTGCCATGCAACTTCCATCATCATCATATACATGACTTGAGTATTTATTGTCATATTGCTTTGCATGATCGTAAGATATCTAGCATGATGTCTTCATGGCTTGTCCATTTTTGATGCCATTCCTACGCTAGATCATTGCACATCCCGGTACACCGCCGGAGGCATTCATATAGAGTCATACTTTGTTCTAGTATAGAGTTGTAAGTAAATAAAAGTGTGATGATCATCATTATTAGAACATTGTCCCATGTGAGGTTATCAAAGTGAAAGTGGCCAGAGAAGCCCCCCCCCCCCCAAAAAGAAAGAAAGGAGAGAGGCCAAAGAAGCCTACAAAAAAGAAAAAAAGAAAAAAATGAGAGAAAAGAGAGAAGGGACAATGTTACTATCCTTTTACCACACTCGTGCTTCAGAGTAGAACCATGTTCTTCATATAGAGAGTCTCTTGAGTTATCACTTTCATATACTAGTGGGAATTTTCATTATAGAACATGGCTTGTATATTCCAACGATGGGCTTCCTCAAATGCCCGAGGTCTTCATGAGCAAGCAAGTTGGATGCACACCCACTTAGTTTCAGTTTGAGCTTTCATACACTTATAGCTCTTAGTGCATCTGTTGCATGGCAATCCCTACTCCTGCATTGACATCAATTGATGGGCATCTCCATATACCGTTGATTAGTCGCGTCGATGTGAGACTTTCTACTTTTTGTCTTCTCCAGACAACCTCCACCATAATATTCTATTCCATCTATAGTGCTGTATCCATGGCTCATGCTCATGTATTGCGTGAAAGTTGAAAAGGTTTGAATACGTCAAAAGTATGAAACAATTGCTTGGCTTGTCATCGGGTTGTGCATGATTTGAATGCTTTGTGTGGTGAAGATGGAGCATAGCCAGACCATATGATTTTGTGGGAACTAACTTTCTTTGGCTGTGTTATTTTGAACAGACATGATTGCTTTATTAGTATTCTTGAAGTATTATTGTCTTAATGTCAAATGGTAGACTATTGCTTTGAATCACTTGTGTCTTAATATTCATGCCATGATTATATTACATGATCAAGATTATGCTAGGTAGCATTCCACATCCAAAATTATCTTTTTTATCATTTACCTACTCGAGGACGAGCAGGAATTAAGTTTAGGGTGCTAATACGTCTCCGTCGTATCTATAATTTTTAATTGTTCCATGCCAATATTATACAACTTTCATATACTTTTGGCAACTTTTTATACTATTTTTGGGACTAACATATTGATCCAGTGCCCGGTTGTAGCACCCTCGATGCGACTATAGCTCCCACGTGTCGAGGCACGACTTAGAGACATAATCGCATTGAAGGCATATGTCGCAAGTTAGGCAATCTTCACAACATCCCATGTAATATAAATGATAAAGGGGAGATAACATAGTTGGCTTACACTCGCCACGTCAATCAAGTACATAAATAACATTACATCATCCAAACACTCATGGCCCGACTACGGCGCCAAAATAAAAGATAACCCAAGATGCGACACGGTCCCGTTCACCCCCAACTGGGCACCACTACTGATCATCGGGAAAGGAAACATAGTAACATTGAGAGTCTTCGTCGAACTCCCACTTGAGCTCATATGCGTCTCGTGGAGGGGAATCATCAGGCCCTGCATCTGGTGTAATAGTAATCTGTGAGCCACAGGGACTCAGCAATCTCACACCCTCGCGATCAAGACTATTTAAGCTTATAGGTAAGGCAAGGTAAATATATGTGGAGCTGCAGCAAGCGACTAGCAAGTATGGTGGCTAACTTATTCGCAAAAGAGAGCGAGAAGAGGAGGCAAAGCACGAGCGAGAAACTAGAGAGCAACCTGCGCAAACATTACTCCAACACCGTGTCCACCTCCCGGACTCCGCCGAGAAGAGGCCATCACGGTAACACACTCAGTTGATTCATTTTAATTAATTAAGGTTCAAGTTATCTACAACCGGACATTAACAAATTCCCATCTGCCCATAACCGCGGGCACGGCTTTCGAAAGTTCATATCCCTACAGGGGAGTCCCAACTTAGCCCATGACAAGCTCTCACGGTCAACGAAGGAATAGACCTCCTCCCAAGACGTTCCGATCAGACTCGGTATCTCGGTCATTCAAGACACTTCGACAGGTTAAAACAAGACCAGCAACACCGCCCGAATGTGTCGACAAATCCCGATAGGAGCTGCACATATCTCTTTCTCAGGGCACACTCAGATTGTCTAAACTTCCGGTAGGCCAGCCCAAAGTTGCCCCTGGTAGCCACCGGCGGCTGACAGTTTGGA
>NC_041392.1:426920664-426922731 GCF_002162155.2 Triticum dicoccoides | reverse complement strand
AAGAAAAGGATAGGTGGCAAATGGTAAAACCAAGGTTGGGCATTGCTGGAAAAGCTTTAATCAAGGCGAACTATCAAGGGGTTCCCATTATAACCCAACCGCGTAAGGAACGCAAAATCCGGGAACATAACACCGATATGACGGAATCTAGGGTGGCAAGAGTGGAACAAAACACTAGGCGAGAGGCCGAGCCTTCCACCCTTTACCAAGTATATAGATGCATTAAGATAACATAGCAATATAATGATATCCCAACAAGTAAATAGATGTTCCAACAAGGAACGGCCTTCAATCTTCACCTGCAACTAGCAACGCTATAAGAGGGGCTGAGCAAAGCGGTAACATAGCCAATCAACGGTTTGCTAGGACATGGTGGGTTAGAGGTTTGGCATGGCAATTTGGGAGTCTTGAAAGCAAGTGGTAGGCATCGTAGCATTGGCATAGCAAAAGAGCGAGAAAACTAGCATAGCAAAGATAGTAGTGATTTCGAGAGTATGATCATCTTGCCTGCACAGTTGTCAGAGTTGACTGGATCCTCGAAAGCAAACTCAACAGGCTCCTCGTTAGCAAACTCGTCTCCCGGCTCTACCCAAACAAGACAAACAAGCAACAAGGATACAATCAAACACGTGCAAACTCAAACAACGCAATGCAAAGATGGTATGCTATGCGGGATGCGATGCGGGATGCGAAATGCAAGATATGACAGGAAATGCATGAACCTGGCCTCAACTTGGAAATAAAAGTGTGCCATTGGAAAGATGAGATGAAATCGCTTGAAAACGATATAAAGAATGCCAGAATCGGAGTTACGGTTTGGAAATGGCAAGCGATTCAAATATGACACCGGTCTGCGATTTACAGCAAGTAGGCATCTAAATGCAATGAAATGAACATGCTACAGCACCCAAACATGACAAAACAATACATGGCAGGTAAGCACACAAGATGCTTAACAAAAGTCTAGCACTGAGCTACGGCCAATTCATCCATTAACAGGTTCAAACAAGCATGGCAAAAATGCATATGGCAAACAGATCTCAGACTTAGTGAAATTAACACTTGTCTGGAATTTCAGATCAGGTAGCCCCCTTCGGAGCCACAAAACTACATGCTACAGGATCTGAACATGGCAAAGTAAAGCATGGCATGGATCTACTCAAAGAGCTTAACAAAAGTCCCTTAGTGACCTTGAGCCAAAAGGGATCGGAAAATACAATTGCAAGCATGTGAACATAGCAAAAACAAAATCAGATCACATACTTAGTGAAAACTGACACATGCTGAAATATAACTCAAGTAGGCATGTTTACGAGCTCGATGCACTCACTACGGTGCAAGTCATGGCAAGACAAGCATACACCCATCAAGAAGGCACAAAATGCAATCGAGACATGACAAGAACAATAACATAGCATGCACGGATCAACTACAACATCACCGGTAAAATCGCAAACAAGTTGACAATCTGCCCAGATTCACAAAGTAGCAAAAGTAGAGCTTGATTGACTCAAGCTAGGGTGCTCCATAATTTCAAAAAAAGACATTTATGGATAGAGCACTACAATATTAACAAAACATCCTTACTGATCATCCTCAAAAGAGGCACAAATCACTAGGAAACAACATGAACATATGGCATCATGAGATAAACAGATCAAGGACTTAGTGGAAATGCTAAGTCCCTGAAAACAGAATTACTAAGTGCACCACTTTGCAAGCTTGCACTAGTCACCACACACATCCTAAAAATACATGGGTTGCACCTCTGGAAAGATGACAAAACCCTTAACAAAACACATGTAGAGCATCAGGGCATATCATGCACACATTAAACATGGCAAAAATGACAAAAACCTAAACGGAGTAGCAGATCTGGCAATTAACTCAAGTAGCCCTCTTCTAACGGCATTTCGGGCATCGAGATGAGCTCAATTGAAAATGATGCAATGGAATGAAATGATGTACTCTCTGATATGAACATTTTGATGTGCTATATGCATGAATTGGAGCTACCGATGCAAAGTTACAGCCTAACGAACAAGAGCACTTGAACTGAAAATATCT
>NC_041392.1:426874813-426919967 GCF_002162155.2 Triticum dicoccoides | reverse complement strand
GGCGACAAGGAGGTGAGGCGGGCGGCCGGCTCGGGCTGAGGAGGAGGCAGGCGGCGGCGATGGGCTCGCGGGGGCCCCGAGCGGGCCTCGCGGGTCGCGGCGGCGGCTGGCGGCGGAGTGCCACGTGGCGGGCGCCTATTGGGCCGGGCGGCGGAGCGGACAATGTTCGGCGGCTGGATTTTTGTCCGGCGTGGCGCGGGGACGATTTCTAGGGTTTCGCCCGGGATTTGGAATGTGGGGATCTATATATAGGGGTAGAGGGAGCTAGGAGAGTCCAAATGAGGTGCAGTTTTCGGCCACGTGATCGTGATCGAACGCTCTTGATAATGGAGCAGAGTTAGGTGGGTTTTGGGCCAAATTGGAGGGGTGTTGGGCTGCAGCACACACGAGGCCTTTTCGGTCTCTCGGTTAACCGTAGGAGTATCAAACGAAGTCCAAATGGTACGGAACTTGACAGGCGGTCTACCGGTAGTAAACCAAGGCCGCTTGGAAAGTCTCGGTCCAATCCGGAAATGTTTAATCCCCACACACGAAAGAAAGCTAAAAATGACCACCGGAGGAGAATGAAGCGCCGGAATGCAAAACGGACAACGGGGAAAATGCTCGAATGCATGAGACGAACACGTATGCAAATGCAATGCATATTATGACATGATATGAGATGCATGAAAACGATAACAACACACGGAGACAAAGACCCGAACCCGAGGAAATAAATAACTTAACGCCGGAAATGGCAAGAGTTGGAGTACAAAATTGGGAAAGTTACATCCGGGGTGTTACACCAGTGCCAGTTTCTGTTTGTTGCATGCTTTTTGTTTTGCAGAAAGTCCATATCAAACGGAATCCAAACGGGATAAAAACTGACGGAGATTTTTTTGGAATATATGTGAATTTTGGGAAGTGAAATAAACGCGAGACGATGCTCGAGGGGCCCACGAGGCAGGGTGACATGCCCTAGGGGAGCAGGCGCGCCCCTGACCCTCGTGGCCACCCCGTAAGGCGGTTGACGCCCTTCTTTCGCCGCAAGAAAGCTAATATCCGGATAAAAATCGTATCCAAATTTCAGCCCAGTCGGAGTTATGGATCTCCGGGAATATAAGAAATGGTGAAAGGGCAGAATCAGGAACGTAGAAACAGAGAGAGACAGATCCAATCTCGGAGGGGCTCTCGCCCCTCCGCCACCATGGAAGCCATGGACCAGAGGGGAAACCCTTCTCCCATCTAGGGAGAAGGTCAAGGAAGAAGAAGAAGGGGGCTCTTTCCCCCTCTCTCCCGGTGGCGCCGGAACGCCGCCGGGGCCATCATCGTCACCGCAATCTACACCAGCACCTCTGTCATCTTCAGCAACATCTTCATCACCTTCCCCCATCTATCTACAGCAGTCCACTCTACCGCAACCCGCTGTACCCTCTACTTAAACATGGTGCTTTATGCTTCATATTTTTATCCAATGATGTGTGATACATCTCCAACGTATCTATAATTTTTTATTGTTCCATGCTATTATATTATCAACCTTGGATGTCTTCTATGCATTTATATGCTATTTTATATGATTTTTGGGACTAATCTATTAAACCAGAGCCCAGTGCCAGTTTCTGTTTTTTCCTTGTTTTAGAATATCGCAGAAAAGGAAAATCAAACGGAGTCCAATTGACTTGAAACTTGATGGAACTTATTTTTGGATCAGAAGAAGCCCAGAAGACTTGGAGTGCACGTCAGGGGATCAACGAGGAAGCCACGAGGCAGGGGGCGCACCCACCCACCCCCTGGGCGCGCCCTCCACCCTCGTGGCCCCCCTAACGCACTTCTTCCTCCTATATATCTCCATATACCCTAAAACAATCGAGGAGCACAATAGATCGGGAGTTCCACCGCCAGAAGCCTCCGTAGCCACCGAAAGCCAATATAGACCCGTTCCGGCACCTTGCCGGAGGGGGAATCCCTCTCCGGTGGCCATCTTCATCATCTTGGTGCTCTCCATGACGAGGAGGGAGTAGCTCTCCCTCGGGGCTGAGGGTATGTACTAGTAGCTATGTGTTTGATCTCTCTCTCGTGTTCTTGAGGTGATACGATCTTGATGTATCGCGAGCTTTGCTATTATAGTTGGATCTTATGATGTTTTCTTCCCCCTCTACTATCTTGTAATGGAGTGAGTTTCCCCTTTGAAGTTATTTTATTGGATTGAGTCTTTAAAGATTTGAGAACACTTGATGTATGTCTTGCCGTGCGTATCTGTGGTGACAATGGGATATCACGTGATTCACTTGATGCATGTTTTGGTGATCAACTTGCGGGTTCCACCCATGAATCTATGCATAGGGGGTTGGCACACGTTTTCATCGTGATTCTCCGGTAGGAACTTTGGGGCACTCTTTGATGTTCTATGTGTTGGTTGAATAGATGAATCTGAGATTGTGTGATGCATATCGTATAATCATACCCACGGATACTTGAGGTGACATTGGAGTATCTAGGTGACATTAGGGTTTTGGTTGATTTGTGTCTTAAGGTGTTATTCTAGTACGAACTCTAGGGCTGTTTGTGACACTTATAGGAATAGCCCAACGGATTGATTGGAAAGAATAACTTTGAGGTGGTTTCGTACCCTACCATAATCTCTTCGTTCGTTCTCCGCTATTAGTGACTTTGGAGTGACTCTTTGTTGCATGTTGAGGGATAGTTATGTGATCCAATTATGTTATTATTGTTGAGAGGACTTGCACTAGTGAAAGTATGAACCCTAGGCCTTGTTTTCTAGCATTGCAATACCGTTTATGCTCACTTTTATCATTAGTTACCTTGTTGTTTTTATATTTTCATATTACAAATACCTTTATCTACCATCCATATTGCACTTGTATCACCATCTCTTCGCCGAACTAGTGCACCTATACAACTTATCATTGTATTGGGTGTGTTGGGGACACAAGAGACTCTTTGTTATTTGGTTGCAGGGTTGCTTGAGAGAGACCATCTTCATCCTACGCCTCCTACGGATTGATGAACCTTAGGTCATCCACTTGAGGGAAATTTGCTACCGTCCTACAAACCTATGCACTTGGAGGCCCAACAACGTCTACAAGAAGAAGGTTGTGTAGTAGACATCAAGCTCTTTTCTAGCGCCGTTGTCGGGGAGGTTAGTGCATGAAGGTATATCCTTAGATCTTGCAATTGAGTCTTTTAGTTTCTTCTTTTATCACTAGTTTAGTTTATAAAAGAAAATTACAAAAAAATGGAATTAAGTTTGCCTCATACGCTTCATCTTTTAATATCTTTTGTGAGTATGATGGAAAATAAAATTGTGCTCAAGTGCTAGAAGAAGAATGCATTAAAATGTTTGGCACTAAATCTTTGAATGATGAGCAAGATTGCAATGTTGTTAGTATGAATTCCTTGAATATCCATGATGCTAATGATATGAAAAGCCACAAGCTTGGGGAAGCTATGTTTGATAAAGATGATATTTTTTTCCCCCAAGTTTTGATGAGAAAATTTATTATGATGAAAGCATGCCTCCTATTTATGGTGATTATATTGATGAAAGCGGATTTGGAGAGGTCATGACTTTATTTTGTGATGAATCCACTATTTCGGAAGAGGTTCCAATCGATTATGAGAACAAAGTTGCTATCTATGATGATTATTGTGATGACTTGTATGCTATAAAGAATAATGATATCCATGAAACATGTCATCATGATTTTAGTTTTCAATTGGATTATGCCTCACATGATAATTATTTTGTTGAGTTTGCTCCCACTATTATTCATGAGAAGAATTTTGCTTGTGTGGAGAGTAATAAAATTTCTATGCTTGTAGATCATGAAAAGAATGCTTTAGGTGCTGGTTATATTGTTGAATTCATTCATGATGCTACTGAAAATTATTATGAGGGAGGAATATATGCTTGTAGGAATTGCAATAATATCAAGTTTCCTCTCTATGTGCTTAAAGTTTTGAAGTTATGCTTGTTTTACCTTCCTATGCAAGTTTATTCTTGTTCTCATAAGTTGTTTGCTCACAAGATCCCTATGCATAGGAAGTGGATTAGACTTAAATGTTCTAATCATATTCTTCTTGATGCTCTCTTTATGTTTCAATTATTATCCTTTATGTGAGCATCATTGAAATCATCATGCCTAGCTAGGGGCGTTAAACGATAGCGCTTGTTGGGAGGAAACCCAACTTTATTTTTGTTCCTTGATTTTTGCGCCTGTTTAGTAATAAATAATTTATCTATCCTATATTTTGGTTATGTTTTTTGTGTTTAATTAGTGTTTGTGCCAAGTAGAACCATTGGGAAGACTTGGGGAAAGTCTTGTTGATCTTGCTGTAAAAAACAGAAACTTTAGCGCTCACGAGAATTGCTGCCAGTTTTTATTGCAGAGTGCTATTTAGTTAATTCTTTTTGCAGATGATTAATGGATAAATTCCTCATGTCCAGCAATTTATTTTAGAATTTTTCGAGTTCCATAAGTTTGCGTTAGTTACAGATTACTACAGACTGTTCTGTTTTTGACAGCTTCTGATTTTCGTGTGTTGTTTGCTTATTTTAATGAATCTATAGCTAGCAAAAGATTTTATAAACCGTAGAGAAATTGTAATACAGTAGGTTTAACACCAATATAAATAAAGAATGAGTTCATTACAGTACCTTGAAGTGGTGATTTGTTTTCTTTTGCTAACGGAGCTTACGAGTTTTCTGTTAAGTTTTGTGTTGTGAAGTTTTCAAGTTTTGGGTAAAGATTCGATGGACTATGGAATAAGGAGTGGCAAGAGCCTAAGCTTTGGTATGCCCAAGGCACCCCAAGGTAATAATCAAGGAAAACCAAGAGCCTAAGCTTGAGGATGCCCCGGAAGGCATCCCCTCTTTCGTCTTCGTTCATCGGTAACTTTACTTGGAGCTATATTTTTATTCGCCACATGATATGTGTTTTGCTTGGAGCGTCAATTTATTCTTTTTGTTTTGATTTCTGTTTGAATAAAGCATAAAGATCTGAAATTCTTAAATTTTAGAGAGTCTTCACATAGTTGCATAATTATTCGACTACTCATTGAGCTTCACTTGTATCTTTTGGAGTAGTTTGTCATTTGCTCTAGTGCTTCACTTATATATTTTAGAGCACGGTGGTGGTTTTACTTTATGGAAATAGATGAACTCTCATGCGTCACTTATATTATTTTAAGAGTCCTAAACAGCATGGTAATTTTCTTTGGTTATGAATTTAGTCCTAATATGATGGGCATCCAAGAGGGGTATAATGAAAACTTTCATATAGAGTGCATTGAACACTAAGAGAAGTTTGAGACTTGATGGTTGTTTTGAGATATGAAGATGGTGATATTAGAGTCATGCTAGTTGAGTAGTTGTGAATTTGAGAAATACTTGTGTTGAAGTTTGTGATTCCCGTAGCATGCACATATGGTGAACTGTTATGTGATGAAGTCGGAGCATGATTTATTTATTGATTGTCTTCCTTATGAGTGGCGGTCGGGGACGAGCGATGGTCTTTTCCTACCAATCTATCCCCCAAGGAGCATGCACGTAGTACTTTGTTTCGATAACTAATAGATTTTTGCAATAAGTATGTGAGTTCTTTATGACTAATGTTGAGTCCATGGATTATACGCACTCTCACCCTTCCACCATTGCTAGCCTCTCTAGTACCGCGCAACTTTCGCCGGTACCATAAACCCACCATATATCTTCCTCAAAAGAGCCACCATACCTACCTATTATGGCATTTCCATAGCCATTCCGAGATATATTGCCATGCAACTTTCCACCGTCCCATTATTATGACACGCTCCATCATTGTCATATTGCTTTGCATGATCATGTATTTGACATCGTATTTGTGGCAAAGCCACCGTTCATAATTCTTCCATACATGTCACTCATGAGTCATTGCACATCCCGGTACACCGTCGGAGGCATACATATAGAGTCATATCTTGTTCTAAGAATCGAGTTGTAATTCTTGAGTTGTAAGTAAATAAAGGTGTGATGATCATCATTATTAGAGCATTGTCCCAGTGAGGAAAGGATGATGGAGACTATGATTCCCCCATAAGTCGGGATGAGACTCCGGACGAAAATAAATAAATGAAAGAGGCCAAAGAAGCCCAAATAAAAAAAGGAGAAAAGAGTCCAAAAAAAGAGAAGGCCCAAATAAAAAATAAAAAAAATAAAAAAATTAAAAATGATAGAAAAATAGAGAAGGGGCAATGCTACTATCCTTTTACCACACTTGTGCTTCAAAGTAGCACCATGATCTTCATGATAGAGAGTCTCCTATGTTGTCACTTTCATATACTAGTGGGAATATTGAATTATAGAACTTGGCTTGTATATTCCAATGATGGGCTTCCTCAAAATGCCCTAGGTCTTCGTGAGCAAGCGAGTTGGATGCACACCCACTTAGTTTCTTTTTGAGCTTTCATAGACTTATAGCTCTAGTGCATCCGTTGCATGGCAATCCCTACTCACTCACATTGATATCTATTGATGGGCATCTCCATAGCCCGTTGATACGCCTAGTTGATGTGAGACTATCTTCTCCTTTTTGTCTTCTCCACAACCACCATTCTATTCCACCTATAGTGCTATATCCATGGCTCAAGCTCATGTATTGCGTGAAGATTGAAAAAGTTTGAGAACACCAAAAGTATGAAACAATTACTTGGCTTGTCATCGGGGTTGTGCATTATTTAAATACTTTGTGTGGTGAAGATGGAGCATAGCCAGACTATATGATTTTGTAGGGATAACTTTCTTTGGCCATGTTATTTTGAGAAGACATAATTTCTTAGTTAGTATGCTTGAAGTATTATTATTTCTATGTCAATATTAAACTTTTGTCTTGAATCTTATGGATCTGAATATTCTTTCTACAATAAAGAGAAATACATACTCCAATAATTCTGTTTTTATCATTTACCTACTCGAGGACGAGCAGGAATTAAGCTTGGGGATGCTGATACGTCTCCAATGTATCTATAATTTTTTATTGTTCCATGCTATTATATTATCAACCTTGGATGTTTTATATGCATTTATATGCTATTTTATATGATTTTTGGGACTAACCTATTAACCTAGAGCGTAGTGCCAGTTTCTGTTTTTTCCTTGTTTTAGAATATCGCTGATACGTCTCCAACGTATTTATAATTTTTGATTGCTCCATGCTATATTATCTACTGTTTTGGACATTATTGGGCTTTATTATCCACTTATTTATTATTTTGGGGACTAACCTATTAACCGGAGGCCCAGCCCAGAATTGCTGTTCTTTTGGCCTGTTTTAGGGTTTCAGAGAAAAGGAATATCAAACGGAGTCCAAATGGAATGAAACCTTCGGGAACGTGATTTTCTCAATGAACAAGACCCGGGAGACTTGGACCCTACGTCAAGACACAAAAGAGGAGGCCACGAGGTAGGGGCGCGCCTACCCCCCAGGCGCGCCCTCCACCCTCGTGGGCCCCTGTTGCTCCATCGACGTACTCCTTCCTCCTATATATACCTATGTACCCCCAAACGATCAGATACGGAGCCAAAACCCTAATTCCACCACCGCAACTTTATGTATCCACGAGATCCCATCTTGGGGCCCGTTCCGGAGCTCCGCCGGAGGGGGTATCGATCACAGAGGGCTTCTACATTAACACCATAGCCCCTCCGATGAAGTGTGAGTAGTTCACCTCAGACCTACGGGTCCATAGTTATTAGCTAGATGGCTTCTTCTCTCTTTTTGGATCTCAATACAATGTTCTCCCCCTCTCTTGTGGAGAACTATTCGATGTAATCTTCTTTTTGCGGTATGTTTGTTGAGACCGAAGAATTGTGCGTTTATGATCAAGTCTATCTATGAACAATATTTGAATCTTCTCTGAATTCTTTTATGTATGATTGGTTATCTTTGCAAGTCTCTTTGAATTATCAGTTTGGTTTGGCCTACTAGATTGATCTTTCTTGCAATGGGAGAAGTGCATAGCTTTGGGTTCAATCTTGCGGTGTCCTTTCCCAGTGACAGTAGGGGCAGCAAGGCACGTATTGTATTGTTGCCATCGAGGATAACAATATGGGGTTTTCATCATATTGCATGAGTTTATCCCTCTACATCATGTCATCTTGCTTAAGGCGTTACTCTGTTTTTAACTTAATACTCTAGATGCATGCTGGATAGCGGTCGATGAGTGGAGTAATAGTAGTAGATGCAGGGAGGAGTCGGTCTACTTGTCTCGGACATGATGCCTATATACATGATCATTCCTAGATATTCTCATAACTATGCTCAATTATGTCAATTGCTCAACAGTAATTTGTTCACCCACCGTAGAATACTTATGCTCTTGAGAGAAGCCACTAGTGAAACCTATGGCCCCCGGGTCTATCCTCATCATATTAATCTCCTACTACTTAGTTATTTCCTTTTCTTTTTTACTTTGCTTTTACTTTACTTTGCATCTTTATCATAAAAATACCAAAAAATATTATCTTATCATATTTATCAGATCTCACTCTCGTAAGTGGCCGTGTAGGGATTGACAACCCCTTATCGTGTTGGTTGCGAGGATTTATTTGTTTTGTGCATGTGCGGGGGACTGGCTCTTAGCCTCCTACTAGATTGATACCTTGGTTCTCAAAACTGAGGGAAATACTTACGCTACTTTGCTGCATCATCCCTTCCTCTTCGGGGAAAAGCAACGAAGTGCTCAAGAGGTAGCAATAAGGATTTTTGGCACCGTTGCCGGGGAGGTCTATGCAAAAGTCAATATACCAAGTACCCATCACATACCCTTATCTCCCGCATTACATTATTTGCCATTTGCCTCTTGTTTTCCTCTCCCCCACTTCACCCTTGCCGTTTTATTCGCCCTCTCTCTCTATCCTCCCTCTCTTTCTCTATTTGCCTCTTTTTGCCCGCTTGCTTTTTGTTTGCTTGTGTGTTAGTTTGCTTGCTTGTCACGATGGCTCAAGATAACACTAAATTGTGTGACTTCACCAATACCAACAACAATGATTTTATTAGCGCTCCGATTGCTCCTCTTACCGATGCTGAATCTTGCAAAATTAATACTGCTTTGCTGAATCTTGTCATGAAAGATACATTTTCCGGCCTTCCTAGTGAAGATGCCGCAGCCCATCTAAATAGCTTCGTTGATTTGTGTGATATGCAAAATAAGAAAGATGTGGATAATGATATTTTTAAATTGAAGCTATTTCCTTTTTCGCTTAGAGATCGTGCTAAAGCTTGGTTTTCGTCTTTGCCTAAAAATAGTATTGATTCATGGAACAAATGCAAAGATGCTTTTATCTCTAAGTATTTTCCTCCCGCTAAGATCATCTCTCTTAGAAACGATATTATGAATTTTAAGCAACTTGATCATGAACATGTTGCACAAGCTTGGGAGAGAATGAAACTAATGATACGTAATTGCCCTACTCATGGCTTAAATTTGTGGATGATTATACAAAAAAATTATGCCGGATTGAATTTTGCTTCTAGAAATCTTTTAGATTCGGCCACGAGAGGCACTTTTATGGAAATCACTTTAGGAGAAGCTACTAAACTCCTAGATAATATTATGGTTAATTAGTCTCAATGGCATACTGAAAGATCTACTAATAAAAAGGTGCATGCGATAGAAGAAATTAATGTTTTGAGTGGAAAGATGGATGAACTTATGAAATTATTTGCTAGTAAGAGTGTTTCTTCTAATCCTAATGCTATGCCCTTGTCTACTTTGGTTGAGAATAATAATGAATCTATGGGTGTGAATTTTGTTGGTAGGAACAATTTTGGTAACAACGCATATAGAGGAAATTTCAATCCTAGGCCTTATCCTAGTAATCCCTCTAATAATTATGGTAATTCCTACAACAATTCTTATGTAAATTATAATAATATTCCCTCTGATTTTGAATCTAATATTAAATAATTTATTACTTTGCAAAATAATTTTAATGCTTTGATTGAAGAAAAATTGCTTAAGATTGATAAGTTGGCTAGGAACGTTGATAGAATTTCTCTTGATGTTGATTCTTTGAAACTTAGATCTATTCCTCCTAAGCATGATATCAATGAGTCTCTCAAAGCCATGAGAATTTCCATTGATGAGTGCAAAGAAAGAACCGCTAGGATGCGTGCTAAGAAAGATGCCTTTATAAGAGCGTGTTCTTCTAGTTCCTATGAAAATAAAGATGAAGATCTAAAAGTTATTGATGTGTCCCCTATTAAATCTTTGTTTTGCAATATGAATCTTGATAATGATGGTACTGATTATGATCCACCTTTACCTAGAAGGTGTTCCAAGAATTCGGAATTTTTTGATCTTGATGCTAAAATTGATAAAAGTGGGATTGAAGAAATTAAAACCCTAGATGTTGCTAAACCCACTATTATGGATTTCAAGGAATTTAACTATGAAAATTGCTCCTTGATTGATTGTATTTCGTTGTTACAATCTGTGCTAAATTCTCCTCATGCTTATAGTCAAAATAAAGCGTTTATTAAACATATCGTTGATGCCTTGATGCAATCTTATGAAGAAAAACTTGAATTGGAAGTTTCTGTCCCTATAATACTTTATGATGAGTGGGAACCAACTATTAAAATTAAAATTAAAGATCATGAATGCTATGCTTTATGTGATTTCGGTGCTAGTGTTTCCACGATTTCCAAAGACTTTATGTGATTTGTTAGGTTTCCGTGATTTTGATGATTGCTCTCTAAATTTGCAGCTTGCAGATTCCACTATTAAGAAACCTATGGGAAGAATTAATGATGTTCTTATTGTTGCAAATAGGAATTATGTGCCCGTAGATTTTATTGTTCTTGACATAGATTGCAATCCTTCATGTCCTATTATTCTTGGTAGACCTTTCCTTAGAACGATTGGTGCAATTATTGATATGAAGGAAGGAAATATTAGATTCCAATTTCCATTAAGGAAAGGCATGCAACACTTTCCTAGAAAGAAAATTAAATTACCTCATTAATCTATTATAAGAGCCACTTATGGATTTCCTACCAAAGATGGCAATACCTAGATCTATCCTTGCTTGTTATGCCTAGCTAGGGGCGTTAAACGATAGCGCTTGTTGGGAGGCAACCCAATTTTATTTTTATTCCTTGCTTTTTGCTCCTGTTTAGTAATAAATAATTTATCTAGCCTCTGTTTTGGTTGTGTTTTTTGTTTAATTAGTGTTTGTGCCAAGTAGAACCGTTGGGAAGACTTGGGGAAAGTCTTGTTACACTTGCTGTAAAAAAACAGAAACTTTAGCGCTCACGAGAACTACTGCCATTTTTATTTTCAAAGTGATATTTAGTTAATTATTTTTGGAGATGATTAATATATAAATTCCTCACGTACATCAATTTATTTTAGAATTTTTGGTGTTCCAGATCTTGCGCTAGCTACAGATTACTACAGACTGTTCTGTTTTTGACAGATTCTGTTTTTCGTGTGATGTTTGCTTATTTTGATGAATCTATGTCTAGTAAAATAGTTTATAAACCATAGAGAAGTT
This sequence comes from Triticum dicoccoides, assembly GCF_002162155.2. Taxonomy (NCBI): domain Eukaryota; kingdom Viridiplantae; phylum Streptophyta; class Magnoliopsida; order Poales; family Poaceae; genus Triticum; species Triticum dicoccoides. The sequence continues at coordinate 426,908,428 of NC_041392.1, read as the reverse complement.
GGAATACAGTAGGTTTAACACCAATATAAATAAATAATGAGTTCATTACAGTACCTTGAAGTGGTCCTTTGTTTTCTTTCGCTAACGGAGCTCACGAGATTTTCTACTTTGAGTTTTGTGTTGTGAAGTTTTCAAGTTTTGGGTAAAGATTTGATGGATTATGGAACAAGGAGTGGCAAGAGCCTAAGCTTGGGGATGCCCATGGCACCCCCAAGATAATCTAAGGACACCTAAAAGCCAAAGCTTGGGGATGCCCCAGAAGGCATCCCCTCTTTCGTCTACTTCTATAGGTAACTTTACTTGGAGCTATATTTTTATTCGCCACATGATATGTGTTTTCCTTGGAGCGTCTTGTATGATTTGAGTCTTTACTTTTTAGTTTACCACAATCATCATTTCTGTACACACCTTTTGAGAGAGCCATACATGATTTGGAATTTTTTAGAATACTCTATGTGCTTCGCTTATATCTTTTGAGTTATATAGTTTTGCTCTAGTACTTCACTTATATCTTTTAGAGCACGGTGGTGGATTTGTTTCATAGAAACTATTGATCTCTCCCGCTTCACTTAGATTATTTTGAGAGTCTTAAATAGCATGAAAATTTGCTTAAAATCCTAATATGCTAGGTATTCAAGATTAGTAAAATTTTCTTATGAGTGTTTTGAATCCTAAGAGAAGTTTGATGCTTGATGATTGTTTTGAGATATGGAGGTAATAATATCAAAGTCGTGCTAGTTGAGTAGTTGTGAAATTGAGAAATGCTTGTGTTGAAGTTTAGAAGTCCTGTAGCATGCACGTATGGTAAACGTTATGTAACAAATTTGAAACATGAGGTGTTATTTGATTGTCCTCCTTATGAGTGGCGGTCGGGGAAGAGCGATGGTCTTTTCCTACCAATCTATCCCCCTAGGAGCATGCGCGTAGTGCCGAGTTTTTTGATGAGTTGTAGATTTTTGCAATAAGTGTGTGAGTTCTTTATGACTAATGTTGAGTCCATGGATTATACGCACTCTCACCCTTCCATCCTTGCTAGCCTCTTCGGTACCGTGCATTGCCCTTTCTCACATTGAGAGTTGGCGCAAACTTCGCTGGTGCGTCCAAACCCCGTGATATGATACGCTCTTTCACACATAAACCTCCTTATATCTTCCTCAAAACAGCCACATACCTACCTATTATGGCATTTCCATACCCATTCCGAGATATATTGCCGTGCAACTTTCCACCATTCCGTTTATCATGACACATTCATTATTGTCATATTGCTTAGCATGATCATGTAGTTGACATAGTATTTGTGGCAAAGCCACCATTTATAATTCTTTCATACATGTCACTCTTGGTTCATTGCATATCCGGGTACACCACGGGAGGCATTCATATAGAGTCATACTTTGTTCTAGTATCGAGTTGTAATCATTGAGTTGTAAATAAATAGAAGTGTGATTATCATCATTTTATAGAGCATTGTCCCAAGTGAGGAATTATAAAAAAAGAGAAGGCCCAAAAAAAGGGAAAGAGAAAGGCCATAAAAAAGGAGAAGGCCCAAAAAATGAGAGAAAAAGAGAGAAGGGACAATGTTACTATCCTTTAGCACACTTGTGCTTCAAAGTAGCACCGTAATCTTCATGATAGAGAATCTCTTGTTTTGTCACTTTCATATACTAGTGGGAATTTTTCATTATAGAACTTGGCTTGTATATTCCAACAATGGGCCTCCTCAAGTGCCCTAGGTCTTCGTGAGCAAGCAAGTTGGATGCACACCCACTTAGTTTCTTTTGTGGAGCTTTCATACATTTATAGATCTAGTGCATCCGTTGCATGGCAATCCCTACTCCTTGCATTAACATCAATCGGTGGGCATCTCCATAAGCCCATTGATTAGCCTCGTTGATGTGAGACTTTCTCCTTTTTGTCTTCTCCACATAACCCCCCTCATTATATTCTATTCCACCCATAGTGCTATGTCCATGGCTCGCGCTCATATATTGCGTGAAACTTTATAGGTTTGAGATTACTAAAGTTTGAAACAATTGCTTGGCTTGTCATCGGGGTTGTGCATGATGAGAGCATTCTTGTGTGACGAAAATGGAGCATGACTAAACTATATGATTTTGTAGGGATGAACTTTCTTTGGCCATGTTATTTTGAGAAGACATAATTGCTTTGTTAGTATGCTTGAAGTATTATTATTTTTATGTCAATATGAACTTTTGTCTTGAATCTTTCGGATCTGAATATTCGTACCACAATTAAGAAGAATTACAGTAAAAAATTTCCAAGTAGCACTCCGCATCAAAAATTCTGTTTTTATCATTTACCTACTCGAGGACGAGCAGGAATTAAGCTTGGGGATGCTTGATACGTCTCCAACGTATCTATAATTTTTTATTGCTCCATGCTATATTATCTACTATTTTGGACATTATTGGGCTTTATTATCCACTTTTATATTATTTTTGGGACTAACCTATTAACCGGAGGCCCAGCCCAGAATTCCTGTTTTTGCCTGTTTTAGGGTTTCGAAGAAAAGGAATATCAAACGGAGTCCAAATGGAACGAAACCTTCGGGAACGTGATTTTCTCAACGAACAAGACCCAGGAGACTTGGACCCTACGTCAAGACACAAAAGAGGAGGCCACGAGGTAGGGGGCGCGCCTACCCCCCCCCCCCAGGCGCGCCCTCCACCCTCGTGGGCCCCTGTTGCTCCACCGACGTACTCCTTCCTCCTATATATACCTATGTACCCCCAAACAATCAGATACGGAGCCAAAACCCTAATTCCAGCACCGCAACTTTCTGTATCCACGAGATCCCATCTTGGGGCCTGTTCCAGAGCTCCGTCGGAGGGGGCATCGATCATGGAGGGCTTCTACATCAACACCATAGCCCCTCCGATGAAATGTGAGTAGTTCACCTCAGACCTACGGGTCCATAGTTAGTAGCTACATGGCTTCTTCTCTCTTTTTGGATCTCTATACAATGTTCTCCCCCTCTCTTGTGGAGAACTATTCGATGTAATCTTCTTTGTGCGGTGTGTTTGTTGAGATCGATGAATTGTGGGTTTGTGATCAAGTCTATCTATGAACAATATTTGAATCTTCTCTGAATTCTTTTATGTATTATTGGTTATCTTTGCAAGTCTCTTCGAATTATCAGTTTGGTTTAGCCTACTAGATTGATCTTTCTTGCAATGGGAGAAGTGCTTAGCTTTGGGTTCAATCTTGCGGTGTCCTTTCCTAGTGACAGTAGGGACAGCAAGGCACGTATTGTATTGTTGCCATCGAGGATAATAAGATGGGTTTTTCATCATATTGCATGAGTTTATCCCTCTACATCATGTCATCTTGCTTAAGGCGTTACTCTATTTTTAACTTAATACTCTAGATGCATGCTGGATAGCGGTCGATGAGTGGAGTAATAGCAGTAGATGCAGGCGGGAGTCGGTCTACTTGTCTTGGACGTGACGCCTATATACATGATCATGCCTAGATATTCTCATAACTATGCTCAATTCTGTCAATTGCTCAACAGTAATTTGTTCACCCACCGTAGAATACTTATGCTCTCGAGAGAAGCCACTAGTGAAACCTATGGCCCCCGGGTCTATCTTCATCATATTAATCTCCTACTACTTAGTTATTTCCTTTGCTTTTTACTTTACTTTGCATCTTTATCACAAAAATACCAAAAATATTATCTTAGCATAACTATCAGATCTCACTCTCGTAAGTGGCCGTGTAGGGATTAACAACCCCTTATCGCATTGGTTGCGAGGATTTATTTGTTTTGTGCAGGTGCGAGGGACTGGCGCGTAGCCTCCTACTGGATTGATACCTTGGTTCTCAAAAACTGAGGGAAATACTTACGCTACTTTGCTACATTATGCCTTCCTCTTCGGGGAAAACCAACGCAGTGCTCAAGAGGTAGCAATCGCAGAAAAGGAAAATCAAACGGAGTCCAATTGACCTGAAACTTCATGGAACTTATTTTTGGATCAGAAGAAGCGCAGAAGACTTGGAGTGCATGTCAAGCGATCAACGAGGAAGCCACGAGGCAGGGGGGCGCGCCCACCCCGCTGGGCGCGCCCTCCACCCTCGTGGGCCCCTCGTGGCTCCCCTGACGCACTTCTTCCTCCTATATATCTCCATATACCCTAAAACGATCGAGGAGCACAATAGATCGGGAGTCCCACCGCCAGAAGCCTCCGTAGCCACCGAAAGCCAATCTAGACCCATTCCGGCACCCTGTCGGAGGGGGAATCCCTCTTCGATGGTCATCTTTATCATCCCGGTGCTCTCCATGACGAGGAGGGAGTAGTTCTCCCTCGGGGCTGAGGGTATGTACCAGTAGCTATGTGTTTGATCTCTCTCCCTCTCTCGTGTTCTTGAGGTGATACGATCTTGATGTATCGCGAGCTTTGTTATTATAGTTGGATCTTATGATGTTTTCTTCCCCCTCTACTCTCTTGTAATGGATTGAGTTTCCCCTTTGAAGTTATCTTATCAGATTGAGTCTTTAAAGATTTGAGAACACTTGATGTATGTCTTGTTGTGCGTATCTGTGGTGACAATGGGATATCACGTGACTCACTTGATGTATGTTTTGGTGATCAACTTGCGGGTTCCGCCCATGAACCTATGCATAGGGGTTGGCACACGTTTTCGTCGTGATTCTCCGGTAGGAACTTTGGGGCACTCTTTGAGGTTCTATGTGTTGGTTGAATAGATGAATCTGAGATTGTGTGATGCTTATCGTATAATCATACCCACAGATACTTGAGGTGACATTGGAGTATCTAGGTGACATTAGGGTTTTGGTTGATTTGTGTCTTAAGGTGTTATTCTAGTATGAACTCTAGGGCTGTTTGTGACACTTATAGGAATAGCCCAACAAATTGATTGGAAAGAATAACTTTGAGGTGGTTTCGTACCCTACCATAATCTCTTCGTTTGTTCTCTGCTATTAGTGACTTTGGAGTGACTCTTTGTTGCATGTTGATGGATAGTTATGTGATCCAATTATGTTATTATTGTTCAGAGTACTTGCACTAGTGAAAGTATGAACCCTAGGCCTTGTTTTCTAGCATTGCAATACCATTTACGCTCACTTTTATCATTAGTTACCTTGCTGTTTTTATATTTTCAGATTACAAATACCTTTATCTACCATCCATATTGCACTTGTATCACCATCTCTTCGCCGAACTAGTGCACCTATACAATTTATTATTATATTGGGTGTGTTGGGGACACAAGAGACTCTTGTTATTTGGTTGCAGGGTTGCTTGAGAGAGACCATCTTCATCCTACGCCTCCTACGGATTGATAAACCTTAGGTCATCCACTTGAGGGAAATTTGCTAATGTCCTACAAACCTCTGCACTTGGAGGCCCAACAATGTCTACAAGAAGAAGGTTGTGTAGTAGACATCAATGTGTTGCCATCCTATGATGTCTGAGTAGATTTTGTTGTCCAATCAGTAATTGGTGAATTGCTATGATTGATTTAATTTGCTTGTAGTTATGTTCCTGTCCTTTGGTGCCCATCATATGAGCGCGCGCGTGGATCACACCATAGGGTTAGTTGTATGTTGATAGGACTATGTATTGGAGGGCAAGAGTGACAGAAGCTTCAACCTAGCATACAAATTGATGCATATGGGATTGAAGGGGGACAAATATATCTTAATGCTATGGTTGGGTTTTACCTTAATGAACGTTAGTAGTTGCAGATGCTTGCTAATAGTTCCAATCATTAGTGCATAGAATTCCAAGTCAGGGATGACATGCTAGTAGTGGCCTCTCCCACATAAAACTTGCTATCGGTCTAGTAACGTAGTCAATTGCTTAGGGACAATTTCACAACTCCTACCACCACTTTTCCACACTCGCTATACTAACGTTATTGCTTCTTTACCTAAAACAACCCCTAGTTTTTATTTATGCGCTCTTTTATTATCGTGCAAACCTATCGAAAAACACCTATAAAGTACTTCTAGTTTCATACTTGTTCTGGGTAAAGCGAACGTTGAGCGTGCGTAGAGCTGTATCGGTGGTCAATAGAACTTGAGGAAATATGTGTTCTACCTTTAGCTCCTCGTTGGGTTCGACACTCTTACTTATCGAAAGAGGCTATAATTGATCACCTATACTTGTGGGTTATCAGGGGGCTTCAATTGGTCCATAAAAAGTCATCAAAAATTGGCACGTCAATTGGACTCCGTTTGGTATTCCTTTTCTGTAGAACTCAAAAACAAGGAAAAATAGAAAGTGGCACTGAGCTCTAAGTTAATAGGTTAGTCCCAAAAATCATATAAAATTGCATATAAATGCATATAAAACATTCAAGATGGATAATATAATAGCATGGAACAATCAAAAATTATAGATACGTTGGAGACGTATCAGCTCTTATGTTGACTCTTTATGATGTTATGATAAATTGCAATTGCCTCAATGACTAAGACCATAGTTTGTTAGTTTTCAATGAAGTTTATGATTCATACTTTACCTTGTGAATGAATTGTTAATTTAGCATAAGAAATTATATGACAACATATGTTGTTGTTCTAAAGATGATCATGATGCCCTCATGTCCATATTTTATTTTATCGACACCTCTATCTCTAAACATGTGGACATATTTTTCGATTTCGGCTTTCTCTTGAGGACAAGCGACGTCTAAGCTTGGGGGAGTTCATACGTCCATTTTGCATCATGCTTTTATATTGATATTTACTGCATTATGGGCAATTATTACACATTATAGCACAATACTTATGCCTTTTCTCTCTTATTTTGTAAGGTTTACATGAAGAGGGAGAATGTCGGCAGCTAGAATTCTGGACTGGAAAAGGAGCAAATATTAAAGACCTCTTCTGCACAACTCCAGCAGTCTTGAAACTTCACGGAGAATATTTTTGGAATATATAAAAAATATTGGAAGAAGAGAGCACCAGAGGGGGGCCACCTGCCATCCACAAAGGTGGAGGGCGCGCCCTACCCCACTGGGCGCGCCCTTCGGTCTTGTGGGCCACCGCATGCCCTTGATGCCCATCTTCTGCTATATGGTGTGTTTTGACCTGGAAAAAACCAGAAGGAATCTTTCGGTACGAAGCGCCGCCGTCTCGAGGCGGAACTTGGGCAGAACCAATCTAGGGCTCCGGCGGAACTGTTCTGCCAGGGAAACTTCCCTCTGGGAGGGGGAAATCGAAGCCATAACCATCACCAATGATCCTCTCATCGAGAGGGGGTCAATCTCCATCAACATCTTCACCAGCACCATCTCCTCTCAAACCCTAGTTCATCTCTTGTATCCGATCTTTGTCTCATAACCTCAGATTGGTACCTGTGGGTTGCTAGTAGTGTGATTACTCCTTGTAGTTGATGCTAGTTGGTTTATTTGGTGGAAGATCATATGTTCAGATCCTTAATGATAATTAATACTCCTCTAATTAGGAACATGAATATGCTTTGTGAGTAGTTACGTTTGTTCCCTAGGACATGGGAGAAGTCTTGTTATAAGTAATCATGTGAATTTGGTATTCGTTCGATATTTTGATGAGATGTATGTTGTCTTTCCTCTAGTGGTGTTATGTGAACATCAACTACATGACACTTCAACATGATTTGGGCCTAGGGGAAGGCATTGGAAGGTAATAAGTAGATGATGGGTAATTCCTGCTCGTCCTCGAGTAGGTAAATGATAAAAAAGATAATTTTTGATGTGGAATGCTACCTAGCATAATCTTGATCATGTAATCTAATCATGGCATGAATATTAAGACACGAGTGATTCAAAGCAATAGTCTATCATTTGACATTAAGACAATAATACTTCAAGCATACTAATAAAGCAATCATGTCTTTTCAAAATAACATGGTCAAAGAAAGTTATCCCTACAAAATCATGTGGTCTCACTATGCTCCATCTTCACCACACAAAATATTCAAATAATGCCCAACCCCTATGACAACCAAGCAATTGTTTCATACTTTTGACGTTCTCAAACCTTTTCAATTTTCACGCAATACATGAGCATGAGCCATGGACATAGCACTATGGGTGGAATAGAATATGATGGTGGTGGTTGTGTGGAGAAGACAAAAAGGAGAAAGTCTCACATCGACGCGGCTAATCAACGGGCTATGGAGATGCCCATCAATTGATGTCAATGTGAGGAGTAGGGATTGCCATGCAACGGATGCACGAAGAGCTATAAGTGTATGAAAGCTCAAACTGGAAACTAAGTGGGTGTGCATCCAACTTGCTTTCTCATGAAGACCTCGAGCATTTGAGGAAGCCCATCATCGGAATATACAAGCCAAGTTCTATAATGACAATTCCCACTAGTATATGAAAGCGATAACTCAAGAGACTCTCTATATGAAGAACATGGTGCTACTCTGAAGCACAAGTGTGGTAAAAGGGTAGTAACATTGCCCCTTCTCTCTTTTTCTCTCATTTTTTTTGTATTTTTGTATTTTTTTGTGGGCTTCTTTGGCCTCTTTTATTTTGATAACCTCACATGGGACAATGTTCTAATAATGATGATCATCACACTTTTGTTTACTTACAACTCAATATTACAACTCGATACTAGAACAAAGATATGACTTTGTATGAATGCCTCCGGCGAAGTACCGGGATGTGCAATGATCTAGCGTAGCAATGACATCAAAAAACAGATAAGCCATGAAAACATCATGCTAGCTATCTTATGATAATGCAAAGCAATATGACAATAAATGCTCAAGTCATGTATATGATGATGGTGGAAGTTGCATGGCAATATATCTCGGAATGGCTATGGAAATGCCATAATAGGTATATATGGTGGCTGTTTTGAGGAAGATATAAGGAGGCCTATGTGTGATAGAGTGTATCGTATCACAGGGTTTGGATGCACCGGCGAAGTTTGCACCAACTCTCGAGGTGAGAAAGGGTAATGCATGGTACAAAAGAGGCTAGCAATGATGGAAGGGTGAGAGTGTGTATAATCCATGGACTCAACATTAGTCATAAAGAACTCACATACTCATTGCAAAAATCTATTAGTCATCGAAACAAAGTACTACGCGCATGCTCCTAGGGGGGATATATTGGTAGGAAAAGACCATCGCTCGTCCCCAACCGCCACTCATAAGGAAGATAATCAATAAATACTTCATGCTCCAACTTCATCACATAACGGTTCACCATACGTGCATGCTATGGGAATCACAAACTTCAACACAAGTATTTCTATAATCCACAACTACCCACTAGCATGACTCTAATATCACCATCTTCATATCGCAAAACTATTGCAAGGAATCAAACATATCATATCCAGTGATCTACAAGTTTTATGTAGGATTTTATGAATAACCATGTGAATGACCAGTTCCTGTCATCTCTCTAAATAGATATAAGTAAAGCAAGAGAGTTTAATCCTTTCTACAAAAGATATGCCCACGCTCTAACAAATATAAGTGAACCAAAAGAGCATTCTACAAATGGCGGTTTTCTATGTGAAGAGAAACAGGCAATCCAAACTTCAAAAGATATAAGTGAAGCACATGAAGCATTCTATAAAGCCATACTCAAAAGATATAAGTGAAGTGCAATGAGCATTCTATAAATCAACCAAGGACAATCTCATACCAGCATGGTGCATCAAAGAAAAGTGAAAACTAAATGCAAAATACGCTCCAAGATTTACGCATATCATGTGACGAATAAAAATATAGCTCCAAGTAAAATTACCGATGATCGTTAGAAGAAAGAGGGGATGCCTTCCGGGGTATCCCCAAGCTTGGTTGCTTGGGAGTCCAAGAATATTACCTTGGGGTGCCTCGGGCATCCCCAAGCTTAGGCTCTTTCCATTCCTTATTCCTTCATCCATCGTGATCTCTCCCAAAACTTGAAAACTTCAATAACACAAAACTTAACAGAAAGTTTGGTAAGATCCATTAGTATAATAAAGCAAATCACTAATCTAAGTACTATTGCAAACCAATTAATATTTTTTTTCATTGTAGCTACAGTAATATATCTTTTCCATGGCTTAATCCACTGATAGAAATTGATAGTTTCATCAAAACAAGCAAACTATGCAATAAAAACAGAATCTGTCTTAAACAGGACAGTCTATAGTAATCTGAACATTCACCATACTTATGGTACTCCAAAAATTCTGAAACAATTAGGAAAAATAAAATAAATTATATAAAGACAGTGCAAAAAATTTCAGAACCATTTGATGTTCCAGTAAAAAATGTAAAATCGCGCACTACAGCCAAAGTTTATGTTCTGCTTTGCACAAACCAACAAGCAATGTAAACATCCTAAAGGCAAATCTTGGCACATTATTTTTATAATACAATGGAATTATACAAGGGTATAATTATTTTGTTGAAAAGTTTCTGTAATCAAGATTCACAAAGTTTCCGTGAGCATGAACAAAGTTCAAGGAGCTCCCCCACTTCAACAATGCTTGTCTCTCTCACTTTCACTTTCCTTTTTGAAAAGTTTTGGGTTCCCCTCTTTATTTTGTTTTTGTTTTTAAACAATATAAAAGCACTCAACATAAATAAATGATCCTATAAAACTTCGGGTTGTCTCCCTGGCAGCGCTTTCTTTAAAGTCATTAAGCTAGGCATATAGTGCTCAAGTAATGAATCCACCCGGATCCCAAGGTATATCAAAGCCAATTTTAATTAACAATGATTTGTGATTTAGTAGTGAGCACAAAGTAACATATATCATGCAACAACAAAGTCTAACTCTCTTCCTATGCATCGGCATGTCATAAAAGAACATTTCATGCACACATAGTAAAGGCCAATGCATAGTATAAGAAGTTTCTTGTAATTTTATCATATTGGAAACATAGAGAGGCAGAGATGTAGTTCCTCTCTCATAATAATTGAAAGTAGGAGCAGCAAGCACATGCATATTATATCTATCAAAATCATCATGTGTAGTAGTGAAACGCAACCCATCAATATAATCCTTAATAAGGGCAAACTTCTCCGATATAGTGTAGTCGGGAGAATTCAAAAAGATAATATGACTATCATGCGTGGGTGCAATAGCAACAATTTCATGTTTAATATAAGGAACTATAGCAAGTTCATCTCCATAAGAATAATTCATATTGGCATCTTGGCCACAAGCATAGCAAGCATCATCAAAAAGGGATATTTCAAAAGAATCAACGAGATCATAACAATCATTATATCAATCATCCTTCGGTAAGCACGAAGGGAAATTAAACAATGTATGAGTTGAAGAGTTACTCTCATTAGAAGGTGGGCGCGGGTAGCTAATACGCTCTTCCTCCTTTTGTTCTTCGCTCTCCTCATCATCTTTTCCTCCAATGAGCTCACAGTTTCATCAATTTCTTCTTTCATAGACTCCTGCAAAATATTAGTCTCTTCTCGGACAGCGGAGACTTTCTCAATAAATTCATCAATATCATAATTGTATTTATAATTCTCATAGCAATATTTAAGGAAAGCTAAATTTTCAGGTCTATAAACTGAATCATCAAAATCTTCAAACTCTTTAAACAAAGATTCAATTTCATAAGCACCCATAAAAGCAACGAATTCTTCTATTTGTTCCACATCATAATAATCATATATACCATTAATTAGCATAAGAAGCCAAGGTTTCATCATCATTAAATTCACATGAAAAGGGAAGGTGTGGAGCTTTCATCCTAGAGCAACAAGTATAATCATATCTCAAGCATAGTTGTCGAGCATACCAATGCAACATATAAATTTGATCCCATAATAGTTTCCCTTTTTGAGTCAAGCGATAATCCCTAAAGTATTCACGTTGGTCCAACGTTACTCCCATTATAAAGTTGAATGGGGTTTTCTCAGGATTATGAAAGTAGTACATAATATCTTTCACATAATGAGCATCGAGGGTTTTAGGAGGTTCCCCATCTCCATGAGTAGCAAGTAAACCTATTTTTTTGGTATTTCGTGTTCCATATCCATAACTAAAGATAGATAACAACTTAGAATAGCAAATAAAAATTACTCAGTGATAAAGCAAACAAGCACACATGAGAATATTCACCCCACGCTATAACTCCCCGGCAACAGCGCCAGAAAAAGGTGTTGATAACCCACAAGTATAGGGGATCAATTGTAGCCTCTTTCGATAAGTAAGAGTGTCGAACCCAACGAGGAGCTAAAGGTAGAACAAATATTCCCTGAAGTTCTATCGACCACCGATACAACTCTACGCACGCTTAACGTTCGCTTTACCTAGAACAAGTATGAAACTAGAAATACTTTGTAGGTGTTGTTGGATAAATTTGCAAGATAATAAAGAGCGCGTAAATAAAAAGTAGGGGCTGTTTAGATGAAGACACAACAAAGTTAGTTTTAGTAGAGAGCTTGTTGTCACACAAGAAATTTATTTGTCCCTAGGCAATCGATAACTAGACCGGTAATCATTATTGTAATTTTATTTGAGGTAGAGGCATTAGCTAACATACTTTCTCTTCTTGGATCATACGCACTTATGATTGGAACTCTAGCAAGCATCCGCAACTACTAAAGATCATTAAGGTAAAACCCAACCATAGCATTAAAGTATCAAGTCCTCTTTATTCCCATATGCAAACAACATACTTACTCGGGTCTGTGTTTCTATCACTCACGCCACCCACCATAAGCAAATCATGAACATATTGTAAACCCTACATAGGGGATCCCTCACGCTTGCGCGACACAGAGAGCACCATAGGACAGCACCAATAATAAAACATGCAACTCAAACCAATCACTATCATCAATTAACCCATAGGACAAAACAGATCTACTGAAACATCATAGGATAGCCATACATCATTGGGAAATGATATATAGCATTGAGCACCATGTTTAAGTAGATATTACAATGGGTAAAAGAGGGGTTACACCGCTGCATAGAGGGGGGAAGAGTTTGTGACGGGAGTGGTGAAGTTGTTGGTGTAGATTGCGGTGATGATGATGACCCCGGCGGCGTTCCGGCGCCACCGGGAAAGAGCGCCCCTTATTCTTCTTCTTCTTCTTCTTCCTTGACCTTCCCCCTAGATGGGAGAAGGGTTTACCCTCTGGTCCTTGTTCTCCATGGCATGGGAGGGGCGAGAGCCCCTCTGAGATTGGATATGTCTCTCTGTCTCTCTATGTTTCTTTCTGTTTCCGCGCTCCCAGATCTGGCCTTTCACCGTTTCTTATATTCCCGGATATCCTTAACTCCGGTTGGATTGAAATTTGAACAAGATTTTTATCTGGATATTAGCTTTCTTGCGGTGAAAGAAGGGCAACAACCGCCTTACGGGGTGTCCACAAGGGTCAGGGGCACGCCCCCTGCCTCGTGGGCCCCTCGAGCATCGAATCGCGTTGATTCCACTTCCCAAAATTCACATATATTCCAAAAAAATCTCTGTCAGTTTTTATCCCGTTTGGACTCCGTTTGGTATGGATTTTCTGCGAAACAAAAAACATGCAACAAACAGGAACTGACACTGGGCACTGGATCAATATGTTAGTCCCAAAAATAGTATAAAAAGTTGCCAAAAGTATATGAAACTTGTATAATATTGGCATGGAACAATCAAAAATTATAGATACGACGAAGACGTACCAATGGGTTGCTAGAGTGACAGAAGCTTAAACCCTAGTTTGTGTGTTGTTTTGTAAGGGGCTGATTTGGATCCATATGTTTCATGCTATGGTTAGGTTTACCTTAGTTCTTCTTTCATAGTTGCGGATTCTTGCAAGAGGGGTTAATCATAAGTGGGAGGCTTGTCCAAGGAAGTGCAGCACCCAAGCACCGGTCCGCCCACATATTAAATTATCAAAGTAACGAATGTGAATCATATGAGCATGATGAAAACTAGCTTGACAGTAATTCCCATGTGTCCTAGGGAGCGCTTTGCTTTATATAAGAGTTCGTCCAGGCTTTTTCTTTGCTACAAAAAGGATTGGGCCACCTTGCTGCACCTTGTTTACTTTTGTTACTTGTTACCCGTTACGAATTATCTTATCACACAACTATCTGTTACCGATAATTTCAGTGCTTGCAGAGAATACCTTGCTGAAAACCGCTTGTCATTTCCTTCTGCTCCTAGTTGGGTTCGACACTCTTACTTATCGAAAGGACTAGGATAGATCCCCTATACGTATGGGTCATCACAATAGAAGCAAGACCAATTATTTCATCCTTACTAGGTAATTCTTTCTTATGAGGTTGCCTATTAAACTTAGAGAAATTAAATTCACGAGACTCATCACCAAAGCTAACACTGACTATTTGTTTATGACAATCTATAGTAGCATTAATAGTCTTCAAGAAAGGTCTACCAAAGATAATGGGACAGAAGTCATCTTGTGGGGAACCAAGAACAAGAAAATTAGTAGTATATTTTATCTTCCCACATAAGACTTCAACATCTCTAACAATCCCAAGTGGTGTGATAGTGTCTCTATTAGCAAGTTTAATAGTAACATCTATGTCTTATATTTCAGCGTGTGATATTTGCTACATCTTGAGCTTGCGTTGGTTTTCCCTTGAAGAGGAAACGGTGATGCAACAAAGTAGAGTAAGTATTTCCCTCAGCTTTTGAGAACCAAGGTATCAATCCAGTACGAAACAACGCACAATCCACCGAATACCTGCACTAACAAACACCAACTTGCACCCAACGCAACAAAGGGGTTGTCAATCCCTTCACGGTTATTTGTAAAGTGAGATCCGATATAGATGGATAAAGGTAAATAATATTTTTGGTTTATAGATCAGAAAATAAAGATTGCAAAGAAAGTAAATCAGAAACTAAAATTATAGATCGGAAACTTATATGATGAAAATAGACTCGGGGCCATAGGTTTCACTAGAGGCTTCTCTCAACATAGAAAATATTATGGTGGCTGAACAAATTACTGCCGATCAATTGATAGAAAATTGCAAAGTTATGACGGTATCTAAGGCAATGATCATGAATATAGGCATCATGTCCATGTCAAGTAGACCGAAACGATTCTGCACCTACTACTATTACTCCACATATCGACTGACTCATGCCTGCATCTAAAGTATTTAGTTCATATGAACAGAGTAACGCATTAAGTAAGATGGCATGATGTAGCGGGATAAACTCAAGCAATATGATGAAAACCCCATCTTGTTATCCTCGATGGCAAAAATACAATACGTGTCGGTTCCA
This sequence comes from Triticum dicoccoides, assembly GCF_002162155.2. Lineage (NCBI taxonomy): Eukaryota > Viridiplantae > Streptophyta > Magnoliopsida > Poales > Poaceae > Triticum > Triticum dicoccoides. The sequence goes on along the minus strand of NC_041392.1, from coordinate 426,893,205 downwards.
CTTCTGTCACTAGGATCGAGCACCGCAAGATTGAACCCAAAGCTAAGCACTTCTCCCATTGCAAGAAAAACCAATCTAGTTGGCCAAACCAAATCGATAGTTCGAAGAGAATTGCAAAGATATCAAATCATGCATAAAAGAATTCAGAGGAGATTAAAATAATATTCATAGATAAGTTGATCATAAATCCACAATTCATCGGATCTCGGCAAACACACCGCAAAAAGTATTACATCGAATAGATCTCCAAGAACATCGAGGAGAACATGGTATTGAGAATCAAAGAGAGAGAAGAAGCCATCTAGCTACTAGCTATGGACCCGTAGGTCTGTGGTAAACTACTCACGCTTCATCGGAGAGGCAATGGTGTTGATGTAGAGGCCCTCCGTGATCAAATCCCCTTCCGGCAGGACGCCGAAAAAGGCCCCTAGATGGGATCTCATGGGTAAAGAAGGTTGTGGCGGTGGGAAAGTGGTTTCGTGGCTCCCCTGGAAGGTTTTGGGGTATTTGAGAATATATAGGCGGAAGAAATAGGTCGGTGGAGTCACAAGGGGCCCACAAGGGTGGGGGCCGCGCCCTCCGTCCTTGTGGGTGCCTCGTGGCTTCCTCGACGTGTACTCCACGACCTCTGAATGTCTTCTGGTCCAAGAAAAATCATCGCGAAAGTTTCATTCCATTTGGATTCCGTTTGGTATTCCTTTTCTGTGAAACTCTAAAACAAGGAAAAACAACAGGAACTGGCACCGGGCTCTCGGTTAATAGGTTAGTCCCAAAAATCATATAAAACATCATATTAATGCATATAAAACATCCAAAATAGATAACATAATAGCATGGAACAATCAAAAATTATAGATACGTTGGAGAAGTATCAAGCATGCCCAAGCTTAATTCCTGCTCGTCCTTGAGTAGGTAAATGATAAAAACAGAATTTTTGATGTGGAATTCTATCTAACATATTTATCAATGTAAATCCCTTTATTGTGGCATGAATGTTCAGATCCGTATGATTCAAAACAAAAGTTTAATATTGACATAAAGACAATAATACTTCAAGCATACTAACAAAATAATTATGTCTTCTCAAAATAACATGGCCAAAGAAAGCTTATCCCTACAAAATCATATAGTCTGGCTATGCTCCATCTTCATCACAGAAAATATTTAAATTATGCACAACCCCAATGACAAGCCAAGCAATTGTTTCATACTTTTGATATTCTCAAACTTTTTCAACTTTCACGCAATACATGAGCGTGAGACGTTGACATAACACTATGGGTGGTATAGAGGGTGGTTGTGGAGAAGACAAAAAGAAGGAGATAGTATCACATCAACTAGGCATATCAACGGGCTATGGAGATGCCCATCAATAGATATCAATGTAAGTGAGTAGGGATTGTCATGCAACAGATGCACTGGAGCTATAAGTTTATGAAAGCTCAAAAATAAAACTAAGTGGGTGTGCATCCAACTCGCTTGCTCACGAAGACCTAGGGCAATTTGAGGAAGCCCATCATTGGAATATACAAGCCAAGTTCTATAATGAAAATTCCCGCTAGTATATGAAAGTGACAACATAGGAGACTCTCTATCATGAAGATCATGGGGCTAATTTGAAGCACAAGTGTGGTAAAAGGATAGTAGCATTGCCCCTTGTCTCTTTTCTCTCATTTTTTGGGCCTTCTCTCATTTTTTTGGCCTCTTTTTTTCGTCTGGAGTCTCATCCCGACTTGTGGGGAAATCATAGTCTCCATCATCCTTTCCTCACATGGGATAATGCTCTAATAATAAAGATTATCACACTTTTATTTAATTAATTACAACTCAAGAATTACAACTTGATACTTAGAACAAAATATGACTCTATATGAATGTGTCTGCTGGTGTACCGGGATGTGCAATGAATCAAGAGTGACATGTATGAAAGAATTATGAACGATGGCTTTGCCACAAATACGATGTCAACTACATGATCATGCAAAGCAATATGACAATGATGGAGTGTGTCATATAAACGGAACCATCGCAATATATCTCAGAATGGCTATGGAAATGCCATAATAGGTAGGTATGGTGGCTGTTTTGAGGAAGGTATATGGTGGTTTTATGGTACCGGCGAAAGTTGCACGGTACAAGAGAGGCTAGCAACGGCGGAAAGATGACAGTGTGTATATTCCATGGACTCAACATTAGTCATAAAGAACTAACATACTTATTGCAAAAATCTATTAGTCATTGAAACATAGTACTACACGCATGCTCCTAGGGGGTCAGATTGGTAGGGAAATACCATCGCTCGTCCCCGACCGCCACTCATAAGGAAGACAATCAATATATAAATAATGCTCCGACTTCATCACATAATGGTTCACCATACGTGCATGCTATGGGATCACAAACTTTAACACAAGTATTTCTCAAATTCACAACTACTCACTAGCATGACTCTAGTATCACCATCTTTATATCTCAAAACAATCATAAGGAATCAAACTTCTCATAGTATTCAATGCACTTTATATGAAAGCTTTTATTATATCCCTCTTGGATGCCTATCATCTTAGGACTAATTTTATAACCAAAGAAAATTACCATGCTGTTTTTAAAGACTCTCAAAATAATGTAAGTGAAGTGCGAGAGTTCATCAATTTCTATAAAATAAAACCACCGCCTTGCTCTAAAAAGATATAAGTGAAGCACTAGAGCAAATTTTCCTAGCTCAAAATATATAAGTGAAGCACATAGAGTATTCTAATAAATCACGATTCATGCGCGTCTCTCTCAAATGGTGTGTGAAGAAAGGATGATTGTGGCAAACTAAAAAGCAAAGACTCAAATCATACAAGATGCTCCAAGCAAAACACATATCATGTGGTGAATAAAAATATAGCCTCAAGTAAAGTTACCGATAGACGAAGACGAAAGAGGGGATGCCTTCCGGGGCATCCCCAATCTTAGGCTCTTGGTTGTCCTTGAATATTACCTTGAGGTGCCTTGGGAATCCCCAAGCTTAGGATCCTTCCACTCCTTATTCCATAGTCCCTCAAATCCTTACCCAAAACTTGAAAACTTCACAACAAAAACTCAACAGAAAATCTCATAAGCTCCATTAGTATAAGAAATAAATCACCACTTTTGGTACTGTTGTGAACTCATTCTTTATTTATATAGGTATAATATCTACTGTATTCCAACTTTTCCATGTTTCATACCCCCCGATACTAGCCATAGATGCATCAAAATAAGCAAACAACACGTGAAAAACAGAATCGATCAAAAAGAGAATAGTTTGTAGAAATCTGGAGATTTCGAATATTTCTCTAACTCCACAAATCCTGAATAATTAGGACGACCTAAGCAATTTGTTTATTAATCTTTTGCAAAAAGAATCGGTATTTTATCGCGCTTCTACTAAAAATGAAAACTAATCTCCTGAGCGCAAAAGTTTCTATTTTTTAGCAAGATCAAATCAACTATCACCGTAAGCTATCCCAAAGGCCTTACTTGAAACAAACGCTAATTAAAACATAAAAACTACCTCTAACCAGAGGCTAGATAAATTATTTAATGCAAAACAGGACCTAAAAAGCAAGGACAAAAAATAAAATTGGGTTGCCTCCCAACAAGCGCTATTGTTTAACGCCCCTAGCTAGGCATAAAAACACGAATAGATCTAAGTATTATCATCTTTGGCATGCAATTCTTCAATCTCACACCTATAACCCTTAGGAGGTTCTTTAATTTTGTTAATGATCAAACTCATAGGCAATAAATCAAGAAATTCACTTGTAGCAATTGGTTCCTTAATAATATCGAAAAATTTGGGATGAACACTTATTGTTTTGAGATCTTCATTTTCCTTACTAGAAGATTCACCCTTATTCTTAGGAACACAAGTAAACTTGGAAATTTTAGGAGGAGGAAGATTTGGAGTAGTTTTAATGGAGGAAAAAGCGGAACCCAGGTTGGTAATAATATCTTCTAGTTTGCCAATTCTAGTAGAATCTTGATCTATCTTTTCATTAACTATGGGTTCCTTTTCCCTAAGATTCTTTAAAGTAACTCCTACTTTAGATCCATATTGAGTAATATGATTATGAATCTTTTTATCCAAATTTTCAATCAACTCTACAGTAGCAATTTTATTCTCAATAATATCAAGTCTTTGCATCACATGCTCCAAGGTTAAAACAGTTCCATTAATCAAAAGAGGTGGGGGCCTAGCAAATCTATCATGGCATTATAAGAATCAAAAGTATGGCTCCCCAAGAAATTTCCTCCGGTAATGGTATCTAGAACATATCTATTCCAAGGAGTAATGCCCACATAAAAATTACGAAGAAGAACGACAGTAGATTGCTTTTGAGTAGATCTATTTTGAGCATTGCAAATTCTATACCAAGCATCTTTTAAATTTTCTCCTTCCCTTTGTTTGAAGTTGAGGACCTCATTATCGGGAGTGCCAACAAGGATGGGAGGACTAGCCATGATGGCAGGATAAAAGATCTAACGCACAAGCGAACAAAGAGTAAATGAAGAAGACGAACAGAAGAGGGGCTAAGAAAAGGAAAATCTTTTCGAAAATCATTTTAGAAGTGGGGGAGAGGAAAATGAGAGGCGGATGGAAAATAATGTAATGCGAGGGATGAGAGTTTGTGACGGGTACTTGGTATGTCTTGGCATGGCATAGATCTCCCCGGCAACAGCGCCAGAAATTCTTCCTGCTACCTCTTCAGCTTGAGTTGGTTTTTTCCTTGAAGAGAAAAGGTGGTGCAGCAAAGTAGAGTAAGTATTTCCTTCAGCTTTTGAGAACCAAGTTATCAATCCAGTAGGAGACAACGCACAAGCCATCGAATACCTGCACAAACAAACACCAACTTGCACCCAACGCGACAAAGGGGTTGTCAATCCCTTCACGGTTATTTGCAAAGTGAGATCTGATATAGATGGATGAATGGTAAAGTAACATTTTTGGTATTTTTTGTTTATAGATCAGAAAGTAAAATATTGCAAAGAAAGTAAATCGGAAACTAAAATTATGGACCGGAAACTTATATGATGGAAAATAGACCCGGGGGCCATAGTGATGCGGAGCATCCCAAGGTCATCCCCATGGACCTACCTACATCTCCCACGACACCACTGGGACCAATGACAAGAGCTCGTTCAAGAGCTATCAGGAATGAGGTACCAAAGAAGCAACCAAGGATAAGTTACGGTGCAAGATGGACATCAAGAGCATGAAGAGAATCTGCCCAGCCCAGAAGTACCGGTACAACCGCTCAACTACCGGCCAAGCTTCTATGATCGAGCGGTGCAAGGCTGGTACAACACCAGTTTATCCCCGTAACAGCCTCCAGACTGGTACAACTGCCCCAAGCACCGGTACAACCGCTGAGCACATCCGGAAACACCTCCAGGAACCAGTACATGAGTGCCCAACGGTACAACCGCCCCCATGACCGGTACTACCGCCCTGCCTGTGCGCAGTGAGAGGGGTTTCACCCCATGTATCCCCAACTTACCCCTTGGACTATATATACTTGTCCCTTAGCTCCGTACTAGGGTTAGCGTTGTGTTAGCTAATATGTGAGATAGAGCTTCGCTCATCCATCCGGATCTACTCCATCGCGAGGGATCCACACCTCTTCGGAGAAGATCCACTTGGATTCAAGACCCCTAACGGGAATACATCAAGGCCTCCTCACGAAGAAGAACCGGTTATCCTATGTATCATCCTTTGTTGGATTCGGATCTTGTATCTCTTTGTGTTTCGAGGATCTAGCATATGTGTGATCGTTCTTGTTGGTTTGAGTGATTCTCTCGTGTTTCCCCTCGTGTTTCCCCGCGTGTTCTTCGTGGGATCCGCTCCTTTCATGAAAGATCGGCCGTATAGGGTTCCACCCTACATCATCTTGGTACCATGAGCCACGTTGATCACGAATTTGGAGTCTCCCCCACCATTTTCTAGCCTTCTTTTGTTGTTTTCATCCTAAATTCGAAAATCTCCACCAAAAAATAGCCCCAAATTTTTTTGTGATGAAGTTTTGTTGGATTTGATCCATAGATTTCATGTGTAGCAGGTAGATCTAGCTTCCCCACAAATTTCCCCACCTTCCATCCACGAAATCTCCACAACTTGGCCCCTGAAATCATCCATTTCCGCCCCACGTTCATCCCCGATCCAGATCTGAGAAAATATTCCCGACAACAGCAGTACAACCGGCCCCCAAGGCGGTACAACCGCTGCCCCATAACCTGATACTTTTGCCAGCCAATTCTGGAACTCCAGGACGCTCCAGGAGCGGTACAACCACCCTAGCAAGCGGTACAACCGCCCCTCCTAGTTTCAGCCCCGGCTAATTGACAGTTTTGACCATAACTTTCACATCCGGACTCGGATTTCCGCGTTCTTTAGCTCGTTGGATAGCTATTGACACCCCCCATCCACATAGATAGGTTACAACACAATTTGACACCATCAAAATTTTGTCATTTTGACATCTTTGCTTAGGTCCTCCACCATATCATCCACATTCCGCATACGCACTTGCAAACCACCATCGCTTTTTGCATTCACCATCGCTTACCCGCTCCGCACTTCGGCAAATTTTGACACATTTGGTTTTGTGAATTTGAGTTGTGGTTCATCGTTTCCTAGGATGTTTCGGTTAACTAGGAACAGTTCGACATCGACATCACCGCCGCTCATCTTCGCCACGGACTCGTCATCAACGATGACCATTTTGAGTATCATCTTGGTATCATGATATATCATCATTGTACATTTTTTCCATTGCATTGATAAACCCATAGACCATTTTGCGTACCTTTCCTATCGAGACTAGCCTTTGAGTATTGCCGGCAACGTTACTTGTGCACATTAGTGATCATAGCTCCCATTGCATACACATCGTACCATCATGGTGCATATCTTGGTATCATATCTTGTGTCACAAGGTTGTCATAAGCATACACAATTGCTATCTTGGTTCTTGAAGTTTTGCATGAGAAAAGAGCTCAAAAGAGAAAGAGCCAAACAAACTTTTAAGCAAAAGGAAATATAACAAAAGAGCTTATAAGCAAGAACCATAGCATCATACTACATTAAGATTGTCATACTAGATCATCTTGGATCATATCATCGGAATACCATACATAGAGCATACTTGGGATAGAAGTTGTTGCATTTTTTCTTAGTAGGTTGTGCACAAGTCTCGTATCCGCCTATTGTGCAATCGCGCTAGCGTCTCTCTAGTGTTGTGCAACAAGAGCATTTTCGTGGATCCTTGGATCATTCCTTGGTTGCACGACCCCATTTATCTATCCGTGTGTGAGTTCCCGTGTACCATATCTTGCTATTGGTCTACTTGTTGCATTTGCAAATTTGTGAATCTTTTCCAACATTTTTGAGGCTCGCTAACAATTGCATCAAATTTTGTGCCACCATCCTAACCGAGCTCCACCATAAGATTTTACTTGTGTAGGTATGAGAAACCGACAAGAATTGGTACCAATTGTGCTATTTCCTTGTTCCACATTTGAGTGATCATTGATCCATCTTCAACATCGGTCAAGGAACATTTGGTATAAGTTCTTCTCTTCTCCCACTCACATATTTGTTTGCAATGATGGATAGGCCAAGTACTTCTACCAACCCACTCTTCATCGAGCAAGACGACGACATGTGTTCCTATGTCACAAAGAGCCACTTCTTTGGTGCACAACGTGCTTTGCATCAAGAGCAACAAGCAATGAGTGAATGCATCGACAACCTCGCCACCGACTTGCGACTCTCCGAGCAACACACAAGAAACTATTTCGACAACAAGCTTGACGACCACAAGCAAGAGAATGACGCAAGAATGGACGAGATCCATGCTTTGTTGCTCAACCGCTCTTATTCCACTCCATCCTCCTCAAGACGGAGCCGCTCAAGTCGACACTCTGACTACACCATCTCCGACTCAAGTACACCGACATCGAATACTCTTAGACATGACGCGCACCAAGATCGTCAAGCAAATTGCAGCCCTCTACATGACAAAGACTCTCAAGAACAACAACATCGTCAAAACCAAGCTACTTTTGCGCAAGCACGAGAACGGCAATGCCAACGCCATCAAGAAGAGGAAGAGCGAGCGCGTATACACCAAGATGCACAAGATGCCGAGGCACAACGTCAAGAACAACAATTGTGAGAAGCTCAAGCACTTGAGGTGCAATGTGCCCTTCGAGATTCAAGTCGAGCCGTAGCCACGTGCAACCGGCAAAATCATGAGCACTGAGAAGCGCTATGCGAAGAAATTTAAGAGAGGAACTATCAAGCTCGAGTGCATTGTCAAGTTCCACGACCTCCTCGCCAAGAACCCCAAGTTCACCAAGAGCAAGAAGACAATGGAAATCCTCGAAGATAAGAGCAATTTGAGGAAGACAATCCTATTTGTCAAGGACGTCATCACCCTCGACCCCAACACAATGAAGAGCAACGATACGACAAGCTAAAGTTCACCATGCCCAAGTTTAATGGAAGCAATGATCCCGAAGAGTACCTTTCATGGGCATTGAAGGTCAAGACGATCTTTCATTTGCACAACTATGAGGAAGAGAAGAAGATCGCGATGGCATCCCTTGAGTTCCAAGACCATGTCCTCATTTGGTGGGAACAAGTCATTGAGCGTCGTGAGGCAATAGGTGAACCACCCTGCTACCTCTTGAGCATTGCGTTGGTTTTCCCTTGAAGAGGAAAGGGTGATGCAGCAAAGTAGCATAAGTATTTCCCTCAGTTTTTGAGAACCAAGGTATCAATCCAGTAGGAGATCACGCTCAAGTCCCACTCACCTACACAAACAAATAAGAACCTCGCAACCAACGTGATAAAGGAGTTCTCAATCCCTTCACGGTCACTTACAAGAGTGAGATCTGATAGATATGATAAGATAATATTTTTGGTATTTTTATGATAAATATGCAAAGTAAAATAAAAGGCAAAAGAAATAACTAAGTATTGGAAGATTGATATGATGGAAGATAGACCTGGGGGCCATAGGTTTCACTAGTGGTTTCTCTCAAGAGCATAAGTATTACAGTGGGTAAACGAATTACTGTCGAGCAATTGATAGAATTGAGCATAGTTATGAGAATATCTAGGTATGATCATGTATATAGGCATCACGTCCACAACAAGTAGACCAAAACGATTCTGCATCTACTACTATTACTCCACACATCGACCGCTATCCAGCATGCATCTAGAGTATTAAGTTCATAAGAACAGAGTAATGCTTTAAGGAAGATGACATGATGTAGAGGGATAAACTCATGCAATATGGTATAACCCCCATCTTTTTATCCTCTATGGCAACAATACAATATGTGCCTTGCTGCCCCTGCTGTCACTAGGAAAGGACACCGCAAGATTAAACCCAAAGCTAAGCACTTCTCCCATTGCAAGAAAGATCAATCTAGTAGGCCAAACCAAACTGATAATTCTAAGAGACTTGCAAGGATAAACCAATCATACATAAAAGAATTCAGAGGAGAATCAAATATTGTTCATAGATAAACTGCATCATAAACCCACAATTGACCGGATCTCGACAAACACACTGGAAAAGAATATTACATCAAATAGATCTCCAAGAAGATCGAGGAGAACTTTGTATTGAGATCCAAAGAGAGAGAAGAAGCCATCTAAATAATAACTATGGACCCGTAGGTCTGAAATAAACTACTCACACATCACCGGAGAGGCCATGGAGTTGATGTAGAGGCCCTCCGTGATCAATGCCCCCTCCGGCGGAGCTCCGGAAAAGGCCCCAAGATGGGATCTCTCGGGTACAGAACAGTGCGGCGATGGAATTAGGTTTTCATGGTGCTACTGGATGTTTGGGGGGTACGTGGACTTATATAGGAGGAAGAAGTACGTCGGTGGAGCAACGAGGGGCCCACGAGGGTGGAGGGCGCGCCCAGGGGGGTAGGCACGCCCCCTGCCTCGTGCCCTCCTCGATCGTTTCTTGACGCACACTCCAAGTCTCCTGGATCACGTTTGTTGAGAAAATCACGTTCCCGAAGGTTTCATTCCGTTTGGACTTTGTTTGATATTCCTTTTCTTCGAAACCCTAAAATAGGCAAAAAACAACAATTTGGGCTGGGCCTCCGGTTAGTAGGTTAGTCCCAAAAATGATATAAAAGTGTAAAATAAAGCCCATTAACATCCAAAATAGATAATATAATAGCATGGAGCAATCAAAAATTATAGATATGTTGGAGACGTATCAAGCATCCCCAAGCTTAATTCATGCTCGTCCTCGAGTAGGTAAATGATAAAAGAAGAATTTTTGATGTGGAATGCTTTCTAACATATTCTCAATGTAATTTTTTCTTTATTGTGGCATGAATGTTCAGATCCGAAAGATTCAAGATAAAAGTTTAATATTGACATAGAAATAATAATACTTCAAGCATACTAACTAAGCAATCATGTCTTCTCAAAATAACATGGCCAAAGAAAGTTATCCCTATGCTCTATCTTCACCACACAAAATATTTAAATCATGCACAACCCCGATGACAAACCAAGCAATTGTTTCATACTTTTGATGTTCTCAAACTTTCAATCTTCACACAATATATGAGCGCGAGCCATGGATATAGCACTATATGTGGAATAGAATGGTGGTTGTGGAGAAGACAAAAAGGAGAAGATAGTCTCACATCAACAAGGCGTATCAACGGGCTATGGACATGCCCATTAATGGATATCAATGTGAGTGTGTAGGGATTGCCATGCAACGGATGCACTAGAGCTATAAGTATATGAAAGCACAACAAAAGAAACTAAGTGGGTGTGCATCCAACTTGCTTGCTCATGAAGACCTAGGGCATTTTGAGGAAGCCCATCATTGGAATATACAAGCCAAGTTCTATAATGAAAAATTTCCACTAGTATATGAAAGTGATAACATAGGAGACTCTCTATCATGAAGATCATGGTGCTACTTTTTTTGAAACCTGTGACAGTGGGAGAGGCTCCCACTGTGATATATTACTTTTCAAAATTTACATAGTACCTTGTACAAGAGATTTACATAGAGCACCCCTTACCACTTTGTGGTTATTGGGGGGAGAAAAAACTAGAAAATAAAACTAGTCAGAAGGTAGAGAGTCGAGGAGTAGGAGGATGAAATCCTTCATGGTATCTTTCATTCTATACTGAAGTAAGCCAAAATCTGTTTTGAATCTAGTTAGCCAGGAATTGTAGGAGGGGCTGATATTTCTTAAAAGCTTGTCATTCCTCTCCTTCCATATACTCCAAGATGCTTGTAGAAAGGCCTCCATGAACATGGGTTTGTGCCAATTACGTTTTGCTGTTTCCAACCATGTCAGTCGAGTGGTATGATGTTTGGGGTTCATCCCAAGTTTTGACCAACAATACTTGCTGAACGGGCAGTTCAGGATCATGTGGTCCACATCTTCTTCTGTTTGCCCGCAAAGGAGGCAGGTTAGGTCATCTCCCACATTATAGTGTCTTCTCTTGAGCATTTCTCTTGTATTGAGGCGATCTAAGAGGAGAAGCCAACCGAAATTTTTTATCTTGATTGTAACTTTGGATTTCCACAGCCAATGGTATGTCTTGTGAGCTTTGACATCCCTGAAGCAGAACTTATAAAATCTTCGTGCAGTATATTCTGTAGAGCCCCAGGAATAAGACCAGAAGTCTCTAGTGGTCGGGTCATCATTTAAGACAATATTGGCCACAAGACGCTGGATGTCACGAACTTCTGCATGGGCCTCAATGGAGAGGGGTAGTTGAAACGCCTCATCTAAGGAAGAGATGCGCAGAAAATTTTGGACTGAGACATCCTCATTATTGGCAAATGAAAAGTCCCACGGGTGTGAGTCTGCTAGGGGTTGATCAAGCCAGAGATCTTTCCACATGAGTATTTTATCACCACGGTTAACCTCAACTCTGGAGATGCCATGATAGATTGGAGTTAGTTGGAGGACATCCCTCCACCAAAAAGAGCCACATGGATCAGAAGCATGCGGAATCTTGTCTGTGTAGTATGTGGACCAAACGAGATCAACCCATGGGAGGTCATGCTGATTATAGAATTTGTGCAAATATTTCAGGAGAAGAGTGCCACTTTGAAGTTTTAAATTGATGATCCCGAGGCCTCCACTTTCTTTTGGGCGACAAATCCTGTCCCAGGCAACCAAAGAGTTGCATTTCTCCCCCCGCTCCGTCTTTTTTTTCCAAAGACATCTCCGCCGAAGCTTATCTAGTAGGTCCAAGATTTTTGGAGGAAATTTGAGTGTGCATAGAGCAAAGATGATGAGCGAGGTGATGACAGTGTTTAGCAGGGAAAGTTTGGCCCCATACGACATCATGGATAGAGTAGAGGATAATCTTCTTTCCACAGAGCATACCATCGGCATTAGATCTTGGACAGAGGGTTTACCAGTCCCCAAGGGAAGATCTAGGTAAGTGAAAGGCATTGTGCCAACTTTGCATTCAAAGATGTCAGCAAGTTCATTTGTAAGGCTATCGTCACAGTTCATCGGTATGAGTGTGGACTTATGGAAATTTATCTTAAGACCAATGGAAGTGGCGAAATCATTAAGGATCCCTTTCATAGTATGTACTTGAGCTGGACATGCTGGCATGATAATTATTGTGTCATCCGCATATTGAATAACAAGGTAATCAAGCTGTCATTGTCTTTCAAAGGGCAGGCGGATCTTCCCTTGTCGGAAGGCGTCATTAATTGCAGCTTGAAGGAGATCGGCTGCAATAACAAAAAGGAGTGGGGACAAGGGGTCTCCTTGCCGAACACCACTTTTGCAGTGGAATTGTCTGCCTGGAACACCATTTAGAAGCACAGAGGATTTACCAGAAGAAAAGATAGAACTGATCCATGAAAGCCACTTGTCATTGAATCCCATATGCCTCATAATCTCAAGCATAGCACCATGTTCAATTGTGTCGAATGCCTTGGTGAAATCAAGTTTGAGTAGAATTATTTCCTTCTTGGACACTTGGCATTGATGGATGTACTCGAATGCCCAAGCAAGGCAGTCTTGTATAGTTCTTCGCTTGATGAAACCGTATTGATTGCGATGAACCAGCTTGAGGATGATCTTTTGCAGTCGATTGGCCAAAAGTTTGGTGATTATTTTGAGACAACAATTTAGTAATGTGATAGGCCGAAAGTCATTGAGGGTCTCAGGCGAGGGGACTTTTGGAATTAGTGTGATGAAACCCTCATTTATACTTTCCAGGTTGATGGTCCCTTCATGAAACTATTCACAAAGATTGTAGAAATCTTCTTTAATTATGTGCCAGCAAGATTTAATGAAGTGACCCGTGAATCCATCGGGGCCCAGAGCTCTATCAGCTGGCATTTCTTTCACAACACCATCGATTTCTTGTTTGGAGAAAGGAGCAGTAAGCAGGTCCAAGTTATCTGATCGTTTGATGATATTAGGGAGATCAAATTTCATAGAGTAGCCTCGAGAGGAGCCCAGCCTGTTCTTGTATGTATGGTAAATAAGGGCCTCTTTACCAGCATGGTCTTCCATAGATGTGCCATTGTCGTGGCGAAGATTGGTTATATTATTTCTTCTATACCTTTCAGAAGCAAGGGCTTTGAGAAATTTAGGGTCCTCATCACCAAACTGAACCCATCGAATTGTGCATCTTTTCTTCCAGTATTGCTGCTGATAGTTTAACAGACGAAGAATGTGTTTTTTAAGGATTGTCCTAAAGTTGCGTTCTGGAATTGTCAAAACCCTTTTATTTTCTCGAGCATCTAGATCTGCCAGAGTGGAGTTTGAATTTTTGATTGCAACGCTAAGTTTAGATATCCTTTTACTCCAGTGCTTGAGTTCATATCTTAGCATTTTAAATTTGCGGTAGAGCACAGTGGCAACATTTGTAGAGTTAACTGGTCTATTCCAAACCTCTGAAACTAGCTCCATAAACCCCGGGTGTTGCACCCAGAAGGATTCGAACCTGAATATGTTACTTTTTGGAATAGTAGTTTCAATGGTCAGTACACAGGGAATGTGATCAGAGACTGGCTTCCCGAGGGGTTTTACCAAAGTGTTTGGATATGTGATAGTCCAATTAGTGGAAGTTAGAAACCAATCCAATTGTTCAAGTAAAGGTTGTTGTTGCATATTACTCCATGTGTATGCCCTGCCTTTAATTGGTAGTTCAATAAGCCCCTGAGACCTTATAAAGTCATTGAATGTGATCATGTCATTAATGTTACCACCTGGTTTATTGCGATTAGAAGGACTTCGTATGTAATTAAAATCGCCCATTAGGAGCCAATCTTCAGAAGAAGGGATGTTTAAATTCAGAAGCCAATTTGTGTAATCCACTCTGAGATCGCCTTGACAGGGTCCATAAATGTTCACTAGGGTCCATTCTTGGGCCGATTGTGTGGATTTGAATTTAATTACTAGAGCAAATTCTTTCTCTATAGGTACCGTACCTGTGAAAATAGAGCCGTTCCAAATGGTTGCAATACCTCCAGAGGCTCCTTGAGAGGGAATATAGGCATATTTATCAAATCTTTTAGGACAGCAAGACTTAAGGATCATATTATCAAAAGAGGGCTTTTTGGTTTCTTGCAAGCAAATCACGGCACGGCCACTAGAGGAAACAGCGTTCGATAAGGCCAAAAGCTTAGGGTCGGAGTTTAGGCCCCTGATGTTCCAACAAAGCACATTCCAGTTCGAAAGAAGTACCATTTAAAAGCTAGATACGAAACAAGACGAAATTAAGCATTGGATGGGCCACCCTCCTGGTCAGCGAGAAGCACCTCTTCAGTGAGTTCTTCAGGGGGAATGGCACACCAAGTGGATCCAATCTGCTGTATCTCCTGGATAGAAGTGGTGGGGGCACTTCAGCATCGTGGTCGTCAGATAATTCAGTTATGACAACTGCAGAGGCCATATTTGGGATCACTCTTGGCTTAACTTTGGAGGTCTTGGCCTTGCTATCAGAGATGAGAGGCACCTTGAAGCCGTCGTATTTGTTCGAGCGGTTGCTGCGGCGAACCTGCATGACAGAGATTGGGGCTTTGTTTTTACCACGCTTTCCCTTAGACACTCCAGCAGAGGAGGCCCCAGGCACCAAATCTGAACCAGTCAGCACTAATTCATCAGAAGGTGCCACCAGATCATCATTGAGCTCAGTAATAGTGACGGTGTTGGCCTGAACATTTGGAGCTTCCGTATCAGCAAGAGACAAAGGTGCGTGGAAGTGCCATAAGTACCTGCAGCATCAAAGGAGGTGACAGTAGCAGAAGCCTCTAACTATCCATCTTCAGTGTTGGTCACCACTAACTCAATATTCAGACTTGCAGGCTTAATACCATAGCCATGTGCCCAGGGCCCAAAGGTGGCCAGTGTGGGCATGATCCTGCTAGACAAGAAATTTGTAATAGGCACATATGACAGGGGCTCATTCAGATGCATTGAGCTGAGCATTTCAGAATCCGCAGCGAAGTTGATATTGATGCCAGCATTTGAAATCTGAATGTTTAATTGAAGGTGTTGCAGAGCCATTGGAGGGCCAGAGAAAATCTCAGCGGGGCTATTACTGACCGCCAACTCCTGAGAGGGAGCAGGACTGAAGACCATGGAGCTGCTGCGCTGTAAGGCATGTAGAATGGTGACTGGGACAAGCACCATAGTCTCAGAGTCAGAACTAGTGGCCGAGCTGCTCTGGATGGAAATGGAGTCGTTCCAGGCTGCAGCAGGGCTGACTTGGAGGTTATTAGATGGGAGGATACCATCATTAACCTGCAATCCTTCATTGGCTAACCATTCCTGTAAGTTATACAAAGCCGGGGGAGTGTGCGGAGGCGAAGGAGGCCATTCACCCCAGTTTGGTTGGAATTCCACTTCCACATTCTAAGGACCTTCAACATTGTTTGCAGCAGCAGCAGCATTGTTGGCAGCCCCCTGCTGCACAACCTAGTTATTGAGTTGCATCTGGTACAATTGCTCAGCAGTAAGTGCATCACCGTACAATGGATGTGGAATGCCATTATCAGGGGGAGGATCTTCTCCTGCAGGTGGAACTTCTGGTAGGTGCGCGTTCCAGTCACTGCTGCGCAGCATGGTGACGCAAACAGTCCAACAGTGCCTATCGCCTCCCAACTGATGGATCTATGCAGGTAATGGTAAGTCTAGTAATAATAGGGGAAGCCTACGTACAAGATCCAAACTGCGGGGCCATAGGTGGTGAGCCTCATATTCAGAGCTTCATCATGTGGCACAAAAGAAACGATAGTGTTCATATCTCCTTCAACCTTAGCATCAATCTCAAAGGTTGTTCCCACAACGTTATCTCGTACTAGAGGATTGGCAAACCCAAAGATAGCAATGCCCAGGGGGTGATCATCTACTTCAGAAGGGAAGAAATGTGATTCATGCAGCAGACCAGTGATTACCTCCCTTAGAGCTGCTTTCTGATGGTGTGGAACATGTCTGTTGACCTCGGCAATGGCAAGGAAATCATGGTTGAGGGGAGGCACCGGATGCACCGCCATGTCGCCTATTTTTTCTTTGAAGCACAAGTGTGGAAAAAGGATAGTGGCATTGTCCCTTCTCTCTTTTTCTCTCATTTTTTTATTTGGGCCTTCTTTCTTTTTTTTGGCCTATTTTCTCTTTTTTTCGTTCGGAGTCTCATCCCGACTTGTGGGGGAATCATAGTCTCCATCATCATTTCCTCACTTGGGACAATGCTATAATAATGATGATCGTCACACTTTAATTTCTTACAACTCAAGAATTACAACTCAATACTTAGAACAAAATATGACTCTATGTGAATGCCTTCGGCGGTGTACCGGGATGTGCAATGATGCATGAGTGACATGTATGAAGAATTATGAATGGTGGCTTTGCCACAAATACGATGTCAACTACATGATCATGCAAGAAATATGACAATGATGAAGCGTGTCATAATAACGGAACGGTGGAAAGTTACATGGCAATATATCTCAGAATGGCTATGCAAATGCCATAATAGGTAGGTATGGTGGCTGTTTTGAGGAAGGTATATGGTGGGTGTATGACACCGGCGAAAGTTGCGCGATATTAGAGAGGCTAGAAATGGTGGAAGGTGAGAGTGCGTATAATCCATGGACTCAACATTAGTCATAAAAAACTCACGTACTTATTGCAAAAATCAATTAGTTATCGAAACAAAGTATTACGTGCATGCTCCTAGGGGGATAGATTGGTAGGAAAGACCATCGCTCATCCCCGACCGCCACTCATAAGGAAGAAAATCAATAAATAAATCATGCTCTGACTTCATCACATAATGGTTCTGTAACGCCCACGATGCGGCTATATCTCCCACATGTCGAAGCACGACTTAGAGGCATAACCGCATTGTAAGCAATGTGGCAAGTGAGGTAATC
Organism: Triticum dicoccoides; assembly: GCF_002162155.2. Lineage (NCBI taxonomy): Eukaryota > Viridiplantae > Streptophyta > Magnoliopsida > Poales > Poaceae > Triticum > Triticum dicoccoides. The sequence continues at coordinate 426,875,749 of NC_041392.1, read as the reverse complement.
TTCACAACAACCCATGTAATGAATAAGGAAAAGAGATACATAGTTGGATTACACTGGCCATGTCACACAATAGCATAAATAACATTACATTCATCCAGATACAATCAAGGTACGACTACGGAACCAAATTCAAGAACAACCCCAAATGCAACAAAGTCCTCGATCGCCCCAACTAGGCACCACTACTGATCGTCTGGAAAGGATTCGTAGTATCGTCCTGAGTCCTCATCGAACTCCCTCTTGAGCTCAGTCGAATCTCCTGGAGCGGTATCATCGGTCCCTGCATCTGGTTTTGGAAGGAATCTGTGAGTCACGGGGACTCAGCAATCTCACACCCTCGCGATCAAGACTATTTAAGCTTATAGGAAGGGTAAAAGGTATGAGGTGGAGCTGCAGCAAGCGACTAGCATATATGGTGGCTAACATACGCAAAAGAGAGCGAGAAGAGAAGGCAAAGGCACGGTCGAGAAACTATGATCAAGAAGTGATCCTAGAACAACCTATGTTCAAACATAACTCGAGACAGTGTTCTCTTCCCGGACTCCGCCAAAAAGAGACCATCACGGCCACACACTCTGTTGATTCATTTTAATTAAGTTAAGTTTAAGGTTATCTACAACCGGACATTAACAAATTCCCATCTGCCCATAACCGCAGGCACGGCTTTCGAAAGTTCAAATCCCTGTAGGGGAGTCCCAACTTAGCCCATCACAAGCTCTCACGGTCAACGAAGGATATTCCTTCTCCCAAGACAATCCGATCAGACTCGGAATCCCGGTTACAAGATATCTCGACAATGGTAAAACTAAACCAGCAAAGCCGCCCGAATGTGCCGACAAATCCTGATAGGAGCTGCACATATCTCGTTCTCAGGGCACGCTCAGATGAGACATCCTACGAGTAAAACCAACTCTCAAGTTGCCCCGAGGTGGCCCC
>NC_041392.1:426864894-426874468 GCF_002162155.2 Triticum dicoccoides | reverse complement strand
GTTAAATAAAGATGACCCTCGGGCTCCGGAAACCCAAGGGGAAAATAGACTAGGTGGCAAATGATAAAACCAAGGTTGGGCATTGCTGGAAGAGTTTTATTCAAGGCGAACTGTCAAGGGGTTCCCATTATAACCCAACCGTGTAAGGAACGCAAAATCAAGGAACATAATACCGGTATGACAGAAACTAGGGCGGCAAGAGTGGAACAAAACACTAGGCATAAGGTCGAGCCTTCCACCCTTTAGCAAGTGTATAGATGCATTAAAGTAGACAAGATATAATAATGATATCCCAACAATAAACATGTTGCAACAAGGAACAACCTCCAATCTTCACCTGCAACTAGCAACGCTATAAGAGGGGCTGAGCAAAGCGGTAATATAGCCAATACAACGGTTTGCTAGGACAAGGTGGGTTAGTGGTTTGACATGGCAATGTGGGAGGCATGATAAGAAAGTGGTAGGTATCGTAGAATAGGCATAGCAAAAGAGCGAGCATCTAGCAAGCAAAGATAGAAGTGATTTCAAGGGTATGGTCATCTTGCCTGCAAAGTTCTCCGAGTTGATGTTAGCTTGATCCTCGTAAGCGTACTCAATGGGCTCCTCGATCATGTACTCGTCTCCCGGCTCTACCCAAAGCAAGAACACAAGCAAAGGGAGACACAATCAACCACGTGCAATGCACAAACAACATGATGCGAAACATGTCATGATATGCGGGATGTGATATGCGATGCATTAGCATGCTTCCGAAAGGAAAGATTGAACCCGGCCTCAACTTGGAAAACCAAGAGTGCCACTGAAAATAGGAGTTGATTTCGGTCGAAATTGATATAAAGATCACCGGAATCGGATGCACGGTTTGCAAATGGCAAGCAAAACAAATATGGCACCGATCTGCGATTAACAGCACAAGGCCATCTAAATGCATAAAGAACAACATGCTACAGCACTCTAACATAGCAAAAAAATACATGGCAGGGATCCACGCAGGATTCTTGACAAAAGATGAACACTGAGCTACGGCTAATTCACTCAATAGCAGGTTCAAACAAGCATGGCAAAAGTGCAAAAGATATCAGGTTACAGACTTGGTGAAAATAACATGTCAGGAATTTAACATTAGGAAGGAATGTTTAGAGCAAGATAACAACATGCTACAGGAACATATCATGGCAAAGCAAGGCATGGCATGAAGCTACTCAAAGCATACAACAAAAGTCCCTTACTGAACATAAGCCAAAAGGGATCAGAAAATACAATGGCAACCATGTGAACATAGCAATTATCGTTAACAGATTCAGACTTAGCAGAAAACTGGAGCATGGCAAAACAGATATTAAGTAGGAATGTTTACGAGCCCGATGCACTCACCACAAGGCATGGCATGACAAACTAAGTATACACCCAACAAGTAGACATGGCATAGAAGCTAAACATGGCAAGAACAACAACATAGCATGCATGGACCAACTACAACAACCTCGGCAAAAATGCTTAACACGTAAACATGCTGCCAGGAACATTTTATAGCAAAAGTAGAGCTCGATTGAGTCAAGCTAGGGTGCTCCATAATTGCAAACAAAGACATGGATGGATAGAGCACCACAATATCTACAAAACATCCTTACTGATCATGCTCAAAAAAGGCATGGATCACTCTGTAGCAACATGGATACATGGCATAAAAATATAATCAGGGCAAAGGCTTAGAATATTTCTAAGTCCCTGAAATCAGCAACATTATGAGAGCTACTTTGCATGCTTGTGCTAGTGACCACAGAGATCACAAAAATACATGGCATACACCCCTGTAAAGATGGCATGGCATACTTCAAAACACATGTAGGGTTCAAGTTCATAGGAGGCACACATCAATCATGGCAAAAATGAAAAATGAGCAATTGCTGATAAGAATCTGAAACTAACAGAAACTAGCACTCTTGCAACAGCATTTAGGGCATCAAGATGAGCTCAAATGAACATGATGCAATGAGATGAAATGAAGTACTCGTCGAGATGAACAATTCGATATGCTACACGCCCGAAACGGAGCCACAGATGCAGAGTTATGATGCGATGAAAAATGCACAAAATTAGAGAGTTAGAAATATCTCGGGGTCAACCTCGAAAGCGGATCTGGATCTGGATCTCACCGGAGTTCGTGGTTCGCCAGAGTTGTACCTGAGGTCGCCGGAGATGGAGGGATCCGAGGGAGGAGAGGCCGGCGACGCCGGATCCGGGCTGGAGAAGGACGGGGGCGGCGCCGGCGGCGGCGGTGGTGGAGCGGGGCGGAGTGGCGCGGTGCGGGCGGTGGTCACCGGTGCGGTGCAGGCACCGTTCGCCGGCGAGCTTGCGGCGAGGCAGCGGCGGGCGGTGAGGGCGAAGCAACGGTGCGGCGGCGGAGGGAGGCTCGGGCGGCGCGGGCCGCGGGGGGCGGCTGTGGGCTTCACGGGCCCGCGGTTGGCGGCGAAGTGGGGCGGCGCGGTGATGAATTAGACAACGCCACGTGGCGCTGGCGGGCGGACCGGACACGTCCGTCCGGCGAACTTCGTCCGGCGGCACGAGGGATGGGGAGGTTAGGGTTTCGTCCGGAGTTTCGGGGGATAGGGGCCTTTTTATAGGTAGGAGGAGCTAGGAGGCTCCAAATTGAGCACGGTTTTCAGCCACGTGATCGTGATCGAACAATCTAGAATATGGAGGAGGTTTAGGTGGGTTTTGGGCCACTTTGGAGGGGTGTTGGGCTGCAACACACACGAGGCCTTCTCGGCTCCTCGATTAACCATTGGAGTATCAAACGAAGTCCAAATGGCACGAAACTTGACAGGAGGTCTACCGGTAGTAAACCAAGGCCACTTGGCAAGTCTCGGTCCAATCCGAGAACGTTTAATACCCGCACACGAAAATAGGTAGAAAGGGGCACCGGAGGACATAGGAGCGCCGGAATGCAAAACGGACAACGGGGAAAATGCTCGGATGCATGAGACGAACACGTATGCAAATGTGATGCACATGATGACATGATATGAGACGCATGACAAAGACAAAACAACACGAAGACAAATACCCGACAACGAGGAAATAACATAACTTAGTGCCGGAAATGGCAAGAGTTGGAATACAATTATGGCAAGTTACATACAGGGTGTTACAACACTCCACCACTATGAAAGGATCTCGTCCTGAGAACTAGGACTGGAAAAACTCCAGATATTCAGAACGGAGGTGGTCCTCGCGTTCCCAGGTGGCTTCATGGCCGGAATGGTGTGACCACTTGACCTTCAGGAATTTGATAGACTTGGTGCGAGTCTTGCGCTCAGTTTCTTCAAGAATAGCAACTGGGTTCTCATGATAAGACAGGTATTCTTGGAGATCAATCTCTTCGAAGTTGATGGTGCGGTCAGGTGTCTTGAAACACTTGCGGAGTTGAGACACGTGAAACACGTCGTGCGCATTTGCAAAGTTGGATGGAAGGTCAAGTTGATAGGCGAGATCGCCTCTTTTGCTGATGATCTTGAAAGGACCCACGTATCTAGGGGAAAGCTTCCCTTTGATACTGAAGCAACGAGTACCTTTCATTGGAGAGACGCGGAGGTAGACATGATCTCCGATCTCGAAAGCCAAGTCACGATGTTTGCTATCATAGTAACTCTTCTGGCGCGATTGCGCAGCTTTGAGATTTTCACGAATGACTTTGCACATTTCTTCAGCCTCTATGATCAAGTCATTTCCAAGAAGTTGGCGTTCACCAGTCTCTGACCAGTTTAGAGGAGTACGACACTTCCTGCCATAGAGAATCTCGAATGGGGACTTGCCTGAACTCGCTTGGAAGCTGTTATTGTAGGAGAACACGGCATATGGAAGACAATCTTCCCACTTCATACCGAAAGAGATGACACATGCCCTGAGCATATCTTCAAGAATTTGACTGACTTGCTCGACTTGGCCACTAGTTTGAGGATGAAAGGTTGTGCTGAAGCGAATGTTGGTGCCCATGGCCTTCTGAAAAGAATCCCAGAACTTAGAGGTGAAGATGCTGCCACGATCTGAAGATATCAACTACGGAATGCCGTGCAGAGAGACAATCCTGGAGGTATATAGCTCTGCCAACTGAGCTGCTGTGATAGATTCTTTGATAGGAAGAAAATGAGCCACTTTAGTGAGCTTGTCGATGACAACGAATATAGCATCATTGCCACGCTTGGACTTGGGAAATCCAGTCACGAAGTCCATCTCAATGTGGTAAAACTTCCATTCTGGAATGGCAAGAGGTTGGAGGAGACCAGCTGGTCATTGGTGTTCTGCTTTCACTCTTCTACAGACATCACATTCATTCACGAACTGAGCAATCTCGCGCTTCATTCGAGTCCACCAATACGACTGCTTGAGGTCCTGGTACATCTTTGTACTTCCAAGGTGAATAGAGAGGAGTGAATTGTGAGCTTCGTTCATAATGACTTTATGAAGGTCACCTTTAGGAACAACAATGCGATCCTCAAAGAATAGAGTATCCTTGTCATCAAGGCGATAGCACTTGTACTTGGGTTGACTCTTGGCAATCCCAATCTTCACCTTCTTCACCATAGCATCAAGAAGTTGAGCCTCATGAATCTGATTTTCCAAAGTAGGAGAGACCTGAAGGTTGGCAAGAAATCCTTGAGGAACAACTTGAAGATTAAGTTTGAGGAAAGCTTCACAAAGCTCTGGTTGGTAAGGCTTGATAATCAGACTATTGCAGTAAGCCTTCCTGCTCAATGCGTCAGCAATTACATTGGCCTTGCCTGGAGTATATTCGATACTCGGATTATACTCTTGAATCATTTCGACCCAACGAGTCTGCCTGAGGTTGAGGTCTGGCTGAGTGAAGATGTACTTGAGACTCTTATGATCACCGAAGATGTCCACTTTTCTTCCCAATAAGAGATGTCTCCATGTTAAAAGAGCATGGACAACTGCCACCAACTTGAGGTCATGAGTGGGGTAGTTCTTTTCGTTGGGCTTCAACTGGTGAGAGGTATAGGCCACAACTTTCTTCTCTTGCATCAACACTGCACCGAGACCTAGAAGGGAAGCATCACAGAAGACCTCGAATGGTTTGGATTCGTTAGGAGGAGTCAGAACTAGAGCAGTGACTAACTTCTCTTTGAGGGTGTTGAAAGCGATGTCACATTCAGGCGACCAGACATACTTCACATGCGTCTGGAGAAGGTTGGAAAGAGGCTTCATGATCTTTGAGAAGTTCTCAACAAACCTTCGACAATAGCTTGCGAGCCCAAGGAAACTACGGAGTTGCTTCACGTTCAGAGGTGGTTTCCAATTCACGATTGCAGACACCTTCTCAGGATTAACAGCTATGCCCTTGGTGGAGATGATATGCCCAAGGTAGAGAACCTCATCGAGCCAAAACTCGCACTTTGAAAACTTCGCATAGAACTGATGTTCTCTGAGTTTATCCAGCACCAATCTCAAATGCTTGGCATGATCCTCCTTGTTCTTGGGAAAGACCAAAATGTCATCGAGGTAGACCAAGACGAAGTCATTTGTGTAGGCGTTGAAGATGAAGTTCATCATGCGAGAGAATGTTGGAGGAGCATTGACGAGGCCGAAAGACATGATAGTGTATTCATATGAACCATAGCTTGTTCTGAATGTTGTCTTGGGAATGTCTTCTTCACGAATGTGAATCTGATGATAACCCATATGGAGATCAAGCTTGGAGAATACTTGAGCACCTTTGAGTTGTTCGAAAAGCTCATTGATGTTGGGAAGTGGGTACTTGTTCTTTATGGTCTTCTTGTTCAATGGACGGTAGTCGACACGAAGTCGGTCCGTTCCATCCTTATTCTTGACAAAAAGAACGCCACAACCCCAAGGAGAAGAACTTGGTCGGATGAGACCCATACGCTCTTGAATATCGAGTTGCTTCTTCAGCTCCTTCAACTCTTTAGGTCCAAGCTTGTAAGGACATTTGCAAACAGGTTCCGTGCCAGGCTCAAGATCGATGACGAATTCAACTGGCCGGTGCGGAGGCATTCCTGGAAGCTCTTCTAGAAAGACGTCTTGCTATTCACAAATGACTGGAATCTGAGAAATGGCATCCAGCTCGCCCTTCTCATTGAGAGAAAACAGTCGAATGATATCATCATGAGCGGCAAAGACGATTACATCCTCAGACGAATGTGTCAATTGAATCTGCCTGGCAGCACAATCAAGGTGAGCCTTGTGCTTAGAAAGCCAATCCATTCCGAGAATAAGATCAATATCCGAGTTACCAAGGACCACTGGAGAGGACAGAAATTTATAGTCACCCAACGTGATAGAAACATCTGGAGCAACCAAACTAGAAGTCATAAGCTTTCCGGGAGAAACAACTTGCATGACTTTAGGCAAAACCTCAGTGTCAACATTGTGCTTAGATGCAAATGGGAATGACAAGAAAGAATGTGATGCACCAGTGTCCAAAAAGTACTTTTGCAGGAACATCGTTAACAGGAAGGTTACCCATAATCACATCTGACGAGTCCTCTGCCTGAGCTGCGTTCATCAAGTTGACCTTGGCGTGCTTGGGATTATGCTTGACCACTGCGGTGCTTGCAGATCTCACAGGAGGAGGAGGAGGAAGACGCCTCTGATTGAAGCATTTGTTGGCATAGTAACCCTTCTGCTGACACTTGTTGCACGTGACCTCTGAAAGCGGACGGTGATACGGAGCACTTGATCTTGGAGCATGAGACGAAGTCTTGTTCTGAAACCTTGGGTTGGGAGTGTGGGAAGATCCATTGCCACCTTTTCTCTTCTGCTGATAAGGCTGACAGAACGGAGGAGGAGGAGGCAACCAATACTTTTGCTGCTTAGTTGCCACTTGAGTTGAGGAAGAAGGAGTTGCATCCCTGACTCGTTTCTTGGAAGCATCGCACTTGAGTTGAGCAGTCTCTTGTTTCAGTGCCATGTTGTAGAACTCATCGTACTTCTGCGGCTCAAAAAGGACGAGAGCTAGTTGGAGATCTTCTCTGAGGCCACCTCCGAACTAATAAATCATGCTCTTCTCGTCAGGGACGTCCTTCTTAGCGAAACGAGCGAGCTTCTGGAAAATGATGTTATACTGGTAAACAAACAAGCTGCATTGCTTCAGATTGCGGAACTCCTCACGCTTGCTCTCAACAACACTCTGAGGAATGTGGTGAGCTCTGAAGTCTTGACGGAATTCATCCCAGGTAATCACACGACCTCCTCTGGAATCTTTGTATTGCTGAAAGCATTCTGCAGCTGGGTCTTTGAGTTGGAACGAGGCAAACTTGACAAAGTCCTCAGGCATGACGTTGCTGCACTCGAAATGCTTGCAGAAATCCACGAGCCAATCATCAGCGTCTGTTGCCTCAACACAGTTGTTGAAGGTCTTAAGCTGGTTAGCGAGAAACTGGTTGAGTGAAGCAAACTGATTCTGATTGTTTCCATGGCCTTGATTCCCTTGGTTCCGCTCTTGCAAAAGTTGCATGATCAGCTGCGTGTTGGCATTGGTAGCGGCCATCACAGCTTGTCATGCCTCCGGATGTGGAGGTGGTGGTGGCGGTTCAGGATTCGAACGCGTAGGAGGAGCCATCCTGAAGAGGGTGACATCCGTTAGAATCTTGACAGACATATATTCAAGCTGAAACAAATGGATCTAAATTGCAACATATAATCTTACATCCGAACAAAATGAATGAATGCATTCCGATTGAAATGGTCACACTTCCATCAATTGAGAAGCCACTTAGATAGAGGTAGAAGAATAAAACAACAAGGTACGGACAAGAACAAATACTTGGTGAGGATTACCCAATCACAAACCAAATATTCGCGGAATAAATACTAGAGCTACATGAATTTCCACCTATGAAACTCCCGAAATTTCCCCGGTTATGCAATCAGGTGTCGGGGATACAGGAGAAGCATAATATCTCACCCAAAGCTAGCAATTCCTACATCCAGTTGTATCCATCCTTCAACACATAACCAAGAAACCTTCGGAAATCATTTACCTCAACCTTTGAAAAGCATCCGTTATACGAGTTATGGCAATACTCCCGAACTCCCACCCCAGTACTGGGTGGCGTCGAGGTTATCTCACCAATAACTGCATAAAGGAGATTTTCGATGTCGGCCAAAACTCAGGTAATCCAGAATTGCAACGATAAAATTGTGACGACACACCTTGGAGCTCAACTCCCCGGGACACTGCCACAACCCCTAAATGTCAGGAGGCACCAAGAACAATGTTCTCGTCACAAAACCATCGGAATGATTCCAAGATACCTGCGTGATCCTAATTTCTTTTTTGAAATTTGAGAAGAGAAGAGTCAAAACTCTACGTCAGAATGCCTCACCAGAGCGACGAAGGGACTGAGGAGTAAAAAGAATCCTACTCTCTGATATATATAATCCTAAATGACTCAAAACATTTTTCTAGACTCAACAACGCCAGCGATTTGATCAAGCAGGGGGCTCCTAAGGTCGGGGATGGCTCTGATTACCAACTTGTAACGCCCACGATGCGGCTATATCTCCCACGTGTCGAAGCACGACTTAGAGGCATAACCGCATTGTAAGCAATGTCGCAAGTGAGGTCATCTTCACAACAACCCATGTAATGAATAAGGAAATGAGATACATAGTTGGCTTACACTCGCCACGTCACACAATAGCATAAATAACATTACATTCATCCAGATACAATCAAGGTCCGACTACGGAACCAAAATCAAGAACAACCCCAAATGCGACAAAGTCCCCGATCGCCCCAACTGGGCACCACTACTGATCGTCTGGAAAGGAAACGTAGTATTGTCCTAAGTCCTCATCAAACTCCCACTTGAGCTCAGTCGAATCTCCTCGAGCGGTATCATCGGTCCCTGCATCTCGTTTTGGAAGGAATCTGTGAGTCACGGGGACTCAGCAATCTCACACCCTCGCGATCAAGACTATTTAAGCTTATAGGAAGGGTAAAAGGTATGAGGTGGAGCTGCAGCAAGCGACTAGCATATATGGGGGCTAACATACGCAAAAGAGAGCGAGAAGAGAAAGCAAAGGCACGGTCGAGAAACTATGATCAAGAAGTGATCCTAGAACAACCTACGTTCAAACATAACTCAAGACCGTGTTCTCTTCCCGGACTCCGCCGAAAAGAGACCATCACGGCCACACACTCTGTTGATTCATTTTAATTAAGTTAAGTTTAAGGCTATCTACAACCGGACGTTAACAAATTCCCATCTGCCCATAACCACGGGCACGGCTTTCGAAAGTTCAAATCCCTGCAGGGGAGTCCCAACTTAGCCCATCACAAGCTCTCATGGTCAAGAAGGATATTCCTTCTCCCAAGACAATCCGATCAGACTCGGAATCCCGGTTACAAGACATCTCGACAATGGTAAAACTAAACCAGCAAAGCCGCCCGAATGTGCCGACAAATCCAGATAGGAGCTGCACATATCTCGTTCTCAGGGCACACTCAGATGAGACATCCTACGAGTAAAACCAACTCTCAAGTTGCCCCGAGGTGGCCCACAGTCTACTCGGTTCGGACCAACACTCA
>NC_041392.1:426835404-426864646 GCF_002162155.2 Triticum dicoccoides | reverse complement strand
AAGATGACCCTCGGGCTCTGGAAACCCAAGGGAAAAAGAGGCTAGGTGGCAAATGGTAAAACCAAGGTTGGGCATTGCTGGAGGAGTTTTATTCAAGGTGAACCGTCAAGGGGTTCCCATTATAACCCAACCGTGTAAGGAACGCAAAATCAAGGAACATAATACCGGTATGACAGAAACTAGGGCGGCAAGAGTGGAACAAAACACCAGGCATAAGGCCGAGCCTTCCACCCTTTACCAAGTGTATAGATGCATTAAATTAGACAAGATATAATAATGATATCCCAACAATAAACATGTTGCAACAAGGAACAACCTCCAATCTTCACCTGCAACTAGCAACGCTATAAGAGGGGTTGAGCAAAGCGGTAACATAGCCAATACAACGGTTTGCTAGGACAAGGTGGGTTAGTGGTTTGACATGGCAATGTGGGAGGCATGATAATCAAGTGGTAGGTATCGTAGCATAGGCATAGCAAAAGAGCGAGCATCTAGCAAGCAAAGATAGAAGTGATTTCGAGGGTATGGTCATCTTGCCTGCAAAGTTCTCCGAGTTGATGTTAGCTTGATCCTCGTAAGCGTACTCAATGGGCTCCTCGATCACGTACTCGTCTTCTGGCTCTACCCAAAGCAAGAACACAAGCAAAGGGAGACACAATCAACCACGTGCAATGCACAAACAACATGATGCGAAACATGTCATGATATGCGGGATGTGATATGCGATGCATATGCATGCTTCCGAAAGGAAAGATTGAACCCGGCCTCAACTTGGAAAACCAAGAGTGCCACTGAAAAGAGGAGTTGATTTCGGTCGAAATTGATATAAAGATCACCGGAATCGGATGCACGGTTTGCAAATGGCAAGCAAAACAAATATGGTACCGATCTGCGATTAACAGCACGAGGCCATCTAAATGCATCAAGAACAACATGCTACAGCACTCTAACATAGCAACAAAATACATGGCAGGGATCCACACAGGATGCTTGACAAAATATGAACACTGAGCTACGGCTAATTCACTCAATAGCAGGTTCAAACAAGCATGGCAAAAGTGCAAAAGATATCAGGTTACAGACTTGGTGAAAATAACATGTCAGGAATTTAACATTAGGAAGGAATGTTTAGAGCAAGATAACAACATGCTACAGGAACATATCATGGCAAAGCAAGGCATGGCATGAAGCTACTCAAAGCATACAACAAAAGTCCCTTACTGACCATAAGCCAAAAGGGATCAGAAAATACAATGGCAACCATGTGAACATAGCAATTATCGTTAACAGATTCAGACTTAGCAGAAAACTGGAGCATGGCAAAACAGATATTAAGTAGGCATGTTTACGAGCCCGATGCACTCACCGCAAGGCATGGCCTGACAAACTAAGCATACACCAAGCAAGTAGACATGGCATAGAAGCTAAACATGGCAAGAACAACAACATAGCATGCATGTACCAACTACAACAACCTCGGCAAAAATGCTTAACACGTAAACAAGCTACCAGGAACATTTTATAGCAAAAGTAGATCTCGATTGAGTCAAGCTAGGGTGCTCCATAATTGCAAACAAAGACATGGATGGATAGAGCACCAAAATATCTACAAAACATCCTTACTGATCATGCTCAAAAAAGGCATGGATCACTCTATAGCAACATGGATACATGGCATAAAAATATAATTAGGGCAAAGGCTTAGAATATTTCTAAGTCCCTGAAATCAGCAACATTATAAGAGCTACTTTGCATGCTTGTGCTAGTCACCACAGAGATCACAAAAATACATGGCATACACCCCTGTAAAGATGGCATGGCATACTTCAAAACACATGTAGGGTTCAAGTTCATAGGAGGCACACATCAATCATGGCAAAAATGACAAATGAGCAATTGCTGATAAGAATCTGAAACTAACAGAAACTAGCACTCTTGCAACAGCATTTATTGCATCAAGATGAGCTCAAATGAACATGATGCAATGAGATGAAATGAAGTACTCGTCGAGACGAACAATTCGATATGCTACACACCCGAAACGGAGCCACAGATGCAGAGTTATGATGCGATGAAAAATGCACAAAATTACTGAGAGTTAGAAATATCTCGGGGTCAACCTCGAAAATGGATCTGGATCTGGAACTCGCGGAGTTCGTGGTTCGCCGGAGTTGTACCCGAGGTCGCTGGAGATGGAGGGATCCGAGGGAGAAGAGGCCGGGGACGCCGGATCCGGGCCGGAGGAGGACGGGAGTGGCACCGGCAGTGGTGGAGCGGGGCGGAGCGGCGTGGTGCGGGCGGTGGTCACCGGCGCGGTGCGGGCGCCGGTCGCCGGCGAGCTTGCGGCGAGGCAGCGGCGGGCGGTGAGGGCAAAGCAGCGGCGCGACGGTAGAGGGAGGCTCGGGCGGCGCGGGGCGCGATGGGCCGTGGGGGCCGGCTGTGGGCTTCACGGGCCCGCGGTCGGTGGCGAAGTGGGGCCGCGCGGCGACGAATCAGACGACGCCATGTGGCGCTGGCGGGCGGACCGGACACGTCCGTCCGGCGAACTTTCGTCTAGCGGCGCGAGGGGATGGGGAGGTTAGGGTTTCGTCCGGATTTTCGGGGGAGAAGGGCCTTTTTATAGGTAGGAGGAGCTAGGAGGCTCCAAATTGAGCACGGTTTTCGGCCACGCGATCGTGATCGAATGATCTAGAATATGGAGGAGGTTTAGGTGGGTTTTGGGCCACTTTGGAGGGGTGTTGGGCTGCAACACACACATGACCTTCTCGGCTCCTCGGTTAACCGTTGGAGTATCAAACGAAGTCCAAATGGCACGAAACTTGACAGGCGGTTTACCGGTAGTAAACCAAGGCTGCTTGGCAAGTCTCGGTCCAATCCGAGAACGTTTAATACCCGCACACGAAAAGAGGTAGAAAGGGGCACCGGAGGACATAGGAGCGCCGGAATGCAAAACGGGCAACGGGGAAAATGATCAGATGCATGAGACGAACACGTATGCAAATGTGATGCACATGATATGAGATGCATGACAAAGACAAAATAACACGAAGACAAAAACCCGACAACGAGTAAATAACATAACTTAGTGCCGGAAATGGCAAGAGTTGGAATACAGTTATGGCAAGTTACATATGGGGTGTTACAGGTTCACCATACGTGCATGCTACGGGAATCACAAACTTCAACACAAGTATTTCTCAGATTCACAACTATCATAGTATTCAATGCACTTCTATGAAAGTTTTTATATTAAAGCAAATTTCCATGTTGTTCTAAAGGACTCTCAAAATAATATAAGTGAAGCATGAGAGATCAATTATTTCTATAAAATGAAACCACCGCCGTGCTCTAAAAGATATAAGTGAAGCACTAGAGCAAAAACTGTATAGCTCAAAAGATATAAGTGAAGCACATAGAGTATTCTAATAAATTTCAAATCATGTGAGTCTCTCTCAAAAGGTGTGTACAGCAAGGATGATTGTGGTAAACTAAAAAGCAAATACTCAAATCATACAAGACGCTCCAAGCAAAACACATACCATGTGGTGAAAAAAATATAGCTCCAAGTAAAGTTACCGATAGACGAAGACGAAAGAGGGGATGCCTTCCGGGGCATCCCCAAGCTTAGGCTTTTTGGTGTCCTTGAATTTTACCTTGGGGTGCCATGGGCATCCCCAAGCTTAGGCTGTTGCCACTCTTTGTTCCATATCTTTACCCAAAACTTGAAAACTTCACAACACAAAACTCAAAATAGAAAATCTCGTGAGCTCCGTTAGCGAAAGAAAACAAAAACACCACTTCAAGGTGCTATAATGAATTCATTATTTATTTATATTGGTGTTAAACCTACTGTATTCGAACTTCTCTATGGTTTATAAACTCTTTTGTAGCCATAGATTCATCAAAATAAGCAAACAACACACGAAAAACAGAATCTGCCAAAAACAGAACAGTCTGTAGTAATCTGTAGCTAACGCAAACTCTGGAACCCCAAAAATTCTAAAATAAATTTATGGACGTGAGGAATTTATCTATTAATCATATTCAAAATGAATTGACTAAATAGAACCTTCCAAAAAAATGGCAGCAATTCTCGTGAGTGCTAAAGTTTCTATTTTTTACAGCAAGATCAAAGACTTTTCCCAAGTCTTCCCAAAAAATCTGTAGCTAGCGCAAGATCTGGAACCCCAAAAATTCTAAAATAAATCGGCAAATAATTAAATGTAAGTGAGGAATTTATATATTAATCATCTTCAAAAATAATTAACTAAATATCACTTTACAAATAAAAATGGCAGTAGTTCTCGTGAGCGCTAAAGTTTCTGTTTTTTTACAGCAAGTGTAACAAGACTTTCCCCAAGTCTTCCCAACGGTTCTACTTGGCACAAACACTAATTAAACACAAAAAACACAACCAAAACAGAGGCTAGATAAATTATTTATTACTAAACAGGAGCAAAAAGTAAGAAATAAAAATAAAATTGGGTTGCATCCCAACAAGCGCTATCGTTTAACGCCCCTAGCTAGACATAAAAGCGAAGATAGATCTAGGTATTGCCATCTTTGGTTTTAGGGAAGAAAAGAGCAAACTTATTATCTATGGAATTAATATTTCTATTTTGATAATGCACATGGTTTTTAATGGTAGAATAAATATTAAGCATTTTACGGAAAATTGCATCTAAGCTAGCTTTCATCTCTTTGATAGATTCATTTTGGTAGGAGAGCAAAAGAGACGTGGATTCAACCTTCTAATTCATGGGATGCCCAAATATGGTCTTCATCTTTTCATAAGTATCTACGGCATCCCCTTCAAGAAAACCTTCTTCAAAAATTAAATCTAGGACATGCTTAAACAAGAAGGTAGGGCAACATAAAAGCTCTTTAAGTAAATTTCAATTTGGTATTGGGGAACATAGCCGGCCCGGATCCTTAATAGTCTATACCAAGCATCTTTCAAAGATTCATCGAGTAAATAATGAAAAATTCCGGAATCATCTTCGTCAAAATTATTAAGATTCTCATCGATAACTTCAGTAGGTCTTTCCATAGCATCATTTTTATGAGTTTAGAGAGAATAGAAGGATTGTCAAAAGTACTAAAACTCGGAAGAGAACCCCCAACCCTTTTTGATTCCGACATGGTGAAATAAAGGAGAGCGGAAAAGAGGTGGTGAATAAATCGGCAAGGGTGAAGCGGGGGAGAGGAAAACGAGAGGCAAATGGCAAATAATGTAATGCGAGGAATAAGGGTTTGTGATGGGTACTTGGTATGTCTTGACTTAGCAATGGTACCTAAAATGACTCGTTGTTGGGAGTCAAATCTTGACTTGACTTGGCGCGAATCTCCCCAGCAACGGCGCTAGAAATCCTTCTTCCTACCTCTTGAGCACTGCGTTGGTTTTCCCTTGAAGAGGAAAGGGTGATGCAGCAAAGTAGCGTAAGTATTTCCCTCAGTTTTTGAGAACCAAGGTATCAATCCAGTAGGAGATCACGCTCAAATCCCACACACTGATGACCCACAAGTATAGGGGATCCATCTAGTCCTTTCGATAAGTAAGAGTGTCGAACCCAATGAGGAGCAGAAGGAAATGATAAGCGGTTTTCAGCAAGGTATTCTCTGCCAGCACTGAAATTATAGGTAACATATAGTTTTGTGATAAGATAATTTGTAACGAGCAACACGTAACAAAAGGAAATAAAGTGCAGCAAGGTGGCCCAATCCTTTTTGTAGCAAAGGACAAGCCTGGACAAACTCTTATATAGAAGAAAGTGCTCCCGAGGACACATGGGAATTATCGTTAAGCTAGTTTTCATCACGTTCATATGATTCGCGTTCGGTACTTTGATAATTTGATATGTGGGTGGATCAGTGCTTGGGTGTCGTCCTTACTTGGACAAGCATCCCACTTATGATTAACCCCCATTGCAAGCATCCGCAACTACAATAGAAGTATTAAGGTAAACCTAACTATAGCATGAAACATATGGATCCAAATCAGCCCCTTACGAAGCAACGCATAAACTAGGGTTTAAGCTTCTGTCACTCTAGCAACCCATCATCTACTTATTACTTCCCAATGCCTTCCTCTAGGCCCAAATAATGGTGAAGTGTCATGTAGTCGACGTTCACATAACACAACTAGAGGAGAGACACAATACATCTCATCAAAATATCGAACGAATACCAAATTCATATGACTACTAATAGCAAGACTTCTCCCATGTCATCGGGAACAAATGTAACTACTCACAAAGCATATTAATGTTCATAATCGGAGGGATATTAATATGCATATAGGATCTGAACATATGATCTTCCACCAAATAAACCGGCTAGCATCAACTACAAGGAGTAATCAACACTACTAGCAACCTACAGGTACCAATCCCAGACTTAGAGACAAGAATTGGATACAAGAGATGAACTAGGGTTTTGAGAGCAGATGTGCTGGTGAAGATGTTGATGGAGATTGGCCCCCTCCCGATGAGAGGAGCATTGGTGATGACGATGGCGATGATTTCACCCTCTCGGAGGGAAGTGTCCCCAGCAGAACAGCTCCGCCGGAGCCCTAGATTGGTTCCACCAAGGTTCTGCCTTGTGGCGGCGGAGTCTCGTCCCGAAAGCTTTCTTATGATTTTTTTCCTCAACGAAAGACTCCATATAACAGAAGATGGGCATCGGAGGGCCACCAGGGGGCCCATGAGGCAGGGGGCACGCCCAGGGGGTAGGGCACGCCCCCCCACCCTCGTGTCTAGTGAGTGGCCCAACTCTAGTACTTCTTGCGCTCAGTATTTTTTTTATATTCTGAAAATAACTTCCGTGAAGTTTCAGGACTTTTGGAGCTATGTAGAATAGGTCTCCAATATTTGCTCCTCAGAATCTGAGCTGCCGGCATTCTCCCTCTTTATGTAAACCTTGTAAAATAAGATAGAATAGGCATAAGTATTGTGACATAATGTGTAATAACAACCCATAATGCAATAAATATCGATATAAAAGCATGATGCAAAACGGACGTATCAACTCCCCCAAGCTTAGACCTCGCTTGTCCTCAAGCGAAAGCCGAAATTGAAAAATATGTCCACATGTTTAGAGATAGAGGTGTCGATAAAAATAAAATACGGACATGAGGGCATCATGATCATTCTTAGAACAGCAGGTTATATAATTATTGGCATATGATCTCTTATGCTAGAGTAACAATTCAATCACTATGAATCATAAACTTCATTGAAAACTAACAAACTATCATCTCAGTCATTGAAGCAATTGCAATTTATCATAACATAGGAAAGAGTCAATATAAGAGCTTTTCAGCAAGTCCACATACTCAACTATCATATAGTCTTTCACAATTGCTAACACTCACGCGATACTTATGGGTATGGAGTTCTAATCGGACACAGAGAAAGATAGGGGCTTATAGTTTTGCCTCCCTACGTTTTACCTCAAGGGTATTGTCAACAATAATAGTTCATGAAAACTCACATCCCATTAGCCATATATACCAGGATCTTTCCAACATATTGTGCTTTCGAAAAGATAAAATGTAAAAAGGAAAGGTGAAGATCACCATGAATTTTGCATAAGGTAGGAGATAAAAGTAAAAGATAGGCCCTTCGCAGAGGGAAGCAGAGGTTGTCATGCGCTTTCAGGGTTGGATGCACAAAATCTTAATGCGAAAGAACGTCACTTTATATTGCCACTTGTGATATGGACCTTTATTATGCAGCCCGTCGCTTTTATTTCTTCCACATCACAAGATCCTACAAAGCTTATTTTCTCCCCACTAATAAGTCATACATATTTAGAGAGCAATTTTTATTGCTTGCACCGATGACAACTTACTTGAAGGATCTTACTCAATCCATAGGTAGATATGGTGGACTCTCATGGCAAAACTGGGTTTAGGGATATTTGGAAGCACAAGTAGTATCTCTACTTGGTGCAAATAATTTGGCTAGCATGAGGGGGAAAGGCAAGCTCAATCATGTTGGATGATCCATGACAATATAATTTATCTCAGATGTAAGAAAACATAACCCATTACGTTGTCTTCCTTGTCCAACGTCAACTCTTTAGCATTTCATATTTTAATGAGTGCTCAAACTCATAAAAGATGTCCAAGATAGTGTATTTATATGTGAAGACCTCTCTTTCTTTATTACTTCCTATTAATTGCAATGATAACCAAAGCTACATTTGTCAACTCTCAACAACTTTTAATCATCATACTCTTTCTATGTGAAGTCATTACTCTCCATAAGATCCATATGATCTCTTTTATTTCTTTTTATTCTTTCTCTTTTTATTTTATTCCCTCAAGATCATAGCAAAATAATCAAGCCCTTGACTCAACACTAATCTTTATTATATAGCTCACGGACTCGATTACATAAAGGGATCATAAAGCAAAACTCAAAACTAGATCATACTAAAGCTTTATTCCACTAGATCAAGATTATCAAAAGGATCGAACTAAGAAAAATGGTAAAGATAAAAGTGATGATGATACATACCGGGGCACCTCCCCCAAGCTTGGCAGTTGCCAAGGGGAGTGTCCATACCCATATGATTATGTCTCCTTTGTTGGTGAAGAAGATGGTGGTGATGATGAAGTAGGCTTCTCGTCCATCTTCCAAGGCATAGGCTCACCATCATAGAAGGATGAACGAGTCTCCAGGATCCTCAAATCTGTAGCCAAACTCATCCTCTTGAATCTATATTCATACTCACAGTTTTGGTTTTGCAGGTCGTAGATTTGGTCTTGGAGGTGCTCGATCTTCTCGTGAAGCTTGAAGATGGTCTCCCCAATGTTCTTGGCATCCAGCTTGTGGTTGTTGGTGAACTCCGCGATCATCATATGGTTGACGTCGATTCTGCGTTCCACCATCTCCTGGCACTTGAAAACTTGTTGCTCCATTGCCTCGAGCCTTGTCTCCACGCTTCCGGTCCTCCTTGGTCCCTCAGCATCGCGGATGTGCAGCATCCCCTCATGCATCTCAATGGTTTGAGGGTGTTGCGGCACTTCCGCGAGGTAGGGGTTGATGACCTTCTCAAAAACTTGTCCTTGGGGGCAGTTGGAGACGTCATGATGATCTAGATCTGTTAGAAAAACAGCTCGAAACAAGAACAGAGGACAATTGCGTGATACAGGAGTCAAAACCTTCGGGAGATTATATAATGAATTTTTACCGGCCAAAATATGTAACATGCAAGAAAACAGAGTCCAGAGAGCGTACGAGGTGCCCACGAGGCAGGGGGCGCGCCCTCCACCCTTGTGGAGCCCTCGTGTCCTTCCCGGACTGCTTCTTATTTTTCTATTTTTCTAAATATTCCAAAACAGAGAAAAATTGCCATTAGAACTGTTTTGGAGCCGGTTTACTTACCGTACCACATACCTATTCCTTTTCGGAGTCCGAAACGTTCCGGAAAGTATCCATTATGTATTCCTCCGGGGTTACGGTTTCAATAACATTGGTTTCAACATTTATAGGATTACCTGAGATATAATGTTTGATTCTTTGACTGTTCACCACCTTCGGATTTGTTCCTTCGAAGTTGTTGATTTTTATAGCATCGGAATGATAGACCTCCTCGATAACATAAGGACCTTCCCTTTTAGAGAGAAGTTTTCCTGCAAAAAAATCTTAAACAAGAGTTGTATAGAAATACATAATCACCTACATTAAACTCACACTTTTGTATCCTTTTGTCATGCCATCTTTTAACTTCTTCTTTAAACAATTTGGCATTCTCATAGGCTTGGATTCTCCATTCATCAAGTGAGATAATGTCAAATAACCTTTTCTCACCGGCAAGTTTGAAATCATAATTGAGCTCTTTAATAGCCCAATAAGCCTTATGTTCTAGTTTGAGAGGTAAGTGACATGCTTTTACATAAACCATTATATACGGAGACATACCCATAGGGTTTTTATATGCAGTTCTATAGGCCCATAATGCATCATCAAGTATCTTGGACCAATTCTTTCTAGATCTAATAACAGTCTTTTGCAAAATTAATTTGAGTTCTCTATTACTCAATTCTACTTGACCACTAGATTGTGGGTGATAAGAAGATGCAATTCTATGATTAACATCATACTTAGCAAGCATTTTACGGAAAGAACCATGAATAAAATGTGAACCACCATCAGTCATTAAATACCTAGGGACCCCAAACCTCGGAAAAATAACTTCTTTAAGCATCTTAATAGAGGTATTATGATCAGTACTACTAGTTGGAATAGCTTCTACCCACTTAGTAACGTAATCAACAACAACTAAAATATGTGTATATCCATTAGAAGCAGGAAATGGTCCCATATAATCAAAGCCCCAAATATCAAATGGTTCAATAACAAGTGAATAATTCATAGGCATTTCTTGACGTCTACTAATATTACCAATTCTTTGGCATCCATCACAAGATAAGACAAACTTACGGGCATCCTTGAAGAGAGTAGGCCAATAAAAACAGGATTGCAATACCTTATGTGTAGTTCTATCTCCAGCGTGGTGTCCTCCATAAGCTTCGGAGTGACACTTGCGTAGGATCTGTTCATGTTCATGCTCAGGTACACAATGCCTAATAACACCATCTACTCCTTCTTTATAAAGATGTGGGTCATCCCAAAAGTAATGTCATAAATTATAGAAAAACTTTTTCTTTTGCTGGTATGTGAAACTAGGTGGTATAAATTTAGCAACAATGTAATTAGCATAATCAGCATACCATGGAGTAGTATGAGAAGCATTTATGACATTTAATTGTTCATCAGGAAAGCTATCATCAATAGGTAGTGGGTCATCAAGAACATTTTCTAACCTAGACAAGTTATCTGCAACGGGGTTATCACCTCCCTTTCTATCAATAATATGCAAATCAAATTCTTGTAGCAAGAGAACCCATCTAATAAGTCTAGGTTTAGCATCTTTCTTTTCCATAAGATATTTAATAGCAACATGATCCGTGTGAATAGTTAATTTAGAATCAACAATATAAGGTCTGAACTTATCACAAGCAAATACAACTGCTAAGAATTCTTTTTCAGTAGTAGCATAATTTCTCTGGGCATTGTCTAGAGTTTTACTAGCATATTGAATAACATTTAATTTCTTATCAACTCTTTGCCCTTGAACAGCACCTACAGCATAATCACTAGCATCACACATAATTTCAAAAGGTAAATTCCAATCAGGTGGCTGAACAATCGGTGCAGAGATCAATGCTTTCTTAAGTATTTCAAATGCTTCTACACAATCATCATGAAAGACGAATGGTATATCTTTTTGTAATAAATTAATCAGAGGCCAAGAAATTTTTGAGAAGTCCTTAATGAACCTCCTATAAAAGCTGGCATGACCAAGGAAACTTCTTATACCTTTGATGTCCTTGGGACACGACATCTTTTCAATAGCATCAACTTTAGCTTTATCAACTTCAATGCCCCTTTCTGAAATTTTATGCCCCAAGACAATACCTTCATTAACCATAAAGTGGCACTTCTCCCAATTCAAGACAAGGTTAGTTTCTTCACATCTCTCCAAACTCGATCAAGGTTTCTTAAGCAATCATCAAAAGAGGATCCATAAACAGAGAAATCGTCCATGAAAACCTCATGAATATTTTCACAAAAGTCAGAGAATATAGCCATCATGCATCTTTGAAAGGTAGCAGGTGCATTACATAAACCAAAAGGCATACGTCTATAAGCAAAAGTACCGAAAGGGCAAGTAAAAGTGGTCTTTGATTGATCATCAGCTGACACAGGTATTTGAGAGAAACTAGAATAACCATCTAGAAAGCAAAAATGTGTATGTTTGGATAATCTTTCTAGCATTTGATCAATGAAAGGTAAGGGGTAATGATCTTTTTTAGTAGCCTTATTTAATTTGCAGAAATCAATTACCATCCTATAGCCTGTAATAATTCTTTGCGGAATCAATTCATCTTTATCATTAGGAACGATAGTAATACCTCCCTTCTTAGGAACACAATGGACAGGACTTACCCACTGACTATCAGCAATGGGATAAATTATACCTACCTCAAAGAGCTTTAGTATTTCTTTTCTTACCACTTCTTTCATCTTAGGATTCAGCCATCGTGTGGTGATCAATAACTAGTTTGGCATCTTTCTCCAAATTTATTTTGGGTTCACATAGAGGGGGACTCATGCCCTTAAGATCATCAAGAGTATATCCAATAGCAGCACGGTGCTTCTTCAGTGTTTTCAATAATTTTTCTTCCCCCTTCTCTGAAAGGTTAGCACTAATAATAATAGGATATATCTTCTTTTCATCAAGATAAGCATATTTAAGAGTATCAGGCAATGGTTTAAGCTCAAACACGGTATCACCCTTGGGTGGAGGAGGATCCCCTAGGATTTCAACATGCAAGTTGTGTTTCAGAATAGGTCCCTGTTTAAAGAACACTTCATCTATTTCCCTTCTTTCATTCATAAACATATCATTTTCATGGTCTAGCAAATATTGTTCTAAAGGATCACTAGGAGGTACAACAATAGAAGCAAGACCAATAATTTCATCTTTACTAGGCAATTCCTCTTCACGGTGTTGTCTATGAAATTTAGAAAAGTTGAACTCATAAGACATATCACCTAAACCAATAGTAACAACATCCTTTTCGCAGTCTAACCTAGCATTAACAGTGTTTAAGAAAGGTCTACAAAATATAATGGGACAAAAGCTATATTGTGGGGAACCAAGAACAAGAAAATCAGCAGGATATTTAGTTTTCCCACACAAGACTTCAACATCTCTAACAATCCCAATTGGTGAAATAATATCTCTATTGGCAAGTTTAATTGTGACATCAATATCTTCTAACTCAGCAGGTGCAATATCATATTTGTATAAGTCAATAGGTATTGCACTAGCACTAGCACCCATATCTCACAAGCCATGATAACAATGATCTCCTATTTTAACAGAAATAATAGGCATGCCTACCACAGGTCTATGTTTATCTTTAGCACAAGTTTTAGCAATTCTAGCAGTTTCATCACAGAAATAAATAACATGCCCATCAATATTATCAGCCAAGAGATCCTAAACAAAAGCAATATTAGGTTCAACTTTAACTTGCTCAGGAGGTGTATAGGTTCTAATATTGCTTTTACGAATCACAGTTGAAGCTTTAGCATGATCTTTATAAGTGATAGTGTTTTCTTCAACTTTAATAGGTGTAGCTACTTTTACTTCTATGGGAGGATGATATTTAAACCACTTCTCCTTAGGGAGATCAACATGAGTAGCAAAAGATTCACAGAAAGAAGCTACTATCTCAGAGTCAAGTCCATATTTAGTGCTAAATTTACGGAAAACATCGGTATCCATAAAAGATTTAACACAATCAAACTTAGGTGTCATACCTGACTCCTTACCTTCGTCGAGATCCCAATCTTCAGAGTTGCGTTTAATTCTTTGCAATAAATCCCATTTGAATTCAATAGTCTTCATCAGAAAAGAGCCAGCACAAGAAGTATCGAGCATGGTGCGATTGTTGTCAGAAAACTGAGCATAAATTTTTTGAATAATCGTTTCTCTTGAGAGCTCATGATTGGGGCATGAATATAACATTGATTTAAGCCTCCCCCAAGCTTGAGAGATGCTTTCTCCTTCGCTAGGCAAGAAATTATATATATAATTGCGATCACGATGAACAAGATGCATAGGATAAAACTTCCGATGAAATTCCAATTTCAATCGTTTGTAGTTCCATGATCCCATATCATCACATAGCCTATACCATGTCAATGCATCTCCCTTCAAAGATAAAGGGAAGACCTTCTTCTTGATAACATCATTGGGCATACCTGCAAGCTTAAATAATCCACAAACATCATCCACATATATTAGGTGCTCATCAGGATGTAATGTTCCATCTCCTGCAAAAGGATTAGCTAGCAGTTTTTCTATCATACCCGAAGGAATTTCAATGTAGACATTTTCATTTTCAGTAGGTTCAGTAAGTTGAGTAGGTTGAGGAGAAACTCTTTGCTCTACTGGTCGAGGTGAAGATACCCCGAACAAACCCCTCAAAGGATTACTTTCCATAGTAACAAGTGACAGTAAATTTCAGCACACTATATAAATTGTTCCTTACCAAATTCCACCTACCAAAGGTGCTTCACTCCCCGGAAACGGCGCCCGAAAAGAGTCTTGATGACCCACAAGTATAGGGGATCTATCGTAGTCCTTTCGGTAAGTAAGAGTGTCGAACCCAACGAGGAGCAGAAGGAAATGATAAGCGGTTTTCAGCAAGGTATTCTCTGCCAACACTGAAATTATAGGTAACAGATAGTTTTGTGATAAGATAATTTGTAACGAGCAACAAGTAACAAAAGTAAATAAAGTGCAGCAAGGTGGCCCAATCCTTTTTGTAGCAAAGGACAAGCCTGGACAAACTCTTATATAGAAGAAAGCACTCCCGAGGACACATGGGAATTATTGTCAAGCTAGTTTTCATCACGCTCATATGATTCGCATTCAGTACTTTGATAATTTGATATGTGGGTGGACTGGTGCTTGGGTGCTGTCCTTACTTGGACAAGCATCCCACTTATGATTAACCCCCATTGCAAGCATCCGCAACTACAACAGAAGTATTAAGGTAAACCTAACCATAGCATGAAACATATGGATCCAAATCAGCACCTTACGAAGCAACGCATAAACTAGGGTTTAAGCTTCTGTCACTCTAGCAACCTATCATCTACTTATTACTTCCCAATGCATTCCTATAGGCCCAAATAATGGTGAAGTGTCATGTAGTCGACATTCACATAACACCACTAGAGGAGAGACAACATACATCTCATCAGAATATCGAACGAATACCAAATTTACATGACTACTAACAGCAAGACTTCTCCCATGTCCTCAGGAACAAACGTAACTACTAAGCATATTCATGTTCATAATCAGAGGGGTATTATTATGCATATAGGATCTGAACATATGGTCTTCCACCAAATAAACCGGCTAGCATCAACTACAAGGAGTAAACAACACTACTAGTAACCTACAGGAACCAATCCCGGACTTAGCGACAAGAATTGGATACAAGAGATGAACCAGGGTTTTGAGAGGAGATGGTGTTGGTGAAGATATTGATGGAGATTGGCCCCCTCCCGAGAGGACCGTTGGTGATGACGATGGCGATGATTTCCCCCTCCTAGAGGGAAGTGTCCCCGGCAGAACAACTCCGCCGGAGCCCTAGATTGGTCCCGCCAAGGTTCCGCCTCGTGGCGGCGGAGTCTCGTCCTGAAAGCTTGCTTATGATTTTTTACTCAAAAAAGATTCCATATAGCAGCAGATGGGCATCGAAGGGCCACCAGGGAGCCCACGAGGCAGGGGGCGCGCCCCCCACCCTCGTGGCTGGTGAGTGACCCCACTCTAGCACTTCTTGCACTCAGTATTTTTTATATATTCTGAAAATAACTTCCGTGAAGTTTCAGGACGTTTGGAGCTGTGTAGAATAGGTCTCTAATATTTGCTCCTTTTCCATCCCAGAATCCCAGCTGCCGGCATTCTCCCTGTTTATGTAAACCTTGTAAAATAAGAGAGAATAGGCATAAGTATTGTGACATAGTGTGTAATAACAGCCCATAATGCAATAAATATCGATATAAAGCATGATGCAAAATGGACGTATCACGCACCTACACAAACAAATAAGAACCTTGCAACCAACGCGATAAAGGGGTTGTCAATCCCTTCACGGTCACTTACGAGAGATAATATTTTTGGTATTTTTATGATAAATATGCAAAGTAAAATAAAAGGCAAAAGAAATAAATAAGTATTGGAAGATTAATATGATGGAAGATAGACCCCGGGGCCATAGGTTTCACTAGTGGCTTCTCTCAAGAGCATAAGTATTATGATGGGTAAACGAATTACTGTCGAGCAATTGATAGAATTGAGCATATTTATGAGAATATCTAGGTATGATCATGTATATAGGCATCACATCCGTGACAAGTAGACCGAAATGATTCTGCATCTACTACTATTACTCCACACATCGACCGCTATCCAACGTGCATCTAGAGTATTAAGTACATAAGAACAGAGTAATGCTTTGAGGAAGATGACATGATGTAGAGGGATAAACTCATGCAATATGATATAAACCCCATATTTTTATCCTCGATGGCAACAATACAATACGTGCCTTGCTGCCCCTGCTGTCACTGGGAAAGGACACCGCAAGATTGAACCCAAAGCTAAGCACTTCTCCCATTGGAAGAAAGATCAATCTAGTAGGCCAAACCAAACTGATAATTCGAAGAGACTTGCAAAGATAAACCAATCATACATAAAAGAATTCAAAGGAGAATCAAATATTGTTCATAGATAAACTGGATCATAAACCCACAATTCATCGGATCTCGACAAACACACCGCAAAAGAAGATTACATCGAATAGATCTCCAAGAAGATCGAGGAGAACTTTGTATTGAGATCCAAAGAGAGAGAAGAAGCCATCTAGCTAATAACTATGGACCCGTTGGTATGAAATAAACTACTCACACATCACCGGAGAGGCCATGGAGTTCATGTAGAGGCCCTTCGCGATCAATGCCCCCTCCGGCGGAGATCCGGAAAAGGCCCAAGATGGGATCTCTCAGGTACAGAAGGTTGCGGCGGTGGAATTAGGTTTTCGTGGTGCTCCTGGATGTTTGGGGGGTACATGGACTTATATAGGAGGAAGAAGTACGTCGGTGGAGCAGCGAGGGGCCCTCAAGGGTGGAGGGCGCGCCCAGGGGGTAGGCGCGCCCCCTGCCTCGTGCCCTCCTTGATCGTTTCTTGACGCACACTCCAAGTCTCTTGGATCACGTTTGTTGAGAAAATCACGTTCCTGAAGGTTTCATTTAGTTTGGACTCCGTTTGATATTGCTTTCTTCGAAACCCTAAAATAGGCAATAAAATATCAATTTGGGCTAGGCCTCCGGTTAGTAGGTTAGTCCCAAAAATGATATAAAAGTGTAAAATAAAGCCCATTAACATCCAAAATAGATAATATAATAGCATGGAGCAATCAAAAATTATAGATACGTTGGAGACGTATCACACCCATCACTACTTGGGCGCAAATGAAGGATGTCATGAGAGCACATTTTGTCCCAACCTACTACAATCGTGACCTCTTCAAGAAACTTCAACTCCTCAAGCAAGGAACAAAGAGCGTTGAAGAATACTACAAAGAAATGGAGATTGCCATGATAAGAGAGAATGTCACGGAAGATGATGAGCAAACTATGGCACGTTTCTTAAATGGACTCAATCATCCTATCAAGAAGATTGCCGACTTGTAACCATACTCGAACCTCATCGAGCAAGTGCATCAAGCTACCAAGGCGGAATGTCAAGTGCAAGATGACTTCAAATATGCCAAGTTCTCATCCAAGTCCTATGGTTTCTCCAACCCTCAAGCTTCAACGACTCCGACATCTTCTACCTCAACCAAGCCATCTACAAGCAACCGTGACAAGTCAAGTTACAAGAAAACTTCGACAACCTCAAGTCATCCTCCTACTCCAAGCAACTTTAAGCCGAGAGCTTCATCATCCTCTACCCCAAATGACAAGACCATCAAGACAAGTTCCTTCAAATGCTTTACATGCGGCGGCCGAGGCCACAAGTCCTTTGAGTGTACCAACAAGCGAACCATGATCCTCAATGACGATGGTACAAACGACTCCATGAGTGAAGGAGAAATGGAAGCACTTGAGCAAGTGGCCATGCACCTGCAAGTGAACGAATATGAAGAGGAACAAGTCTTTTGTGACGAAGATTCAAGCCCCGCTCTCGTTGTCTCCAAGGTCTTGACTCTTCAACATCAACAAGAAGAAGACCAAAGATGCCATATCTTTCATACCAAGGCCGGCATCAATGGAAGGTCCGTCAAGGTCATCATCGATGGAGGGAGCTGTCATAACTTGGCAAGTGAAGAACTATGCTCCAAGCTCCAATTGGTCAAGATGAAGCACCCACATCCCTACAAATTTCAATGGCTTAGCGACTCGGGCACTATCCAAGTCGAGCATAGAGTGCAAGTCCCCTTCAAAATCGGAGCTTACGAAGACACTTTGGAGTGTGATGTCGCTCGAATGACCGGTTGCCACCTTCTTCTTAGGTGACCATGGCAATTTGATCGAGCTGTCATCCACAATGGTCGTACGAATCACTATATCTTCAAGATGAAAGGAAAGGAGTACGTACTTCGACCTATGTCTCCAAGCCAAGTGATCGCCGACAAGCAAGTCACCCATTGTGGATAGAATAGTGAGAGAGCGAACCACCAAAAAGAAAGTGAGCGCCACAAGCCCAAATCGAGTGCCTCCACGATGAGCAACAAAAAGAACTTAGTTCTATTTGCCACCAAAAGTGAGATAAGAGAAGTGTGTGAGAACCCATCAAGTGTCATGCACTATGTCCTTTTGTGCAAGGACGAGACACCAAAAGCTAACACCTCTCACAATCTACCTTTAGTATTATCTTCTCTATTGCAGGAATTCCAAGATGTTTTCCCCGACGAGCTACATCCGGGTCTACCTCGTTGACGAGGCATCGAGCACAAAATTGACCTCATCCCCGGAGCTCCCCTTCCTAACAAGGCTCCCTATCGCGTCATCCCCGAGGAAACTAAAGAGATCCAACGGCAAGTACAACAACTCATCAACAACGGCCATGTATGAGAAAGTTTGAGCCCTTGTGCAGTCCCGGGAATCCTTGTTCCCAAGAAAGATGGTACATATCGCATGTGTTCCGATTATCGTCCTATCAATGCTATTACCATGCGTTATCGTTACCCTATTCCACACCTAGATGATATGCTTGATGAGCTTAGTGGAGCCACCATTTTCTCTAAGATTGACCTTAAAAGTGGTTACTATCAAATACGCATCCAAGAAGGTGATGAATAGAAAACCGCATTTAAGACCAAATTTGGCTTATATGAATGGCTTGTTATGCCAATGGGTTTATCTGAAGCACCCGGTACTTTCATACAACTAATGCATTTTGTTTTTCAACCTTATATTGGTGTATTTGTTGTGGTATATTTTGATGATATTCTTGTCTTTAGCAAATCTCTAAAAGACCGTGTCACCCACCTTCGTACCGTGCAACAAACTCTTAGAAAAGAGCACCTTTATGCTAATATGGACAAATGCATTTTCGGTGTTGACAAGCTTGTTTTCTTGGGTTTCGTTGTGTCTTCTAAGGGTGTTCATGTAGATGAATCTAAGATCAATGTATTAAAACTTGGCCTCAACCAACGAACTTGCAACAAGTGCGTAGTTTCCTTGGTTTAGCCGGTTTCTATCGTGGATTTGTGAAGGATTTTAGCACCATTGCTTCACCTTTGCATGCTTTGAGTAAGAAAAATGCACCTTTTGTTTGGGGACCATCCCAAGACACCGCTTTCAATGAACTTAAGAATTTGCTTACTCATGCTCCTATGCTTGCATGACCCAATTTTGACAAAACTTTTGAAGTTCATTGTGATGCTAGTGGTAATGGCATAGGAGGTGTGTTAATGCAAGAGAAGCGCCCTATTGCTTACTTTAGTGAGAAACTTTCCAGAGCGCAACTCAATTACCCCATCTATGACAAATAGCTATATGCTTTAGTGCGAGTTTTGCATGAGTGGGAACATTATCTTCTACCTCATGAATTTGTCATCCATACCAATCATGAAACGCTCAAGTATCTTAAGGGACAAACTAAGTTGAACAAGCGTCATGCTAAATGGAGTGAATTCATTGAGTCATTTCCTTATGTCATAAAGTATATCAAAGGCAATCAAAATGTTGTGGCGGATGCGCTTTCCCGTATATGCATGCTTGTTACTCAACTTGAATTGAATGTCATAGGCTTTGAGCACATAAAAGACTTGTATGCGCATGATCCTACTTTTGCTATTCCTTATGCCAAATGTTTGACGCATACATCTTGGGAACGCTATTACATCAAGGATGATTATCTTATGAGAGCTAACAAACTTTGCATCCCCGAGTCTTCTCTTTGCTTGTTACTTTTGCAAGAATCACATGGAGGAGGACTAATGGGACACTTTTGATGCGACAAGACAATTGCTATGCTCTCCAAGAACTATTTCTGGCCCAAGATGTTCTGCGACGTCAACCGCTTCACCAACCGATGCTCTACATGTTGCAAAGGTAAGTCTAAAGCTCAATCCCATGGTCTATATACACACCTTCCAATTCCATACCACCCATGGGAAGATATTAGCATGGATTTTGTGCTTGGTTTTCCTATGACTAAAAATGGAAAGGATTCTGTGTTTGTTGTTGTGGACCGATTCTCTAAAATGGTTCATTTCATTCCTTGCAACAAGATAGACGATGCTTCACATGTTGCCAATCTTTTTTGTAGGGAAATCTTGCGTCTACATGGAGTGCCAAAGACGATTGTCTCGGACCACGACGTCATGTTATTGAGTTACTTTTGGAAGACCTTATGCGCCAAGCTCGGAATCAAGCTACTTTTCCCCACGGCATACCATCCACAAACCAACGGCCAAACAGAAGTGACGAACCGGACACTCTCCACTCTACTATGTGTGTTGATCAAGAAGAACATCAAGGAGTGGGAGGAGTGTCTACCCATCGCCGAGTACGCCTACAACCGCGCAAGACATTCGACTACTGGCAAGTCCCCCTTCGTGGTCGTCTACGGCTTCAACCCGTTGTCCCCATTGGACATTCTTCCTCTACCACTACAAGAGAGCACCAATAAGGACGCGAGTGCACGAGTGAACTATCTCAAAAAGATCCATGAAGATACAAGGCACACCATCGAGCGCCAAGTACAACTACTCGCAACTAAGCTCAACGTCAACATTGGAGATCTTGTGTGGCTACACCTTCGAAAGGAACACTTCCCCAACGAATGCAAGTCCAAACTTCTACCATGAGCCGATGGACCCTTCAAGGTGCTTGAACGCTACAACAACAACGCCTACAAGATCAACATCCCACGCGACAAGTACTCCGTGAGTGACATCTTCAATGTCAAACATATCTCCCCGTACCATTGTGATGAGGATTTTGATCCGAGGTCGGATCTTTCCCAAGGGAGGGGAGATGATGCGGAGCATCCCAAGGTCATCCCCATGGACCTACCTACATCTCCCGCGACACCACTTGGACCAATGAAAAGAGCTCGTGCAAGAGCTATCGCGAATGAGGTACCAAGGAAGCAACCAAGGAGAAGTTACGGCGCAAGATGGACATCAAGAGCATGAAGAGAATCTGCCCAGCCTAGAAGTACCGGTACAACCGCTCAACCACCACCCAACTACCGGCCAAACTTCTGTGATCGAGCGGTGCAAGGCCGGTACAGCACCGGTTTATCCCCGTAACAGCCTCTGGACCGGTAGAACGGCCCCAAGCACCGGTACAACCGCTGAGCACATCCGGAAACACCTCCAAGAACCAGTACCTGAGCGCCCAGCGATACAACCGCCCCCATGACCGGTACAACCGCCCTTCCTATGCACAGTGAGAGGGCTTTCACCCCATGTATCCCCAACTTACCCCTTGGACTATATATACTTGTCTCTTAGCTCTGTACTAGGGTTAGCATTGTGTTAGCTCATATGTGAGATAGAGCTTCGCTCATCCATCTGGATCTACTCCATCGTGAGGGACCAACACCTCTTCGGAGAAGATCCACTTGGATTCAAGATCCCTAACGGGAAGACATCAAGACCTCCTCACGGAGAAGAACCGGTTATCCTATGTATCGTCCTTTGTTGGATTCGGATCTTGTATCTCTTTGTGTTTCGAGGATCTAGCATATGTGTGATCTTTCTTGTTGGTTTGAGTGATTCTCTCGTGTTTCCCCTCATGTTCTTCGTATTCTTCGCGGGATCCGCTCCTTTCATGAAAGATCAGTCGTACAGGGTTCCAACCTACATCACATAGGTTTCACTAGAGGCTTCTCTCAAGATAGAAAATATTACGGTGGGTGAACAAATTATTGCCGAGCAATTGATAGAAAAGCGCAAAGTTATGATGGTATCTAAGGAAATGATCATGAATATAGGCATCACATTCGTGTCAAGTAGACCGGAACGATTCTGCATCTACTACTATTACTCCACACATCGACCAACTCCTGCCTACATCTAGAGTATTAAGTTCATAAGAACAGAGTAACGCATTAAGTAAGCTGACATGATGTAGCGGGATAAACTCAAGCAATATGATGAAAACCCCATCTTGTTATCCACGATGGCAACAATACAATGCGTGTCGGTTCCCCTTCTGTCACTAGGATCAAGCACCGCAAGATTGAACCCAAAGCAAAGCACTTCTCCCATTGCAAGAAAACCCAATCTAGCTGGCCAAATCAAATCGATAGTTCAAAGAGACTTGCAAAGATATCAAATCATGCATAAAAGAATTCAGAGGAGATTTAAATAATGTTCATAGATAAGCTAATCATAAATCCACAATTCATCGGATCTCGGCAAACACACCACAAAAAGTATTACAGCGAATAGATCTCCAAGAACATCGAGGCGAGCATGGTATTGAGAATCAAAGAGAGAGAAGAAGCCATCTAGCTACTAGCTATGGACCTGTAGGTCTGTGGTAAACTACTCACTCTTCATCAGAGAGGCGATGGTGTTGATGTAGAAGCCCTGTATGATCGAATCCCCCTCTATCAGGACACAGGAAAAGGCCCCTAGATGGGATCTCATGGGTACAGAAGGTTGCGGTGGTGGAAAAGTGGTTTCGTGGCTCCCTTGGAAGGTTTTGGGGTATTTTAGAATATATAGGCAGAAGAAATAGGTCGTTGGAGTCAAGAGGGGCCCACAAGGGTGGGGGGCGCGCCCTCTGTCCTTGTGGGTTCCTCGTGGCTTCCCTGACATGTACTCCAAGTCCTCTGGATGTCTTCTGATCCAAGAAAAATCATCGTGAAAGTTTCATTCCGGTTGGACTCCGTTTGGTATTCCTTTCTTTTGAAACTCTGAAGCAAGGAAAAAACAGGAACTGGCACTTGGCTCTTGGTTAATAGGTTAGTCCCAAAAATCATAATAGCATACTAATGCATATAAAACATCCAAATCAGATAATATAATAGCATGAAATAATCAAAAATTATAGATACGTTGGAGACGTATCACTATGCCATTCATAATTTCTTGGTATAAGGTAAAAGGAATAGCACTCACACTAGCACCCAAATCACATAAACCATGATAACAATGATCTTCTATTTTAACTGAGACAACAGGCATGCCAACAATGGGTCTATGTTTATCTTTTTCATCGAGTTTGGCAATTCTAGCGGCTTTATCACAGAAGTAAATAACATGCCCATCAATGTTTTCTACCAGGAGATCTTTAACCATAGCAACACTAGGTTCTACTTTGATTTGTTCAGTAGGTTTAGGTACTCTAATATTAATTTTGCGAACCACATTTGAAACCTTAGCATTTTCCTTTATCTTAACAGGGAAATGTGATTTTTCAATATAAGTAGTAGGAACAACTGGGTCAACATTGTAAATAATAGTTTCATCTTTAGCTATGACCGGTTCTTTAGTTTCTTATATAATAGGGGGGGTCATATCTGAACCACTTCTCCTTAGGGAGGTCAACGTGAGTAGCAAATGATTCACAAAAAGAGGCTATATCTCAGAGTCAAGTCCATATTTAGTGCTAAAATTTTGAAATGCATTGGTATTCATAAAAAAATTAACACAATCAAACTCAAGATTAATACCTGACTCTTTACCTTTGTCGAGTTCCCAATCTTCAGAGTTATGTTTAATTCTTTCCAAAATATCCCACCTGAATTCAATAGTCTTCTTCATAAAAGAACCAGTACAAGAAGTATCGAGCATGGGTTGATCATCACGAGAAAGCCGAGCATAAAAGTTTTGAATAATAATTTCTCTCGAGAGCCCATGATTGGGGCATGAATATAACATTGACTTAAGCCTCCCCCAAGGTAGAGCGATACATTCTCCTTCACGAGGCCAAAAATTATATATGTAATTTTGATCACGATGAACTGGATGCATAGGATAAATTTTGGTGAAATTCCAGTTTCAATCGATTCCAATTCCAGGATCCAATATCATCGCATAGCCTATGCCATGCCAGTGCTTTTCCCTTCAAAGATAAAGGGAAAACCTTCCTCTTAGCTTCATCTCTGGATAAACCTGCAAGCTTAAATAATCCACAAATTTAATCCACATATATCAAGTGCATATCAGGATGTTCCCTTCCATCTCCTGCATAAGGATTAGCTAGGAGTAGTTCTATCATACCCGAAGGAATTTCATAACCAATATTTTTAGTAGGTGCAGTAGGTTGAGGGGCAACAAACTATGGTTCCGGTCGAGGTGAAGATACCCCCAAACAAACCCCTCAAAGCATGATTCTCCATAGTAACAAGTGACAATAAATTTCAACACATAGTAATAATTTTTCCTTACCAAAAGCGCTTGACTCCCCGGCAATGGTGATAGAAAAGAGCCTTGATGACCCACAAGTATATGGGATCAATCATAGTCCTTTTGATAAGTAAGAGTGTCGAACCCAACGAGGAGCAAAAGGAAATGACAAGTGGTTTTCAGCAAGGTAATCTCTGCAAGCACTGAAATTATAAGTAACGAGTAGTTTGATAACAAGATAGTTTGTAACGAGCAAATAATGGTAACATTAAATAAAGTGAAGCAAGGTAGCCCAATCCTTTGGAGGCAAAGGACAGGCCAAAACGGTCTCTTATAATAAGAAAGGCGGTCTTGAGGGTACACTGGAATTTCATCTAGTCACTTTCATTATGTTGGTTTGATTCGTATTTGCTACTTTGTGTTGGGAATTGTTGCATGAAAACAAAAAACAATCTATGCACACGCAATGATCTATCCATGGAGATGCATAGCAATGAGGGGGGGAGTGTGTCTACATACCCTCGTAGACCATAAGCGGAAGCGTTTAACAACGTAGTTGATGTAGTCAAACTTCTTCTAGCTCCGACCGATCAAATACCGAACGTACGACACCTCCGATTTCTGCACATGTTTAGCTCGGTGACGTCCCTCGCCTTCTTGATCCAGCAAGATATCAAGGTAGTAGATGAGTTCCATCAGCATGATGGCGTGGTGACGGTGATGGTGAAGTGATCCTCGTAGGGCTTCGCCTAAGCACAACGAAAATATGACAGGGGAAGTAAATGGTGGAGGGGGGCGCCGCACACGGCTAAAAAATTGTCTGGTGTGTGTTAGGGTGCCCCCCCCCCCACATATATATATAGGTGGGAGGGAAAGGGGAGGTACCCAGGAGGCGTCCAAGTAGGCCGAATCCTACTTGGGGTCTCCCCATGGCTGGCGCCCCCTGCCTTATTTGCCGGAGGGGGAAGGAAAGAGGAGGGACGAGGGAAGGAAGGGGGAGGTCGAATCCCCCCTTTCTTTCTCCCTTCCCCTATTTCCTTCTCCTTTGATTTGGCCCATATGGGGGCGCACCAGCCCCTTGTGGCTGGTGTGTTTTCCCTCTTGGCCCATAAGGCCCATATCATTTGACGGGGGTGCCCGGAACCCCTTCCGGTGACCCGATATGTACCCGTTACCCTCCAGAACACTTCCGGTGTCCGAATACCATCGTCCTATATATAAATCTCTACCTCTCGACCATTTCAAGACTCCTCCTCATGTTCGTGATCTCATCCAGGACTACAAACAACATTCTGTCACCAAATCACATAACTCATGTAATACTATATTGGCATCAAACGTTAAGCATGCGGACCCTATGTAACGCCCTCGATGCGTCTATATCTCCTACGTGTCGAAGCACGACTTAGAGGCATAGCCGCATTGAAAGCAATGTCGCAAGTAAGGTAATCTTCACAACAACCCATGTAAATAAATAAAAGGGGAAAAGGTACATAGCTGGCTTACACTCGCCACGTCACACAAATACATGAATAACATTACATTCATCCAATACACTCATGGTCCGACTACAGTACCAAAATAAAGATCAATCCCCACATGCGACACGGTCCCCGATCGCCCCAACTGGGCACCACTACTGATCATCTGGGAAAGACACGTAGTAACGGCGAGAGTCTTCATCGAACTCCCACTTCAGCTCGGTCATGTCATCTAGAACGGTATCATCGGTCCCTCCATCTGGTTTGGAAGTAATCTATGAGTCACGGGGACTCAGCAATCTCGCACCCGCGTGATCAAGACTATTTAAGCTTATAGGTAAGGCAAGGTATGATGTGGAGCTGCAGCAAGCGACTAGCATATATGGTGGCTAACCTATTTGCAAAAGAGAGCGAGAAGAGAATGCAAAGCACGGACGAACAACTATGATCAAGAAGTGATCCTAGAACAACCTACGTCAAGCATTACTCCAACACCGTGTTCACTACCCGGACTCCGCCGAGAAGAGACCTCACGGTTACACACGCGGTTGGTTCATTTTAATTAAGTTAAGTTTCAGGTTATCTACAACCAGACATTAACAAATTCCCATCTGCCCATAACCGCGGGCACGGCTTTCGAAAGTTCAAATCCCTGCAGGGGAGTCCCAACTTAGCCCATCACAAGCTCTCACGGTCAACGAAGGATATTCCTTCTCCCAAGACAATCCGATCAGACTCAGCATCCTGGTTACAAGACATCCTCGACAATGGTAAAACAAGTCTAGCAACACCGCCTGAATGTGCCGACAAATCCCGATAGGAGCTGCACATATCTCATTCTCATGGCACACTCAGATGAGCCAAACGTCGGGTAGGCCAGCCCAGAGTTGCCCCTGGTAGCCCCGGATATCGCTCAGTTGGACCAACACTTAGAGAAGCACTGGCCCGGGGGGGTTAAAATAAAGATGACCCTTGAGTCCGCGAAACCCAAGGGGAAAAGTCTAGGTGGCGAATGGTAAAACCATTGTTGGGCATTGCTGGAAGAGTTTTATTCAAGGCGAACTATCAAGGGGTTCCCGTTATGACCCAACCGTGTAAGGAACGCAAAATCCAGGAACATAACACCGATATGACGGAAACTATGGCGGCAAGAGTGGAACAAAACACCAGGCATAAGGCCGAGCCTTCCACCCTTTACCAAGTATATAGATGCATTAAGATAAACAAGATAATATTGTGATATCCCAACAATAAAACATGTTCCAACAAGGAACGAATCTCCAATCTTCACCTGCAACTAGCAACGCTATAAGAGGGGTTGAGCAAAGCGGTAACATAGCCAAACAACGGTTTGCTAGGACATGGTGGGTTAGAGGTTTGACATGGCAATTATGGGAGGCATGATAAGCAAGTGGTAGGCACCATAGCATAGGCATAGCAAAAGAGCGAGCATCTAGCAAGCAAAGATAGAAGTGATTTCGAGTGTATGGTCATCTTGCCTGCAAAGTTGTCAGAGTTGACTTGATCCTCGTAAGCGAACTCAACGGGCTCCTCGTTCACGAACTCGTCTCCCGGCTCAACACAAACAAGAACAACAAGCAAAAGGGAGCACAATCAACCACGTGCAATGTTCAAGCAACATGATGCAAACATGGTATGATATGCTGGACGCGGTATGTGATGCATAAGCGAGATTTGGAAAGGAATGAATGAACCTGGCCTCAACTTGGAAATCCAAGAGTGCCACTGGAAAGGTGAGTTGATTTCGGTTGAAATCGATATAAAGATCACCGGAATCGGATGCACGGTTCGGTAATGGCAACAAAACAAATATGGCACCGGTCTGCGATAATCAGCAAGTGACCAACTAAATGCATCAAGATAGATATGCTACAGCACTCAAACATGACAACAAAATACATGGCAGGGATCCACTAATGATGCTTGACAAAATATGAACACTGATCTACGGCTAATTCATCCATTAATAGGTTCAAACAAGCATGGCAAAAAAGCAAATGATAACAGGTTTCAGACTTAGTGAAATTAACACAAGTCTGGAGTTTATCATCAGGAAGCACACTTTAGAGCATGATAACTACACGCTACAGGAACTTAACATGGCAAAGAAAGGCATGGCATGAAGCTACTCAAAGCACTTAACAAAAGTCCCTTAGTGACCTTGAGCCAAAAGGGATCAGAAAATACAATTGCAAGCATGTGAACATGGCAAAATCATAAACAGATTCAGACTTAGTGAAAAACTAGAGCATGCAAAACAACTAACGAGTAGGCATGTTTACGAGCTTGATGCACTCACTACATAGCATGGCATGAAAAACTAAGGATACACTCATCAAGAAGACATGGCATAGGAGCTATACATGGCAAGAACAATATCATAGCATGCACGGATCAATAGCAACATCCTCGGCAAAATCGCTAAACATGTCAACAATCTGCCAGGATCATTTTATAGCAAAAGTAGAGCTCGATTGACTCAAGCTAGGGTGCTCCATAAATGCAAACAAAGACATGGATGGATAGAGAACCACAATGTTAACAGAACATCCTTATTGGTCATCCTCAAAAGAGGCACGGATCACTAGGAAACAACATGAACATATGGCATAACAACAAAATCAGGACAAGGACTTAGAGAAATTCTAAGTCCCTGAAATCTGCATTACCGATTACGCTACTTTGCAAGCTTGTGCTAGTCACCACAAAGATCACAAAAATACATGGCAAGCACCTCTGTAAAGATGGCATGGCATATAACAAAACACATGTAGAGCTCAGGATCATATCATGCACACATTAATCATGGCAAAAATGACAAAAGGCTATTTGCTGAAATATATCTGACAAATTCATACCATAGCCCTATTCCAACAGCATTTCGGGCATCAAGATGAGCTCAAATGAAAATGATGCAATGAGATGAAATGATGTACTCATCGATATGAACATTTCGATATGCTACACGCACGACTCGGAGTTATCGATGCAGAGTTATGACAGGTCAAAGTTTGCAAAAAATACTAAGAGGGGGAGAAGTCAACTGAAAACTAGGGTTCTTCGGCACGCGAACCGATGCGGCGGCAGATCTCGCCGGAGTTTGACCCGGAGATCGCCGGAGTGGGCGGAGGTGGTAGATCCGGCCGGATCCGGACCGATCCGGGCGTGGGGCGGCGTAGGGAGGACGGCGGCGACCTTCTCCGCGGGGACCGGCGACCCCAGGCGACGGCGGCGGCTCTCCGGCGTCGAGGGGCGTGGCGGA
>NC_041392.1:426777134-426835019 GCF_002162155.2 Triticum dicoccoides | reverse complement strand
CGGAGAAGAAACCAGGCGGCGGCGGCTCGGGCCCTCGGGGGCCCTACGCGGGCCGGGCGGGCCGCGCGCGGTGGAGGCTGGCGGGCGACAGGTGGCGGGTCGCGGTTGGTGGCGGCGGTAGTGTCCGGCCGGACCGGATTGTCCGGCGGCGGCGACAGCAAATTTTAGGGTTTGGGAAAAAGGAGATCCGGGAATTTCGGGAGGGGTTCTATATATAGAGGTAGAGGGGGCTAGGAAGCTCTAAATGAGGTGCGGTTTGCGGCCACGCGATCGTGATCGAACGCTCTAGATGAAGGGAGAGGTTTAAGTGGGTTTGGGGCCAAATTGGAAGGGTGTTGGGCTGCAACACACACGAGGCCTTTTCGGTCCCTCGATTAACCGTTGGAGTATCAAACGAAGTCCAAATGGTACGAAACTTGACAGGCAGTCTACCGGTAGTAAACCAAGGCCGCATGACAAGTCTCGGTCCAATCCGGAAATGTTTAACCCCCACACATGAAAAGAGGTAGAAAGGACCACCGGAGGACATAGGAGCGCTGGAATGCAAAACAGACAATGGGAAAAATGCTCGGATGCATGAGACGAACACGTATGCAAATGCAATGCACATGATGACATGATATAAGATGCATGAAAAAGACAACAACACACGGAGACAAAAACCCGACAACGAAGAAATAAAATTACTTAGCGCCGGAAACGGCAAGAGTTGGAGTACATATAAGGTAAATTACATCCGGGGTGTCACACCCTACGGGTTCAAGAACTATGTAGACATGACCGAGACACCTCTCTGGTCAATAACCAATAGTGTAACCTGGATGGCCATATTGGTTCCTACATATTCTATGAATATGTTTATCGGTCGAACCATTATGAAAACATACGTAATTCCCTTTATCCATCCGTATTTTACTTGTCATAGATTCAATCGTTGGTATCTTCATACCTAGTTCAATCTCGTTACCGGCAAGTGTCTTTACTCGTTCCATAATACATCACCTCGTGACTAACTCCTTGGTCGTTTGCTTGCAAGCTTATGATGTGTATTACCGAGAGGGCCCAGAGATACCTCTCCGATACTCGGAGTGACAAATCCTAATCTCGATCTATGCCAACTCAACAAACACCTTCGGAGATACCTTGTAGAGCATCTTTGTAATCACGCAGTTACATTGTGACGTTTGATATCACACAAGGCATTCCTCCAGTATCCGGGAGTTCCATAATCTCATAGTCGAAGGAATATATATTTGACATGAAGAAAGCAATAGCAATAAAACTGAACGATCATAATACTAAGCTACCGGATGGGTCTTTTCCATCACATCATTCTCCTAATGATGTGATCCCATTATCAAAATACAACTCATGTCCATGGTTAGGAAACTTTAACCATCTTTGATCAGCGAGCTAGTCTAGTAGAGGCTCACTAGGGACACGGTGTTTGTTTATGTATTCACACATGTATAAAGGTTTCCAATTAATACAATTCTAGCATGAATAATAAATCGTTATCATGAATAAGGAAATATAAAATAACAACTTTATTATTGCCTCTAGGGCATATTTCCTTTAGTCTCCCACTTGCACTAGAGTCAATAATTTAGATTACATTGTAATAAATCTAACACCCATGGAGTTTTGGTGCTGATCATGTGAAAGGATCGATATGGTTGACTAGAGGGGGGTGAATAGGCAACTAAATTTTTTTAGCTTTTCTTTAACAATTTAAACTTTGCATCAAAGTAGGTTGTCTAGATATGAAACTAGGTGAGCAACCTATATGATGCAACAAAGATAGGAACACAAGCAAGCAAGAGATATATCACAAATAAGCTTGCACAAGTAAAGGCACGAGATAACCAAGAGTGGAGCCGGTGGAGACGAGGATGTGTTACCGAAGTTCCTTCCCTTTGAGGGGAAGTACGTCTCCGTTGGAGCGGTGTGGAGGCACAATGCTCCCCAAGAAGCCACTAGGGCCACCGTATTCTCCTCACGCCCTCACACAATGCGAGATGTCGTGATTCCACTATTGGTGCCCTTGGAGGCGGCGACCGAACCTTTACAAACAAGGTTGGGGCAATCTCCACAACTCAATTGGAGGCTCCCAACGACACCACGAAGCTTCACCACAATGGACTATGGCTCCGCGGTGACCTCAACCGTCTAGGGTGCTCAAACACCCAAGAGTAACAAGATCCGCAAGGGATTAGTGGGGGGAATCAAATTTCTCTTGGTGGAAGTGTAGATCGGGGCCTTCTCAACCACACTTGAGCAAATCAACAAGTTTGATTGGCTAGGGAGTGAGATCGGGCGAAAATGGAGCTTGGAGCAACAATGGAGCTTAGGGTTGGAAGAGGTAGTCAACTAGAGGAAGAAGACACCCCTTTTATAGGTTAGGACAAAAATCCAACCGTTATCCACCTACCAGCCCGCGACCAGCGGTACTACCGCCCCAGACCAGTGGTACTACTGCAGGGCCACGCGGTACTTCCGCTTGCTGACAAGCGGTACTACCGCAAGGCCACGCGGTACTACCGTGAGGACCCACGATACTACCGCAGCAGCAGCAGCTAGGGCAGACCTGTAGCACAAGGGCTGAGGGAGGTACTGCCGCGGGCACGGTACTACCGCTCCCCCTTGCGGTACTATCGCAAGGCAGGAAACCCCTAGCCTGGGAAGAGTGCGGATAAAGATACATCCGTGCCTACTTCCGCCGGTAAACGGAAGAAGCAAAAATCTGACATAGTACTACCGCAGAGGAGCGGTACTACCGCCAGGCAGCTGAGCCAGGCCGCGCACGGTACTACCGTGCAAGGGATGCGGTAGTACCGCAGTGGCGCGGATGTAAAAAATTACATCCGCCCCTACTACCGCGAAGGAGTGGTACTTGGCCTGGGGGCCACGGTACTGCGGCTCCATAGGAGCGGTACTACCGTGGGCACCTGCGGTACTACCACGCTGAAGTGCGGTACTACCGCTCAACAAGGAGTAATACTACCGCAAGCCCACCAACAGCAGCCAGGACAAGGAAAAGAGGATCAATGGAGGATGCTCCAAAGTGGAGGGGTAAGGAGGGGACAAGGAAGAAAACGTGTACGTGATGATTCCACCCAAACCTTTCTGACGCGGTCCCCCTCTTGATAGTACGGCTTTCCTACGACTCAAATCCACCAAAAAGAAACGTAGAAAAGACACCGTCTTCAACAGTCTTCGAGGGGCACCAAAACGTCTTGTGCTTAGCGATGAAACGTCTGGGAAACTCAAGGCACACGATTAGTCCGCAAAAGCATTGTCATCAATCACCAAAACACCTTAGGGATAAATATGCCCTTACAATCTCCCCCTTTTTGGTGGATTGATGACAATACGAGATTTGCACAGAGGAAATAACGTTAAGCAAATGCAAACCCCTCCTCTCTAGAATATAGACGGGCTCCCCCTAGATGTGTGCTAACTAGATGGGTGCTTTGGACTGCACGGCACACATACTAAGATCAAAGCTCCCCCTATATTATAGAGACAAGGCATATCTTGCAAAAGTAAGGCTAACACTTGACAAGATAGTAAATACGAGCATAACAAGTAGCACAATTATAAGCTCACTAGGATAGAATAGAGTGCATATGTCTTACACCATATGAAGGATAAGTCTCAAAGGCGCAAACAAAACCAAAGCAAACAAGGTCCAAACGACAAAGCAAACACCAAAGACGACACGACTCGCAATCACACAAATCCCTACACTCTCTCCCCCTTTGGCATCGAGACGCCAAAAAGGCAGAGAGGACACCTACACACAAGGGGTGGCTCAGGCAGAGAAATCATCCCAATGCTCCTCGTGCTCCTCGTCAGACTCGGCGGCGGGGACGGTCTCCTTGATGTCCTCCTCAGAACTAGTCCACTTGAAACCTTGCTTCGCCATCCATGCAGGCTCTGGCGTGATGGCTTCCTCAGAACCGCCAGAGACATCCTCTCCAAAGAGCCTCATGACCTTCTTGTCGCGACGGCGACTCTCCTTGGATGCCACGTGAGTCCTGTACTGCCCCTTCGCCTGCATGCAGAAGAGAGTCTTCATCTTGTCATTCAACTTCTTGGCCCACGACGGCTCAGAGGAAGGTTGGGAAGACCTAGCAGCACGGTCCTCAGCAACATCCTCTGCACCAGCCTCCTCCTCACCAACAGCCCTCCTAGCAGCAGACGCCTCAGCACGAGTAGTAGTGTTGGCCCAGTTGGGCTTGACGCGGAGACTGATGGACTCATGCCGAATCCAGTATGGAGCAAGGAACTCATCACCAGGGTACATCTTCTCCCAAGTCATGGAGATCAACAGAAACAGTTATGGTCCATAGATAGGTACCTTGCGGGTGTACACCGCAAACCGAAGCTCACACCACATGATGTGTGAGACATCAAGTGGCTGAGTCTGAGATGTACGTGCCTCC
The DNA here is from genome assembly GCF_002162155.2 of Triticum dicoccoides. Lineage (NCBI taxonomy): Eukaryota > Viridiplantae > Streptophyta > Magnoliopsida > Poales > Poaceae > Triticum > Triticum dicoccoides. The sequence goes on along the minus strand of NC_041392.1, from coordinate 426,830,571 downwards.
GCGCACAAGAGCATCATGTCCACCAGATAGGAATGAACCTTGTCCTTGTCGCCAATGCGAGGGAACAGAGTGTTGCGGAAGATGCGATGCATGATATCCAGAAAAGAGTTCAGCACCCAAGTCGACTTGCCACTAGGAAGCACCTTCTCAACATAGTACGGCTGAAGCTTGTTCTTGTTAGCAGACTCAGAATTGGCGTGGGGGCGAACACCAACGGGTGTGTGAAGCCCGTCATCAGGAACGTGGAGCAGACCCATGAACTCCTTCCAGGTAGCAGTCAACTGACGGCCATTGGTCATCCAGGTCATCCTCCGCTCATCCCCGGGGTGAAAGTGAACTGAGGCAAAGAACTGACAGATAAGCTCGGGATCATAGTCAAGGTGGAAAGAGATCACATGTTCAATACCGAACTGCTCCACCAAATCCAGAGCTTCTCCAAAGTAGTCACGAAACTTGTCCTTCCTCATGTGATTCATGTCTATCCACTTGACATCCACGTAGGTGTTCTGCTTGTTCTTGATTACATCCAGATAAATGACAGCCTACTGCTTGGTCCAAAACAACTCAGTGCCTCTGAGAATAGCACGAGCATTCACATAAGGGTTGATCTTCCGGCGTTCGATGTACTCATAGAGGGGAATCTCGTCCATGCCCTTAGCAGGTTCCTTTTGCTTACTGGCAGTGGTCTTGACATTGCGCTTGGGGGCATTGTAGCCCTCTGGTGCTTCATCTTGAAGATTGCGCAGTCGCTTGGAGCCAGTGTCACGACTGGGATTGGAACGGCGAGAGCCACCACCTAAGACACAAGAGAAAGCACACACAAAGTGCGAGAAGAATCAATGCAAAGACCACGGCAAAGCAAGGGAAACAAGTAGAAAGCATACGGGATAACTGCCACGAGGAAGATGGGACAACAACGGTAGTGCCGCCTGGTCGTGCGGTACTAAAATTTTAGTACCGCTCCTAGTCGCGGTAGTACCGTGTGAGGATACGGTAGTACCGTGGCTTGGAGCGGTAGTAAGACCTTAGTGCCACAGAACATGCGGTAGTACCGCACCGAACGGGCGGTAGTACCGGACAAGCGGTAGTACCACACTAGTAGCGTGGTAGTACCACACCGCGTTAGATCCGAACCTACTTTTGAATCTGAGAAGACGCACGAAACCATGGCGGAACTACAGTTGATCAAATCTACCACGGGACAATATATCAAGTATAATTTCTATGCAACACAACTCTCCTACAACCTTCTCTTGCAAAGACTTGGCCTAAAATCTCAAGAACACAAGCATCTCCCCAAAAACCTAGAGACAAGAGAACCAACAAGAAAGAGAGGGATTTGGGGAAAAACCTTGGTCCATGGCAAGAGGAAGTGGTGGGGAACGATCCCACCAGTCAGAATCCAAGGAGAGCAGCCGGAGACGGAGATCCGGTGAGGGACTCCGGCCCCGTTCTTGAGCGAGAGAGAGAGAGAGAGAGAGAGAGACGAAGTGGGGAAAACTGACGAATGGGTATGGGGGAGTTAGAACCCCCTGTTCCCATCCTTATCCCCACGCGCCTCCGACAGTGCGGTAGTACCGCGTATCATCGCGGTAGTACCGCTTGGGCAGAAGAACCGCACCAAAGAGGTAGTACCGCCCTCCCAAGTGGTAGTACCGCGCTGGGCCGGTAGTACCGTACTTCCCACACACGGTAGAACCGTGGCATGCCATAGTACCATGAGCTCAAGAAGAAGCCATTTCCAAACATAGGAAAAGAGAGGTCTTCGCAAGGAAACTTCAAATGAACAAAACACCTCACAACAAACTCAAACACGAAGGGAAGAAGGGGCAAAATGACAACAAGAGACGACCACGAGACATAACCTCTCCAAAGAGAGGGTGGTGGCCGGAGCCACCTATGTTTGAGTCAATTGGTATGGCACCGCGAAGAATTATCCTTGGGCCCATGACCAAAACTCGTCTTTGAAGCACAAGTACCATCAAAAAATGGCTAATGTGAAAGATTTGATCAATTTATGCATAATGGGGGGAGGGAGAGTTCATTGAGAGAACAACACTCCCCCTATGTCCATGCCTACATCTAAACAAGACAACAAGTTGAGTGTGGTGGGGTGTGCAAGGGTTCAAGAAACATTGCTCAAATCAATGATATTTAGCTCATGCCTTAACTCGCGAAATCTTGCTTCATCCAACGGCTTCGTGAAAATATCTGCAAGGTTATCATGAGTGTTGACGTAGTTGAGCTCGATATCCCCTCGCCTAATGTGATCCCGGATGAAGTGATACCGAATCTCAATATGCTTCGTCTTGAAGTGTTGCACCGGGTTGAGAGAAATCTTGATGGCACTTTCATTGTCACACCAGAGAGGCACTTTGCCACAAATGACACCGTAATCCTTTAAAGTTTGCCTCATCCATAAGAGTTGTGCACAACAACTACCGGCCGCTACATACTCCACTTCGGTGGACGAGAGAGACACACAACTTTGCTTTTTGGAAGACCAACTCACCAAAGAGCAACCAAGGAATTGGCACCCTCCAGAAGTGGACTTCCTATCCACTTTGTCTACCGCCCAATCGGAATCCGAATACCCTACAAGCTTGAAGTTTGCTCCTCTTCGGTAGCATAAGCCAAAGTTTGGGTGCAGCTTGACCGCCACATAGTGACTTTCCTTAGGTGCAGCTTGAAACCGTGCACAAATTCCCACACTCAACATGATATCCGGTCTAGATGCACAAAGGTAAAGCAAGGATCCAATCATGGAGCGATATACCTTTTGATCCACCGCTTTACCATTGGGATCTATGTCAAGTTGGCACTTGGTGGGCATTGGAGTGGAAGCCGGCTTTACATCACTTAGCTTGAATCTCTTGAGCATGTCTTGAGTGTATTTGGCTTGGTTGATGAAGGTTCCTTCTCTTCTTTGCTTCACTTCGAACCCTAGAAAGAACTTCAACTCTCCCATGGAAGACATCTTGAACTTAGAGGTCATGAGAGCGGCGAATTCCTCATTTAAAGCTTTGTTAGGGGAACCAAAGATAATGTCATCAACATATAGTTGGCATACAAACAACTCCCCTTTGACCTTCTTAGTAAAAAGACTGGGGTCGATTAGCCCAACTTAAAACCCACGATCTTGTAACAACTCGGTAAGGTGGTCATACCACGCACGTGGGGCTTGTTTAAGCCCATAGAGTGCCTTATCGAGTTGATACACATGATTGGGAAAGTAGGGATCCACGAACCTGGGGGGTTGCTTGACATAGACCAACTCATTAATAGGACCATTAAGAAAAGCACTCTTCACATCCATTTGTTGCAACTTAAAGTTGTGATGAGAAGCATAAGCAATCAACAAACGAATGGATTCCAGGCGAGCAACGGGAGCAAAGGTTTCACCGTAGTCGATACCCTCGACTTGGGAGTAGCCTTGTGCCACCAATATTGCCTTGTTGCGAATGATGGTCCCATGAGCATCTTGCTTGTTCTTAAATATCCACTTGGTTCCAATGACATTCTGGTTCCCCGTTGGCCTTGGCACCAATCTCCACACCTTGTTGTACTCAAAGTTGTTGAGTTCTTCATGCATGGCATTAAGCCAATCTGGATCTTCGAGTGCTTCATATACCTTTTGGGGTTCAACACAAGAGACAAACGCGTGATGTTCACAATAGTTTGCCAATTGTCTATGAGTTCTTACCCCCTTTTGAATTCTTCCAAGTACATTCTTCATGAGATGACCCTTGGTGGAGAGCTTGGAAGCAATCTTGGCGGCACGACGCTCCAATTCCTCCTCGGTGGTGAGTTGAGGAGCGGTCACTTGATCATCTTGAGCGACGTCTTGAGCTTGTTCTTGATCTTGAACTTGCTCGAAGGAGAGAACCTGACCTTGGTCATCACTTGGTGTGTCAACACCGTCTTGAGCATGATCTTGCCCTTGGTCTTGTTCACGAGGATGAGGGCCTTCACTTTGTTCTTCGGAAGCATGTGGGCCTTGGGTTGGTGATGGCTCCACTTGAGTGGAGCATTGTCCTTCTCCTTCGGCCACAAGGGGTTCCTCAATGGGTAGGATAAAACCAACACCCATTCTTCTTATGGCTTGGGGAGGAATTTCATCACCTACATCACAAGTGCCACTTTGCTCCACTTGGGAGCCGTTATTCTCATCAAACTCCACGTTACACGTCTCCTCAATAAGTCCCGTAGATTTATTGAGGACACGGTAAGCATGAGAGTTTGTAGCATAACCAACAAATATGCCCTCATAAGCTCTAGCCTCAAATTTAGACAACCGAACACCTTTCTTGAGAATGAAACACTTACACCCGAACACCCGAAAGTACTTAAGGTTGGGCTTGTTACCGGTGAGTATCTCATATGGAGTCTTGTTCAAGCCCTTGCGGAGGTAGAGCCGATTGGATGCATGACACACGGTGTTGATGGCTTCTTCCCAAAAGTTGTATGGAGACTTGAACTCCGCCATCATGGTTCTTGCCACATCCATCAATGCCCGATTATTCCTCTTCGCAACACCGTCTTATTGAGGGGTGTAAGGTGCGGAATATTGATGCTTGATCCCCTCATCACTAAGAAACTCATCCAATGTGTAGTTCTTGAACTCAGTGCCGTTGTCACTTCTTATTGTCAAGATCTTTGCATTGTGTTGACGTTGTGCTTCATTTGCAAAGTCAATGATGGTTTGTTGGGTCTCGCTCTTCCTTTTGAAGAAATACACCCAAGTATATCTTGAGTAGTCATCCACAATCACCAAGCAATACTTCCTACCCCCAAGACTATCAAAGGATGGAGGCCCAAAGAGATCCAAGTGAAGGAGCTCCAAAGGCCTCTTTGAGTAAATGATAGTCGTGGGAGGGTGAGCCTTCTCATGAAGCTTTCCTTCGATACAAGCACTGCAGGCACGATCTTTCGCAAAACTAACATTCGTTAGTCCATGGACATGGCCCCCCTTGAGAAGACTTTGCAAAGATCTCATATTGACATGGGCTAAACGGCGATGCCAAAGCCATCCCACGTCAACTTTAGCCATTAGGAACTCACGGTCTTAGTGGGTCGCTCCGAAAAGTTAATCACATATAGACCGTTCTCGACGTGCCCAACAAAGGCTACTTTAAGTGTATTGCTCCACAGGAGAGCCACGGTATCAATTACAAACAAAGTGGCAAAGCCCATGATTGCAAGTTGATGAACGGAAAGTAAATTGTATGCAAGGGACTCAACAAGCATGACCTTATCGATCGTGAGATCAAGAGAGATGACAACCTTGCCAAGTCCCAATACCTTAGAAGATGAGGCATCACCCCACTCGACATTGGTGGGCATAGATGGAATCTTGTGCACGTCCACCACCAAGTCCTTGCTTCCGCTCATATGATTTGTAGCTCCACTATCAAGCAACCATGATCCCCCACCAGAAGCAAACACCTACAAGAGATCAATGCTTGGGTTTAGGTACCCATTTTGTAATGGTCCTTTGATGTTAGTAACAAGGGTCTTGGAAACCCAAATAGACCATTCAATGTACTCGTGAGGAGAACCAACAAATTTGGCATAGACATGCCCATCACTAGCACGACATAACACATAAGAAGGATTAAAGTCGCCGGCTTTGTTGGGAGGGGTGACATTTCCCTTTTTGACACCGTCACCCTTCGCATTGTTCTTCTTCTCCTTGGAAGCACTCTCTCCCTCCTTCACAAACGTTTGCTTGAGAGGAGGAGGTCGTTTGGTCTTGTTATCCTTCTTCTTGTTCTTGGGGTTGGGTGCGAACCCAATCCCCTCCTTGGCCACAACTCCCTTTTGATTTCTCAAAAGGTCGTTTAGGTTCTTCTCACCTTGTATGCATGACACAAGGCCTTTCTCAAGTTGCTCCTTCAACTGAACATTCTCCTCAATAAGATGCACATGCTCACAACAAGGGTTAGTAGCATTTGCATTATCCATTAACACCATACGAGGAAAAGTGGCTTTCTCCTTGGTTAGCTTCACTTGGAGTTGATCATGAGACTCCTTCAGGGTAGCATGAACACCCTTCAAGACTTTGTGAGCCTTGTCGAGAATGTAAAACTCATCTTTGAGTCTAGCAAGATCAACCCCAATCTTTGCCTTCTCAGAGATTAGCACACGAGAAACAACAAGCGCATGATCAAGATATTTATTTAATTTAGCATGATCATCGTTGTGAAACTCCTCAAGAGCCAAACGAAGACCACGCTCTTCCTCAAGAGAATTGGAAAGATCTGAAATCTCATCGGCATAGTCACGACTATGCCCCTCCATCTTAGGGATGGTATCTTCGTGAGCCTCGATCATGTCATTGGCTTCACCAAGTTGTTACAAGAGAGCAACAAAGTGCTTCTTGGATTTACCCTTGAGTTTACCCATAAAGGCCTCAAACTCATTCACCTCCACATTATTTCCCTCATGTTCATCAATGCTATCCGTCGAAGAGGGATGATTAATGATGGTAGTTTTGATGTTGGGGGTTACCTTGTTGGTGGCTTTAGCCATGAGGCACTTGGCGGTGATGCTCTCATTGGGTGAGTCGAAGAGAGACACCCGTGGAGTTGTCGCAATGGCAACGGAGGCCATGGCAACCGACTCACCATCTTCATCGTCATCATCATCCTCATTGTACTCTTCTTGTACCACCGATGCCTTGAGAGGAGTCGTCTTGGTGAAATTGCTCTTGTTGGGGAATGGCTTGGCCTTGTCCTTTCGGATGAGCTTGCCACCATTGTCTTCCCTCTTCTCATAAGGGCACTCCGCAACAAAGTGACTTACATTGCCACAATTGAAACAAGTCCTCACTCGTTGCTTGCCCTTTGTGCCACTTGAAATGTTCTTGTTGAAGTTGGGCCTTGAGTTATTCTTGCTCCAAAATTGCCTTGAAGCAAGGGCCATGTGTTCATGATAGGCATACTTCGTATCTTCGAGGTTACTCTCCTCTTCTTCCTCTTTGTCCTCTTCCTCCATACTAACCTTGGCCTTTAGAGCAAGGTTGGGTTTCTTTACTCTTTGAGAGCGAAGTACCGCATTGTTAGCGGTCTTGTCCAAGATGCTCATAGCAATGAACTCATCCAACACATCACTTGAGGACAAGGTGTGGAATTCCGGCCTTTGACGAATGACGGAGGACATGGCTTTGTGGTAGGGCATCATTGCCTTGAGGAATTTGAGGTTGATCCAATTGTCATCCGTGTCCTTGCTTCCATGATCTTGGAGCGAGACCGCGAGTTTGGTTACCCTCCGATAGAGCTCACGAGGTTCTTCATCTTCTTTCATTGCAAACTCATCGGCTTCATCTTGCACCACTTCATAGTTGGAGCGTTGAATGCTTGTGCTTCCCCGGTAGAGGGAGACCACTTGGCGCCAAGCATCTTTAGCCAAGGAGTAAGGCCGGAGATGAGGAAGGTCTTCGGGTGGGATAGCTTCTTGAATGATGGAGAGAGCATTCTCATTGAATTGATTATCCACGGCTTCTATAGGAGTGAAGTTGCTTCGGTCATGCGGATAGAAACCTTCTTCAATGATTCTCCAAAGGTTAGTGTTCACATGATTTAAATGACGCTTAAAATGATAGACCCAAGAGTCAAATTCAACATTCTTCTCAATCTTAGGGGCCGGCCCGGCATGATTCAAATGAGTGGAAGGGAGAGGTCCATCATAGACAAGTGGAGGTTCCACATGGGCAAAGATGCCGGTGCCACTCTTACCACTAGTAGGAAGGGCTTTCTCGCTAGTAGCTTCCCCCTTATCGGATGTAGCATCCGTCACCTTGTTGGCGGGATCACCCACTTTCAACGGTGCAGTGGAAATTTTAAGCTCTTCTAAGAAATCTTTAAACATGCTTTTGACCTCGGTCGTCATGGAGGTCTTCAATGTGTCCAATGCCACATTGAACTCCTCACGAGAGACCGCGGTTCCCCCATCTCCCGTAGAAGATACCGGATTTGCACTGGAGTGCTCCTCCTCACCTTCTACGATGTCAACCATACTCTTCAGACGGTAAAGTCCTTAATAAAGAGACGAGGCTCTGATACCAATTGAAAGTATCGATATGGTTGACTAGAGGGGGGTGAATAGGCAACTAACAATTTTTAGCTTTTCTTTAACAATTTAAACTTTGCATAAAAGTAGGTTGTCTAGATATGCAACTAGGTGAGCAACCTATATGATGCAACAAAGATAGGAACACAAGCAAGCAAGAGATATATCACAAATAAGCTTGCACAAGTAAAGGCATGAGATAACCAAGAGTGGAGCCGGTGGAGACGAGGATGTGTTACCGAAGTTCCTTCCGTTTGAGCGGTGTGGAAGCACAATGCTCCCCAAGAAGCCACTAGGGCCACCGTATTCTCCTCACGCCCTCACACAATGTGAGATGCCGTGATTCCACTATTGGTGCCCTTGGAGGTGGCGACCGAACCCTTACAAACAAGGTTGGGGCAATCTCCACAACTCAATTGGAGGCTCCCAACGACACCACGAAGCTTCACCACAATGGACTAGGGCTCCGCGGTGACCTCAACCGTCTAGGGTTCTCAAACACCCAAGAGTAACAAGATCCGCAAGGGATTAGTGGGGGGAATCAAATTTATTGACCGCCACATAGTGACTTTCCTTAGGTGCAGCTTGAAACCGTGCACAAATTCCCACACTCAACATGATATCCGGTCTAGATGCACAAAGGTAAAGCAAGTATCCAATCATGGAGCGATATACCTTTTGATCCACCGCTTTACCATTGGGATCTATGTCAAGTTGGCACTTGGTGGGCATTGGAGTGGAAGCCGGCTTTACATCACTTAGCTTGAATCTCTTGAGCATGTCTTGAGTGTATTTGGCTTGGTTGATGAAGGTTCCTTCTCTTCTTTGCTTCTCTTCGAACCCTAGAAAGAACTTCAACTCTCCCATGGAAGACATCTTGAACTTAGAGGTCATGAGAGCGGTGAATTCCTCATTGAAAGCTTTGTTAGGGGAACCAAAGATAATGTCATCAACATATAGTTGGCATACAAACAACTCCCCTTTGACCTTCTTAGTAAAAAGACTGGGGTCGATTAGCCCAACTTCAAACCCACGATCTTGTAACAACTCGGTAAGGTGGTCATACCACGCACGTGGGGCTTGTTTAAGCCCATAGAGTGCCTTATCGAGTTGATACACATGATCGGGAAAGTAGGGATCCTCGAACCCGGGGGGTTGCTTGACATAGACCAACTCATTAATAGGACCATTAAGAAAAGCACTCTTCACATCCATTTGTTGCAACTTAAAGTTGTGATGAGAAGCATAAGCAATCAACAAACGAATGGATTCCAGGCGAGCAACGGGAGCAAAGGTTTCACCGTAGTCGATACCCTCGACTTGGGAGTAGCCTTGTGCCACCAATATTGCCTTGTTGCGAATGATGGTCCCATAAGCATCTTGCTTGTTCTTAAATATCCACTTGGTTCCAATGACATTCTGGTTCCCCGTTGGCCTTGGCACCAATCTCCACACCTTGTTGTACTCGAAGTTGTTGAGTTCTTCATGCATGGCATTAAGCCAATCCAGATCTTCGAGTGCTTCATATACCTTTTGGGGTTCAACACAAGAGACAAAAGTGTGATGTTCACAATAGTTTGCCAATTGTCTACAAGTGCTTACCCCCTTTTTAATGCTTCCAAGTACATTCTTCATGAGATGACCCTTGGTGGAGAGCTTGGAAGCAATCTTGGCGGCACGACGCTCCAATTCCTCCTCGGTGGTGAGTTGAGGAGCGGTCACTTGATCATCTTGAGCGACGTCTTGAGCTTGTTCTTGATCTTGAACTTGCTCGAAGGAGAGAACCTGACCTTGGTCATCACTTGGTGTGTCAACACCGTCTTGAGCATGATCTTGCCCTTGGTCTTGTTCACGAGGATGAGGGCCTTCACTTTGTTCTTCAGAAGCATGTGGGCCTTGGGTTGGTGATGGCTCCACTTGAGTGGAGCATTGTCCTTCTCCTTCGGCCACAAGGGGTTCCTCAATGGGTAGGATAAAACCAACACCCATTCTTCTTATGGCTTGGGGAGGAATTTCATCACCTACATCACAAGTGCCACTTTGCTCCACTTGGGAGCCGTTATTCTCATCAAACTCCACGTTACACGTCTCCTCAATAAGTCCCGTGGATTTATTGAGGACACGGTAAACATGAGAGTTTGTAGCATAACCAACAAATATGCCCTCATAAGCTCTAGCCTCAAATTTAGACAACCGAACACCTTTCTTGAGAATGAAACACTTACACCCGAACACCCGAAAGTACTTAAGGTTGGGCTTGTTACCGGTGAGTATCTCATATGGAGTCTTGTTCAAGACCTTGCGGAGGTAGAGCCGATTGGATGCATGACACACGGTGTTGATGGCTTCGGCCCAAAAGTTGTATGGAGACTTGAACTCCGCCATCATGGTTCTTGCCGCATCCATCAACGCCCGGTTCTTCTTCTCCGCAACACCGTCTTGTTGAGGGTGTAAGGTGCGGAATATTGATGCTTGATCCCCTCATCACTAAGAAACTCATCCAAGGTGTAGTTCTTGAACTCGGTGCCGTTGTCACTTCTTATTGTCAAGATCTTTGCATTGTGTTGACGTTGTGCTTCCTTTGCAAAGTCAATGACGGTTTGTTAGGTCTCTCTCTTCCTTTTGAAGAAATACACCCAAGTATATCTTGAGTAGTCATCCACAATCACCAAGCAATACTTCCTACCCCCAAGACTATCAAAGGATGGAGGCCCAAAGAGATCGAAGTGAAGGAGCTCCAAAGGCCTCTTTGAGTAAATGATAGTCGTGGGAGGGTGAGCCTTCTCATGAAGCTTTCCTTCGATACAAGCACTGCAGGCACGATCTTTAGCAAAACTAACATTCGTTAGTCCATGGACATGGCCCCCCTTGAGAAGACTTTGCAAAGATCTTTGCTAAGTGATGTCAAGCCGGCTTCCACTCCAATGCCCACCAAGTGCCAACTTGACATAGATCCCAATGGTAAAGCGGTGGATCAAAAGGTATATCGCTCCATGATTGGATCCTTGCTTTACCTTTGTGCATCTAGACCAGATATCATGTTGAGTGTGGGAATTTGTGCACGGTTTCAAGCTGCAGCCGATCCAGGCCGCGCACGGTACTACCGCGCAAGGGATCCGGTACTAACGCAGTGGCGCGGATGTAAAAAATTACATCCACCCCTACTACCGCGAAGGAGCGGTACTTGGCCTGGGGGCCATGGTACTGCGGCTCCAGAGGAGCGGTACTACCGTGGGAACCTACGGTACTACCGCCCTGAAGTGTGGTCCTGTGGTACTACCGCTCAACAAGGAGCAGTACTACCGCAAGCCCACCAACAACAGCCAGGACAAGGAAAAGAGGATCAACGGAGGATGCTCCAAAGTGCAGGGGAAAGGAGGGGACAATGAAGAAAACATGTACATGATGATTCCACCCAAACCTTTCCGATGCAGACCCCCTCTTGATAGTACGGCTTTCCTACGACTCAAATCCACCAAAAAGAAACATAGAAAAGACGTTGTCTTCAATAGTCTTCGAGGGGCACCAAGACGTCTTGTGCCTAGCGATGAAAGTCTGGGAAACTCAAGGCACACGATTAGTCCGCAAAAGCATTGTCATCAATCACCAAAACACCTTAGGGATAAATATGCCCTTACATCATGTTTTGCGCGTGGAAGAGCCTCAGTCAATGGGTCTACTACATTCAGATTCGTATGTATCTTGCAAATTTCTATGTCCTCCTTGACTTGATCACGAATGGAGATGAAGCGTCTCTTGATGTGTTTGGTTCTTTTGTGAAATCTGGATTCGTTTGCCAAGGCAATTGCTCCAGTATTGTCACAAAAGATTTTCATTGGACCCAATGCACTAGGTATTACACCTAGATCGGATATGAAATCCTTCTCCAGACTCCTTCATTTGCTGCTTCCGAAGCAGCTATGTACTCTGCTTCACACGTAGATCCCGCCACGACGCATTGCTTGGAACTGCACCAACTGACGGCTCCACCATTCAATATAAATATGTATCAGGTTTGTGACTTAGAGTCATCCGGATCAGTGTCAAAGCTAGCATCGATGTAACCATTTACAACGAGCTCTTTGTCACCTCCATAAACGAGAAACATATCCTTGGTCCTTTTCAGGCACTTTAGGATGCTCTTGACCGCTCTCCAATGATCCACTCCTGGATTACTTTGGTACCTCCCTACCAGACTTGTGGCAAGGCACACATCAGGTCTGGTACACAACATAGCATACATGATAGAACCTATGGCTGAGGCATAGGGAATGACTTTCATTTTCTCTCTATCTTCTGCAGCGATCGGGCTTTGATTCTGACTCAACTTCACACCTTGCAACACAGGCAAGAACCCTTTCTTTGACTGATCCATTTTGAACTTATTCAAAACTTTGTCAAGGTATGTGCTTTGTGAAAGTCCTATTAAGCGTCTTGATCTATCTCTATAGATCTTGATGCCTAATATATAAGCAGCTTCACAGAGGTCTTTCATTGAAAAACTCTTATTCAAGTATTCTTTGATGCTATCCAGAAATTCTATATCATTTCCAATCAACAATATGTCATCTACATATAATATCATAAATGCTATAGAGTTCCCACTCACTTTCTTGTAAATACATGCTTCACCGAAAGTCTGTATAAAACCATATGCTTTGATCACCTCATCAAAGCGTAAATTCCAACTCCGAGATGCTTGCACCAGTCCATAGATGGATTGTTGGAGCTTGAACACTCTGTTAGCACCTTTAGGATCGACAAAACCTTCTGGTTCCATCATATACAACTCTTCTTTAAGAAATCCATTAAGGAATGCAGTTTTTACGTCCATCTGCCGAATTTCATAATCATAAAATGCAGCATTTGCTAACATGATTCGGACTGACTTAAGCATCGCTATGGGTGAGAAGGTCTCATCATAGTCAACCCCTTGAACTTGTCGAAAACCTTTTGCGACAAGTCGAGCTTTGTAGACGGTGACATTATCATCAGCTTCAATCTTCCTCTTGAAGATCCATTTATTCTCAATGGTTTGCCGATCATCGGGCAAGTCCACCAAAGTCCACACTTTGTTCTCATACATGGATCCTATCTCATATTTGATGGCCTCAAGCCATTTATCGGAATCTGGGCTCATCATAGCTTCTTCATAGTTTGTAGGTTCTCCATGGTCTAGTAACATGACCTCCAGAACAGGATTACCGTACCACTCTAGTGCGGAACGTGCTCTGTTCGACCTACAAGGTCCAGTAGTAACTTGATCTGAAGTTTCATGATCATCATCATTAGCTTCCTCTCTAGTTGGTGTAGACATCATGGGAACGGATTTCTCTGATGTGCTACTTTCCAAATTGAGAGAATGTACAATTACCTCATCAAGTTCTGCTTTCCACCCACTCACTTCTTTCGAGAGAAACTCCTTCTCTAGAAATGCTCCATTCTTAGCAATAAAGATCTTGCCTTCGGATCTGTGGTAGAAGGTCTACCCAATTGTTTCCTTAGGGTATCCTATGAAGACGCACCATATCTAATAAAGTACGGTTACGACGTTCGGACACACCATTACGTTGTGGTGTTCTAGGTGGCGTGAGTTGTGAAACTATTCCACATTATTTTAAATGAAGGCCAAACTCATAACTCAAATATTCGCCTTTGCAATTAGATTGTAGAAACTTTATTCTCTTATTACGATGATTCTCCACTTCACTCTGAAATTCTTTGAACTTTTCAAATGTTTCAGGCTTGTGTTTCATTAAGTAGATATACCCATATCTGCTCAAATCATCTGTGAAGGTCAGAAAATAATGATACCCCTCAACACTCATTGGACCGCATACATCGGTATGTATTATTTCCAATAAGTCATTAGCTCGCTCCATTGTTCCGGGGAACGGAGTTTTAGTCATCTTGCCCATGAGGCATCGTTCACAAGTATCAAATAATTCATAATCAAGTGATTCCAAAAGCCCATTTGCATGGAGTTTCTTCATGCACTTTACACCAATATGACCTAAACAACGGTGCCACAAATATGTTACACTATCATTATCAACTTTGCATCTTTTGGCATCAATATTATGAATATGTGTATCACTATAATCGAGATTCAACAAAAATAGAACACTCTTCAAGGGTGCATGACCATAAAAGATATTATTCATATAAATAGAACAAACATTATTCTCTGATTTAAGTGAATAACTGTCCCGCACTAAACAAGATCCAGATATAATGTTCATGCTCAACGCTGGCACCAAATAACAATTCTTCAGGTCTAAAACTAATCTTGAAGGTCGAAGTAGAGGTAGCGTGCCACAACAATCACATCGACCTTGGAACCATTCCCGACGCGCATCGTCACCTCGTCCATAGCCAAGCTTCATTTAATCCGTAGCTCTTGTTTCGAGTTACAAATATGAGCAACTGAACCAGTATCAAATACTCAGGCGCTACTATGAGCATTGGTAATGTACACATCAATAACATGTATATCAAATATACATTTGTTCACTTTGCCATCCTTCTTATCCACCAAATACTTGGGGCAGTTTCGCTTCCAATGACCAATCCCTTTCTAGTAGAAGCACTCAATTTCAGGCTTGGGTCCAGCTTTGGGCTTCTTCCTGGGAGTGGCAACTTGCTTGCCATTCTTCTTGAAGTACCCTTTCTTTCCCTTGCCCTTTTTCTTGAAACTAGTGGTCTTGTTAACCATCAACACTTTATGCTCCTTCTTGATTTCTACCTCTGTAGCCTTGAGCATTGTGAAGAGCTCGGGAATTGTCTTCTCCGTCCCTTGCATATTATAGTTCATCACGAAGCCTTTGTAGCTTGGTGGCAGTGACTGAAGAACTCTGTCAATAACACTATCATCTGGAAGATTAACTCCCAGCTGAGTCAAGTGATTATGATACCTAGATATTTTGAGTATGTGTTCACTGACAGAACTGGTCTCCTCCATCTTGTAGCTATAGAACTTGTTGGAGACTTCATATCTCTCAACTCGGGCATTTGCTTGAAGTATTAACTTCAACTCCTAGAACATCTCATATGCTCCATGACGTTCAAAACGTCTTTGAACTCCCGATTCTAAGCCGTAAAGCATGGCACACTGAACTATCGAGTAGTCATTAGATCGAGCTTGCCAGATGTTCAAACATCAACATGTGCTCCTACAATAGACCTTTCACCTAGCGATGCATCAAGGACATAATTCTTCTGTGCAGCAATGAGGATAATCCTCAAGTTACGGACCCAGTCCGTGTAGTTGCTACCATCATCTTTCAACTTAGATTTCTCTAGGAACGCACTAAAATTCAGGGGAACGGTAGCACGGGCCATTGATCTACAACATCGATAAGCAAATACTATCAGGACTAAGTTCATGATAAATTAAGTTCAATTAATCAAATTACTTAAGAACTCCCACTTAGATAGACAACCCTCCAGTCATCTAAATGATACGTGATCCAAATCAACTAATCCATGTCCGATCATCACATGAGACAGAGTAGTCATCAATGGTGAACATCTCTATGTTGATCATATCTACTATATGATTCACGTTCGACCTTTCGGTCTCCAGTGTTCCTAGGCCATGTCTATACATGCTAGGCTCGTCAAGTTTAACCCAAGTATTCTGCATGCGCAAAACTGTCTTGCACCCATTGTATGTGAACGTAGAGTCTATCACACCCGATCATCACGTGGTGTCTCAACACGATAAACTGTAGCAACGGTGCATACTTAGGGAGAACACTTTTACCTTGAAATTTAGCGAAGGGATCGTCATATAGTGCTACTATTGTACTAAGCAAAATAAGATGCATAAAAAGATAAACATAACATGCAATCAAAATATGTGACATGATATGGCCATCGTCATCTTGTGCTTTTGATCTCCATCTCCAAAGCATCGTCATGATCTCCATCGTCACCGACTCGACACCTTGATCTCCGTCGTAGCGTCATGGTCATCTCGCCAACTATTGCTTCGACAACTATCGCTAAAGCATAGTGGTAAAGTAAAGCAATTACATGGCGTTTGCATTTTATACAATAAAGAGACAACCATAAGGCTCCTGCTAGTTGTTAGATATCTTAAAAACATGATCATCTCATACAATAATGTTTACCACATCATGTATTGACCATATCACATCACAACATGCCATGCAAAAACAAGTTAGACGTCCTCTACTTTGTTGTTGCAAGTTTTATGTGGCTGCTACGGGCTTCTAGCAAGAACCGTTCTTACCTATGCATAAAACCACAACGGTGTTTCATCAAGTTTGTTGTTTTAACCTTTTTCAAGGACCGGCCGCAGTCAAATTCGATTAAACTAAAGTAGGAGAAATAAACACCCGCCAGCCACCTTTATGAAAAACTAGTTGCATGTCTGTCGGTGGAACCGGTCTCATGTACGTGGACATGTAAGGTTGGTTTGGGCCGCTTCATCCCACAATACCGCTGAACCAAAATAAGACATTGGTGGTAAGCAGTATGACTATCACCGCCCACAACTCTTTGAGTTCTACTCGTGCATATTATCTACGCATAGACTTGGCTCATGATGCCACTATTGGGAATCATTGCATGAAAACAAAAAAAATTCTACGCACACGCAATGATCTACCATGGAGATGCATAGCAACGAGGGGAAGAGTGTGTCTACATACCCTCGTAGAACGTAAGCAGAAGCATTTAACAACACGGTTCATGTAGCCGAACTTCTTCTAGCTCCGACCGATCAAGTACCGAACATACGACACCTCCGAGTTCTGCACACATTCAGCTCAGTGATGCCCCACGCCTTCTTGATCCAGCAAGATGTCGAGGTAGCAGATGAGTTCCGTCAGCACGATGGCATGGTGATGGTGAAGTGATCCTCGCAGGGCTTCGCCTAAGCACTATGAAAATATGACCAGGGAAGTAAACGGTGGAGGGGGCGCCGCACACAGCTAAACAATTGCCTGGTGTGTGTTAGCCCCCCCCCCCATATATATATATATATATATATATATATATATATATATATATATATATATATATATATATATATATATATATATATATATATATATTAGGTGTGAGGGAGAGGGGAGGCAGCCAGTAGGCACCCAAGTAGGCTGAATCCTACTTGGGGTCTCCCCATGGCCAGCTCCCCCTGCCTTATTTGCCAAAGGGGGAGGAAAGAGGAGGGAGGAGGGAAGGAAGGGGGAGGCCGAATCCCCCCTTTCCTTCTCCCTTCCCCTCTTTCCTTCTCCTCTGGTTCGACCCATATGGGGATGCACCTGCCCCTTGTGGCTGGCACGTTTTCCCTCTTGGCCCATAAGGCCCATATCTTTTGTCGAGGGTGCTCGGAACACCTTCCGGTGACTGGATATGTACCTGATACCCTCCGGAACACTTCCGGTGTCCAAATACCATCGTCCTATATATCAATCTTTACCTCTCGACCATTTCGAGACTCCTCGTCATGTCTGTGATCTCATCTGGGACTCCGAACAACATTCGGTCACCAAATCACATAACTCATATAATACTATATCATCATCGAACGTTAAGCGTGCGGACCCTACGGGTTTGAGAACTATGTAGACATGACCGAGACACTTCTCTGGTCAATAACCAATTGCGGAACCTGGATTCCCATATTGGCTCCTACATATTCTACGAATATCTTTATCGGTCGAACTGTTATGACAACATACGTAATTCCCTTTGTCCATCGGTATGTTACTTGCCCGAGATTCGATCATCGATATCTTCATACCTAGTTCAATCTCGTTACAGGCAAGTCTCTTTACTCATTCCATAATACATCACCTCGTGACTAACTCCTTAGTCGTTTGCTTGCAAGCTTATGATGTGTATTAATGAGAGGGCCCAGAGATACCTCTCCGATACTCGGAGTGACATATCCTAGTCTCGATCTATACCAACTCAACAAACACCTTTGGAGATACCTATAGAGCATCTTTATAATCACCCAGTTACGTTGTAACGTTTAATAGCACACAAGGCATTCCTCCGGTATCCAGGAGTTGCATAATCTCATAGTCGAAGAAATATGTATTTGACATGAAGAAAGCAATAGCAATAAAACTGCACGATCATAATGCTAAGCTAACGGATGGGTCTTGTCCATCACATCATTCTCCTAATGATGTGATCCTGTTATCAAATGACAACTCATGTCCATGGTTAGGAAACCTTAACCATCTTTGATCAATGAGCTAGTCTAGTAGAGGCTCACTAGGGACACGGTGTTTGTTTATGTATTCACACATGTATTAAGGTTTCCGATTAATACAATTCTAGCATGAATAATATATATTTATCATGAATAAGGAAATATAAAATAACAACTTTATTATTTCCTCTAGGGCATATTTCCTTCACTTTGATAATTCGATATGTGGGTGGACCAGCGCTTAGGTAATGTTCTTACTTGAACAAACCTCCTACTTACGATTAACCCCCTTGCAAGCATCCGCAACTGCAAGAAAAGTATTAATATAAAATCTAACCATAGCATTAAACTTTTGGATCCAAATCGGTCCCTTACGAAGTAGCGCATAAACTAGGGTTTAAGCTTCTGTCACTCTAGCAACCCATTATATAATAAGTACTCCACAATGCATCCCCTTAGGCCCAAATATGGTGAAGTGTCATGTAGTCGACGTTCACATGACACCACTAAGGGAATCACAACATACATATCATCAAAATATCGAACACATATCAAGTTCACATGATTACTTGCAAGAAGATTTCTCCCGTGACCTCAAGAACAAAAGTAACTACTCATAAACGATAATTATGCTCAAGATCAGAGGGGTATTAAATGGCATAATGGATCTGAACATAACCTTCCACGGAATAAACCATATAGTAATCAACTACAAGATGTAATCAACACTACTAGTCACCCACAAGCACCAATTTAAGGTTCCAGTACAAAGATTGAGCACAAACGATGAACTAGGGTTTGAGATGAGATGGTGATGTTGAAGATGTTGATGGATAATTCCCTCCCCAAGACGGGAGAGTTGTTGGTGATGATGATGATGATGATTTCCCCCTCCGGGAGGGAAGTTCCCACGGCGGAATCGCTTTGTCGGAGGGAAAAAGTGCTCCTACTCAAGTTCCACCTCGAGACGGTGGCGCTTCGTCCCGAAAGTCCTCTCCTTATTTTTTTCTAGGTCAAAATGACTTACATGCCAGAAGAGGGGCACCGGAGGTGGGCTGAGGAGGGCATAACCCACCAGGGCGCGCCTGGGGGGGCTGGCACACTCAGGTGGGTTGTGCCCACCTGGTGGGCCTCCTCCGGTAGTTGTTTGCTCCTGTGTTTTTTATATATTGCAAAATAATTCTTCGTAAATTTTCAGCTCATTTGGAGATGTGAAGAATAGGTAACTCTGACGTAGCTTCTCCAGGTCCAGAATTCCAGTTGTCGGCCCCTCTTTGTGTAAACCTTGCACATTATGAGAGAAAAAGGCATTAGAAATACTCCAAAAAGCATTATTATGCACAAAAACATTATAAATAACAGTAGGAAAACATGATGCAAAATGGAGGTATCACTATGCAAAGGGGGTGATCCCCCCTTGCGCCTCCCCTCTATTTATAGAGGTGTGGGAGGGGGTAGGCCAACCCTAGCCCCTCCTCCAAGAGAGGGGGTGAGGGAGTCCTGGATCAAGGGGTCCTCGGGCCTCCGGCCTGTTGACGCAGGCCGCACTAATGGGATGTGAAGGAACAAGACCGAAGACTCTCCCGTGTCCGGATGGGACTCTCCTTGGCGTGGAAGGCAAGCTTGGTACCTGGATATGAAGATTCATTTCTCTGTAACCGACCTTGTATAACGCTAGTCCCCTCCGGTGTCTATATAAACCGGAGGGCTTAGTCCATAGGAAAATCAATCATAATCATATAGGCTAGACTTCTAGGGTTTTAGCGATTACGATCTCGTGGTAGAACAACTCTTGTAATACTCATATTCATCAAGATCAGTCAAGTAGTAAGTAGGGTATTACCTCCATAGAGAGGGCACGAACCTGGGTAAACATCGTGTCCCCTGTTTCCTGTTACCATCGACCCTAGATGCACAGTTCGGGACCCCCTACCCGAGATCCGCCGGTTTTGACACCGACATTGGTGCTTTCATTGAGAGTTCCACTATGACATTGAAGTCAGGGTTGATGGCTCGCCTTGTGATCAAGGATAATATCACCGCCGGAGGAGCTTTGGCCTTAGGCCAAACCCTCCAGCTGGGTGGCTTTATCATGATCGCCCATTCGGCCGGTGAGCCAACGATGACTTCTCGGGTCATCGAAAATCACCTCCGAATTGACTCCGAATACTCTTCTTTCTAATATTTTAGATAGAAGAAACACGGATGGATCCAACGGAATTTTCATCCTTGAATGAACTCCTGGATCACATCGCCGCCTTGGGGGTCGCTACAGACTACGATTGGATTGGGCTTAAACCCGATCAGAGAGAAATCAGATCTCCACCGATCACCCATCAGACAGCGGTAGTAGAGGAGCAAAACAAGAACTCTCCCTCTATACTAAGGATGAACTATGTTCGGATCTCCGAGCTCGAAGAGCCGGATACCTGTCCGTGGAATGACAAGCCTTGTCATTCGAACCCGGAATCAGACGGCAGATCTAAAAAATTGGTCGATCTCCCGGAGCCCGAACTATTAAGCTCGGAAATTTCTCAAACTCCGGGTCCCAAATTGGGTCAGGGTTCAGATTTAAATCCACCCACCCACCCAGATATACGTGATCTCACATACCTACGGTAGTAGTCTCAGGAAACAGTCCATCACTTTTGAGCCAGATTCCTCCATGTTAAGGACAAGATTAAAGATTGTCGCGACAAAGACGCGATCTCGATATTCTGCAGTAATTGTACGGATGAAGGAATCCTCAACGCCATCAACCTCCATCATGTATTACACTTAGCTGACTTGGCAACCATAGTATTGAAGTATTGCGCAATGGAAAGCGCCTAGAACCGTTTTGGGGGATGGCTCGATAGGCCATGCAAAATACACACAACACTGGATACCATACCTACCCACAGCCTTAGAGCATGTTGGATACTCCAACAAGTGGCCAAGAGTGGCGAGGATATCCTCACCAAATATACCTCAGAGAAACTCCCCTCGGAAGATGACGACCTCAGGGTACTGACGGTTTTTGAGACTTTCGCTTCAAACAATCGGCGCAAAAGAGCCCTCCGCGACCTCGCCGAAGTCTGCCAAGTCACAGCAATAAACCCCTGGAACGACATGGCCATAACTTTAAATGCCAATGACGAACCAAAATTCCGGACAGCCCGGGCACCAGCCGCCTTGGTCCTCAATCCGATTGTGGATGGCTTTCGGCTCACCAAAGTGCTCATGGACGGCGGCAACGGATTAAACCTCATCTACGAGGATACACTCAATAAAATGGAAATAGACAAGATCCATATCGAGCAGAGTAGCACGACCTTCTAAGGAATCATTCCCAGTCGGGAGGCACGATGTGCGGGAAAAATTACACTTGACGTGGTATTCGGCACGCTGGAGAACTATCGGTTCGAAGAGATAACCTTCCAAGTGACCCCTTTCAACAGTGGATAGCATGCCCTGTTGGGGCGAGATGCATTCACACGCTTTCAAGCCATACCTCATTACGGGTATATGAAGCTCAAGATGCCCGGGCCCAACGGTATTATCACTCTCGCTAGTGATCTGGATATAGCCCTCCGCCCTGAAAACAAAACGGCATCCCTGGCCCTCGAGGCACTATTTGAGGCCCTTGCGGCCGAAGAGTTAACCGTGCTGCGCTCGATAGTGGATAGGGACGACGTAATCCTTGATAAGCGCTCCAAATCCACCTCCTTCAAACCAGCAGAGGAAATAGTTAAATTTCAAGTCCACACGACGGACCCAAAGAAGACAGCCTCCATCGGGGCACAGCTGGACCCAATGGTGGACGCCGCACTACGCGCGTTCCTACACGAGAACTGGGACATATTCGCCTGGCACCCTTCTGATATGCCAGGAATCCCACGCAGGTTGGCCGAGCACAGCCTCAATATATTGAAGGGATATAAGCCGGTCAAGCAAACACTACAGCGCTTTTCCGAACCCAAACAACAAGCTATGGGGGAGGAGCTAGCCAAGTTAATTGAGGCCGGATTCATCAGACAAATAAAACACCCGGACTGGCTAGCAAACCTGGTGATGGTGCCAAAGAAGGATAAATCATGGGGCCTGTGCATCGACTTCAAAGACCTCAACAAAGCTTGCCCTAAGGATCCCTTCCCCCTCCCCGCATCGATAAATTATTGATGCCACTACAGGATATGACTCAATGTGCTTCCTCGACGCATATTCCGGATACCATCAAATTAAAATGAAGGAATCCGACCAAGATGCAACGGCATTTATTACCCCATACGGGCCTTTCTGCTTCAACACTATGCCCTTTGGGCTTAAAAATGCTGGCGCCACCTACCAACGCATGATTCAAACATGCCTGGAGAAACAAATCAGCAAGATAGTTGAACCATATGTGGACAACTTCGTCATCAAGACTAAGCATGTCGAGTCATTAATAGACGACTTACGCCTCACCTTCGACAATCTCCGGACATATGACATTAAGCTCAATCCGAAAAAATGTGTTTTCGGCGTTCCCTCTGGAAAGTTGTTGTGCTTCATTGTTTCTAGTAGAGGAATTGAAGCAAATCCAGCCAAAATCCGAGCTTTATCACAACTGGCTACACCAACAGACCTTAAACAGGTCCAAAAACTAGCCGGATGTGTGGCAGCTTTAAGCCGCTTTATCTCCAGACTAGGAGAAAAAACATTGCCACTTTATCAACTTCTCCGACGCACTGACCACTTCGAGTGGACGGATGCGACAACGGCCGGATTGGAAGAAATAAAGGCTCTTTTAGCGAGCAACCCAATCCTAGCCGCGCCAAGCGTCGACGAACCAATGTTATTATACATCTCTGCAACACACTAGGTGGTGAGCGCAGTACTCGTCGTCGAGCGAGAGGAGGACGGACACAAATTCCCGCTCCAGAAGCCGGTATACTACATATCCACTGTCCTAACTCCATGCAAAACCCGGTACCCTCATTATCAAAAGATAGCATACGCGGTCTTCATGGCATCCCGGAAGCTACGACACTATTTCCAAGAGTGCTCGATCACGGTGGCTTCTGAAGTACCACTCAATGACATAATAAACAACCGCGATACCACGGGCCGGATTGACAAGTGGGCCATTGAGCTCCTTCCATTCGACAAAACATATAAGCCGCGCCTGGCCATCAAATCCCAAGTACTGGCAGACTTCATCGCTGAATGGACAGAGGCCGAACTCCCTAAAGAGTATGGCACATATTCCAACTGGGTCATGTACTTCGATGGTTCTAAAATGCTGGTGGGCTTAGGGGCGGGCGTTGTCTTAACGTCCCCCACTGGAGACACAATTCAGTACATACTCCAAATATTATACAGAGACTCCAACGACGTAGCCGAATACGAGGCCTTATTGCACGGTCTTTGGATGGCTACCTCCATGGGCATACAATGCCTGGAAGTACGCGGGGACTCAAATCTCGCAATATCCTAGATAAATGGAGACTTCGACGCCAAAGATCCAAAGATGGAGGCCTATCGTAACACCGTACTCAAAATATCAGCTCGGTTTGAGGGACTCGAGTTTCATCATGTGGCTCGAGAAAGCAATCAAGCGGCGGATGTTCTTGCTCGCATGGGCGCCAAGCGTGACCCTGTCCCGTCTAACATCTTTTTGGAAAGGCTCTTCAAGCCATCTGTGGTGTGGCAGGACAAGAGCAGCAATACTAGTACGGATATGATTATACCCCCAGATTCCGAACACAATACCGATATCATCGGAGGCTTAGCCACCGAAACAACATCGTCGGCCCATCTAGTAATGGCAGTAATTGCCCCATGGACCGAACCCTTCTTGGCCTACCTTAATAGGTGAGAGCTCCCTGAGGATCAGAATGGGGCTCGCTGCATTGTTCGGCGTTCGAAAGCCTACAAGGTCCACGAAGGAGAACTTTACAAGAAAAGTGCTACCGTAATACTTCAAAGATGTATCTCCGAAGAAGAGGGACAGTAGATCTTGGCTGAAATCCATGCTAGCCACGCCACAGCTCGGGCCCTTGTAAGTAAGGCCTTCTGTACAGGTTTCTTTTGGCCGACGGCCGGAGCAGATGCACAGGACCTTGTCCAATGTTGTGTCGGATGCCAGCTTTTCGCCAACCAAAGCCATACGCCACCCACCGCTCTACAAACAATCCCCATTACTTGGCCTTTTGCGGTCTGGGGGCTGGATATGGTCGGACCCCTTAAAGGAGGAAGCCATAAGAAAAAATATCTGCTGGTCATGGTAGATAAGTTCACTAAGTGGATAGAGGCCAAACCAGTTAAAACGGCTGAAGTCGGACCGGTGATAGACTTTATATCCGGTGTCGTGCACCGTTATGGTGTCCCACACAGCATCATCACCGACAATGGCTCCAATTTTACAGCCGATGAGGCGAAAGCCTAGTGTGCTAATCTAGGCATTAAGCTCGATTATGCCTCCATCTATCATCTGCAAACAAACGGTCAAGTCGAACGAGCCAATGGTCTTATTATGAGCGGCATCAAACCCAGAGTAGTGCGGTGTTTGAAAGAATCAGACAAGCACTAGGTTGAGGAGCTCGACTTCATACTCTGGGGGCTGTGGACCACGCCCAATCGCACTACCACATATACACCTTTCTTCATGGTGTACGGCGCAGAGGTTGTGTTATCCTGCGACATTATTCATGACTCACCTCGAGTGCGCATGTACGAAGAGAGAGAGGGCGAGCTTGATCGGCAGGACAGTTTAGATGCCCTGGAGGAGGAGCGCAACGTTGCAAAAGCCTGTTCCGCATTTTATCAACAGCAGGCCCGCAGATATCAAAGCAAAGAAGTGCAGGCCAAGACTTATAATGTTGGCGAACTTGTTCTACCCTTGCCGGAGAAGAAAAAGGACAAACACAAGCCCAAGTGGGAGGGTCCCTTCATCATTGACGAAGTTCTCACTGGAGGAGCGTACCGCCTGCATGATGCATCATACAATCGCCTAGAGCCAAACCCCTGGAACGCGGCCAGACTCCGAAGATTCTATGCCTAGCACCGAACTCTTCGTTCGTCTCCTTCTCCCTATTGTTTCCATTATTTTTTTTCTCCTCTCTTTTCTTTTTTTCTTTTTTTAGCCTTAAAGCTTTCATGCGGCTAAACTGTGCACCTATGACGTACACATCCTCAAATGTGTATGTCCATTATACCTAGGGGCTTCTTGCATAGAAGCTTATTATTCTTATTTTTTGAGCATCAAGCTCATCACATATGCGTTTTTTCCTCATATGTAGCTTTTCTTCGCCATTATATGCATCGATATGACTTAAGTTTTGGCCAAGCTGGGTTGCCTGGCTCCTGCGCTTATGCCCTACATTCCCATTAGTTCAGCTAGGGCATAAAGGGAGCACCTCTATGATTGTTACTGCCGGGTCATCCGGACGTGTACCTCAGACTGGGTGAAGCAGAAAGCTAGCATTCTTAAGGGAATATTCGGTCGGCGAACTAAAGATGTTTTTACATTCCTTCCACTATGAACCCCCAGATGTTACGTATATTGCGATATTTTCAATCACAGTTCAGACATGCACATTAACGCATGTACACCCAGGGAAAGGAACCCTTAACAGAACTATTCTCTCTGGAAGATGTTTCTTACAATCACAATGTAATATAACATAGCTAGCTGGATACAACTTGTCTGTTCAAGCAACTATGACCCCTACGCTTGGTTTCCACGCATACCCTAGTCTATTTTGCCGCTCAGGTATTCGGAAACACTCCGCACCTTCGGGTCCAGAGGTCGAAGCGAAAAGGTCGGCCATGACAATCGTTTTACAATCCGGCTAGGGACAAATATGTCAAGGAAAGTACATAGTCATTTGGACTCAAAAATTTCCTCCTCTATACCGTCTAACATGATTTCTAGCTTACAATCCTGTTGGGAATATTTGGCGGCTGCTTCTACTTGGTCATATACCAAATTAAAGGGAATTTCTTTCCCAACTGGCCCTAGAGGTCCGACCTGGGACATATGATTTGGATCAAGCTTGGTATACCATGTTTTTACCATGGCCCAGGCCTCTCGCGCACCTTCTCGGTAGGCTGATATCTTCCATAATCGAATACGCCGTTGTGCCCCTTTGAATAGCTCCACGAGCTCCGCCATACCTCCTGGAGGAGAGGCGGATGGCCATAAAGCCTTGGCAACACTCTGCATTGCTTGCTGAACTTGCTCGTGCATCTGGGACAGCTCTTGTAGCAAGTTGCCTTGAGATCCAGACATTTCCTCTTCGGGACGGCCAGTCAGCATACCTGCTGACATAAATCTACCAGTTCCTGCCCTCGCCGAACTATAGGGAGGCAAGTTTGAAAAGCATACTGAATATGCCGCCTTGTAGCCTCCTATTCTCCTTGACGGTGTCAGCTAGCTGGGCTCGAGCATCTTTTAGTTCTTCGCCCAATTGGGTATGGGAATCCTACAGCTTGTTCTTTTCCTCTCTGACCCGCGTCAGCACATGTTCGCCTGCCGCATGTTGCCTTTTGGCCTCTTGTTCACCAGCCTGGGCGACCTTCAATTTCTCTCTTAGTTGCTCTACTGATTCTGTCAGCAGAAACACAATAGTATTAATATAACTGGTATATGATTATACTTTTTTCTAATGGGGAGAAGCATTACCAGGTGGTGCCTCCTTGGATTTTTCCAATTTGGTGGTAGCCGCGGTTAGCTAAGTCTGACACTTTTCCAGCTCTTGAGGCAGCAGGCTATTCTTCTCCAGAAGTACCTGATTATACAATGATCCTTATATCAGTTGTATCAACTGCTTTAAGTCTCGGGGGCTACTAGTATATGATTATCAAATCTACACTTACTCGCATATCTTTTAGATGCGGGTCTGTGGCTATGGCAAGTCCATCCCGAGCAGCTCGGATGTACACATCGGCCGAGCTGAAGGCATCGAATGCCTCCTTTGAAGGGTCACGGAGAGTGGCCCTCCGACGACGATGATTCATGGCGCTCTCCACTTCAGAGTTCGTGACAGACATATCGTCTGAATCCTCTGTGGAAGGACAGTTCGGCGCCACTCCCGTGTCAGCCCCCGTCCTTAGGGCAGGGTCTGGAACCTGACTAGTGGAGGCACGACCGGCAGGATCCCCGGACATAGTCCGGCGGACGCTTTTCCTGATAAAATGCGACGGATGACGTCGCGATTTGATGTGGCGACCAGGAGACATATTTTAAAAAGAAAGCCTTACCTCTTTGATGAAGGTTCTGCCATATTATCATTTGCCTTTCTCTTCGAAGATGTGCTCGGCGCGGGCACCGCTCTCCTTGGAGATGCTTCTGGTGCGCGTTGTGGTGTCGAACGTTTTCCCTTTGGAGCACGAAATAGTGCGGTGGGTGAGGCATAATAAGGAATATCTTTCGAAGAAGGTGTCTCTTAAATTACTTACATGCGAAGCAGGGAGGAGGCCGAGATAATCGGCGATGATGGGCACTTCCGTACCATCATAGCTCGCCTGGTAGAATACTCCATTCTCAAGCTCCACAAATATGTCCGGATCTTCTTCGAATCCGGGGTCAAGGTCCCGGTTGTGATCCTCCGGCTGGGGGGCGGGGCTATGGATCCCCTCGGTAGCCTTCCACCATTCCTGTTGCGAGTGGATAGGTTACTATCCATTAAAAATGATTCAGGGAGAGGATTGAGTAAAATGATTGGATTGGAACTCACCCAGCTAGGAGGATTATACATGGAAAATCCATCTTGATGTTTGAGACAAGTGAACTCCTCCTTCTCCCCTTTGTACAGTTCGACCAATATTTTGGCCAAAGCGGCGGGGGGTTTCGGATGCTACCGGCCGCAACGGGAGACGTCATCTTCCCCATTATAGTGCCACATGGGAAGCCCTCTGTATTGGAGTGGTTGTACCCCCCGCGCTATAGAAATCACCATTACCTCAATTATTGATAATCCGGACTGGGTGAGTGTCTTAATCTTGCCCATTAACTGACTGACTTTCGCGCTATCCTCCTCGAGTCTTTGAGGGTGCTAGTTGTGGCGTTTCTTAAACGGAGCGCTTGAAAATTCGGGGAGACCCATTTGGACTGGGTCAGGAAGAGCGACATCATCAATGTAGAACCATTCAGAAGGCCACTCTTCGGATGCCTTCTTCGGTGTGCCGGACAGGTATCCGGTCCCGGTGATGCGGCATACCTCGGCTCCCCCCACTTCGAATATTGATCCCTCTTGATTACGAGGACGAGGCAGAATAGTTTCCTCCAAAATTCAAAATGGGCCTCACAGCCTAGGAATAGCTCACAAAGAGCAACGTAACCCACGATGTGCAGGATGGAGGCAGGAGTGAAATTGTGCGGTTGGAGGCCATAATACTCCAGAAGTCCTTGGAGGAATGGGTGGATTGGAAATCCGACGCCTCTTAGCAAGTAGGGAACGAAGCACACTCGTTCCCCCTGGATAGATTGGGGAAATTCTCCGCCTGAACCCCGCCGTTGAAGGACGTCAATCCTTCTCGGACGGGGACTAGATCCGCGAGGGGAAGAAAGCCATGTGTTTGCAGCCTCGTCAGCTGACCGTGAGATACAGAACATCTCTCCCAATCGCCTTTTTTGGAGCCGTGGGGATAGGAGGAAGAGCTGGGAGCGCTAGCCATGTCGGAGTGGTTCCTCCTAGTAAGCTCTGAGGATTTTTCCGCGGGGTGTGGAATGGATCTGAGATCTAATCTCTTTAAATAGGCGCCTTTCTTGTATGGTCAGGGTGATATGTGCAAAAATACCCCGACCTCTCGTATTCGCTCGACACGTGGAAGCTGAAGTCAGGAACGCGTGGAAGCCGATGGGCGCAGCATTAAATGGGAAGCCGAATACTACTCTTTAAGTCAGTGACTTTGAATTAATCGGACGAGGAACCCGCCTTGCAATGCCGAAGACAATCTGCGCATCGGACACATCATCATTGAAAGACTGATTCAAAAAGCATGTCCGGATTATGAGAGAAAAAGGCATTAGAAATACTCCAAAGCATTATTATGCATAAAAACATTATAAATAACAGTAGGAAAACATGATGCAAAATGGACGTATCACTACGCAAAGGGGGTGATCCCCCCTTGCGCCTCCCCTCTATTTATAGAGGTGTGGGAGGGGGTAGGCCAACCCTAGCCCCTCCTCCAAGAGAGGGGTGAGGGAGTCCTGGATTAAGGGGTCCTCGGGCGTCCGGCCTGTTGACGCAGGCCGCACTAATGGGATGTGAAGGAACAAGACCGAAAACTCTCTCCCATGTCTGGATGGGACTCTCCTTGGCGTGGAAGGCAAGCTTGGCGCCTGGATATAAAGATCCCTTTCTCTATAACCGACCTTGTATAACCCTAGTCCCCTCCGGTGTCTATATAAACCAGAGGGCTTAGTCCGTAGGAAAATCAATCATAACCATATAGGCTAGACTTCTAGGGTTTTAGCCATTACGATCTCGTGGTAGATCAACTCTTGTAATACTCATATTCATCAAGATCAATCAAGCAGGAAGTAGGGTATTACCTCCACAGAGAGGGCCCGAACCTGGGTAAACATCGTGTCCCCTGTTACCATCGACCCTAGACGCACAGTTCGGGACTCCCTACCCGAGATCCGCCGGTTTTTACACTGATAGGGGGATGCGTGATGTCTACTACACAATCTTCTTCTTGTAGACGTTGTTGGGCCTCCAAGTGCAGAGGTTTGTAGGACAGTAGCAAATTTCCCTCCAGTGGATGACCTAAGGTTTATCAATCCGTGGGAGGCGTAGGATGAAGATGGTATCTCTCAAACAACCCTGCAACCAAATAACAAAGAGTCTCTTGTTTCCCCAACAAACCCAATACAATGGTAAATTGTATAGGTGCACTAGTTCGTTGAAGAGATGGTGATACAAGTGCAATATGGATGGCAGATAAAGGTTTTTGTAATCTGAAAATATAAAAACAGCAAGGTAGCAAGTGGTAAAAGTGAGCGTAAACGGTATTTCAATGCTAGGAAACAAGGCCTAGGGTTCATACTTTCACTAGTGCAAGTTCTCTCAACAATAATAACATAATTGGATCATCTAACAATCCCTCAACATGCAACAAAAAGTCACTCCAAAGTCACTAATAGCGGAGAACAAACGAAGAGATTATTGTAGGGTACGAAACCACCTCAAAGTTATTCTTTCCGATCAATCTGTTGGGCTATTCCTATAAGTGTCACAAATAGCCCTAGAGTTCGTAGTAAAATAACACCTTAAGACGCAAATCAACCAAAACCCTAATGTCACCTAGATACTCCAATGTCACCTCAAGTATCCGTGGGTATGATTATACGACATGCATCACACAATCTCAGATTCATCTATTCAACCAACATAAAGAGCTTCAAAGAGTGCCCCAAAGTTTCTACCGGAGAGTCAAGATGAAAACGTGTGCCAACCCCTATGCATAAGTTCACGAGGTCACGGAACTCGCAAGTTGATCACCAAAACATACATCAAGTGGATCACGTGATAACCCATTGTCACCACAGATAAGCACATGCAAGACATACATCAAGTGTTCTCAAATCCTTAAAGACTCAATCCGATAAGATAACTTCAAAGGGAAAAGTCAATCCATCACAAGAGAGTAGAGGGGGAGAAAGATCATAAGATCCAAATATAATAGCAAAGCTCATGATACGTCAAGATCATGCCGACTCAAGAACACGAGAGATAGAGAGATCAAACACATAGCTACTGGTACATACCCTCAGCCTCGAGGGAGAACTACTCCCTCCTCCTCATGCAGAGCGTCGGGATGACGAAGATGGCCACTAGAGAGGGATTTCCCCCTCCGGCAGGGTGCCGGAACGGGTCTAGATTGGTTTTCGGTGGCTACGGAGGCTTCTCACGGGGAACTCCCGATCTAGGTTTCTTTCTGGAAGTTTTGGGTTATATAAGAGGTGTTGGAGTCGGGAACAAGGCAGGGAGGTCTCCGAGCTGTCCACGAGGCAGGGGGTGTGCCCAGGGTGGGCGCGCCCCCCACCCTCGTGGGCTACCCGAGACTCTTCTGGCCCAATTCTTTTACTTCTTGGCCTTCTTCTGGTCCAAAAATAAGTTGCGTGAAGTTTCAGCTCAATTGGACTCCGTTTGGTTTTCCTTTTCTGCGATACTCAAAAACAACGAAAAAACAGAAACTGGCACTGGGCTCTAGGTTAATAGGTTAGTCCCTATAAACATCCAAGGTTGATAATATAATAGCATGGAACAGTCAAAAATTATAGATACATTGGAGACGTATCAAGCATCCCCAAGCTTAATTCCTGCTCGTCCTCAAGTAGGTAAATGATAAAAATAGAATTTTTGATGTGGAATGCTTTCTAGCATGTTCTTCAATGTATATTTCTCTATTGTGGCATGAATGTTCAGATCCGAAAGATTCAAGATAAAAGTTTATTGTTGACATAAAAATACTAATACTCCAAGTATGCTAATCAAGCAATTATGTCTTATCAAAATAACATAGCCAAAGAAAACTTATCCCTACAAAATCATATAGTTTGGCCATGCTTCATTTTTGTCACACAAAATGCACTCATCATGCACAACCTCGATGACAAGCATAGCAATTGTTTCATACTTAGCCTTTTCAAACTCTTTCAACTTTTACGCAATATATGAGCGTGAGCCATGGACATAGCACTATGGGTGGAATAGAATATGATGATTGAGGTTGTGTGAGAAGACAAAAAGGGAGAAAGTCTCACATTGACACGGCTAATCAATGGGCTATGGAGATGCCCACTGATTGATGTCAATGCAAGGAGTAGGGATTGCCATGCAACGGATGCACTAGAGCTATAAATATATGAAAGCTCATCAAAGAAACTAAGTGGGTTAGCATCCAACTTGCTTGCTCATGAAGACCTAGGGCATTTGAGGAAGCCCATCATTGGAATATACAAGCCAGGTTCTATAATGAAAAATTCCCACTAGTATATGAAAGTGACAAAATAAGAGACTCTCTATCATGAAGATCATGGTGCTACTTTGAAGCACAAGTGTGGAAAAAGCATAGTAACATTGTCCCTTCTCTCTTTTTCTCTCTTCTTCTTTTTTGTTTGGGCCTCTTTTTTATTTTTTTATTTTATTTTTCTTCCGGAGTCTCATCCCGACTTGTGGGGGAATCATAGTCTCCATCATCCTTTCCTCACATGGGACAATGCTCTAATGATGATCATCACACTTTTATTTACTTACAACTCAAGAACTACAACTCGATACTTAGAACAAAATATGACTCTATGTGAATGCCTCCGGCGGTGTACCGGGATTGCAATGAATCAAGAGTGACATGTATGAAAAATTAAGCATGGTGGCTTTGCCACAAATACGATGTTAACTACATGATCATGCAAAGCAATACGACAATGATGATGTGTGTCATAATAAATGGAATGGTGGAAAGTTGCATGGCAATATATCTCAGAATGGCTATGGAAATGCCATAATAGGTAGGTATGGTGGCTGTTTTGAGGAAGATATAAGGAGGCTTATGTGTGATAGAGTGTATCATATCACGGGGTTTGGATGCACCGGTGAAGTTTGCACCAACTCTCAAGGTGAGAAAGGGCAATGCACGGTACCGAAGAGGATAGCAATGATGGAAGGGTGAGAGTGCGTATAATCCATGGACTCAACATTAGTCAGAAAAAACTTACATACTTATTGCAAAAATCTACAAGTCATCAAAAGAAGCATTACGTGCATGCTCCTAGGGGGATAGATTGGTAGGAAAAGACCATCGCTCGTCCCCGACCGCCACTCATAAGGAAAGCAATCAAAGAACACCCCATGCTTCAAATTTGTCACACAACGTTTACCATACGTGCATGCTATGGGACTTGCCAACTTCAACACAAGTATTCATCAATTTCACAATTACTCAACTAGCACACCTCTAATATTACCACCTTTATATCTCAAAACAACTATCAAGCATCCGACTTCTCTTAGCATTTAAAATTTATAACCAAAGTAAATTACCATGCTGTTCTAAAGAACTCTCAAAATGAGATAAGTGAAGCATGAGAGATCAATTATTTCTATAAAATAGAACCACCATCATGCTCTAAAAGATATAAGCGAAGCACTAGAGCAAATGATAAACTACTCCGAAAGATATAAGTGAAGACCAATGAGTAGTTGAATAATTATGCAACTATGTGAAGACTCTCTAACATTTAAGAATTTCAGATCTTGGTATTTTATTCAAACAGCAAGCAAAACAAAAGAAAATAACTTGACACTCCAAGCAAAACACATATCATGTGGTGAATAAAAATATAGCTCCAAGTAAAGTTATCGATGAATGAAGACGAAAGAGGGGATGCCTTTCAGGGCATCCCCAAGCTTAGGCTCTTGGTTGTCCTTGAATATTACCTTGGGGTGCCTTAGGCATCCCCAAGCTTAGGCTCTTGCCACTCCTTATTCCATAGTCCATCGAATCTTTACCCAAAACTTGGAAACTTCACAACAGAAAACTCGTAAGCTCCGTTAGTATAAGAAAATAAATCACCACTTAGGTACTGTTGTGAACTCATTCTAAATTCATATTGATGTAATATCTACTGTATTCCAACTCATCTATGGTTCATACCCTCCGATACTACTCATAGATTCATCAAAATAAGCAAACAACACATAGAAAACAGAATCTGTCAAAAACAGAAAACTCTGTAGTAATCTGTATCAAATGTATACTTATGGAACTCATAAAATTCTCAAATAAATTGGTTGACCTGAGAAATTTGTCTATTAATCATCTGTAAAATAATCAACTTAATAGCACTCTCCAGTAAAAAATGGCAGCAAATCTCGCGAGCGCTAAAGTTTCTGTTTTTTACAGCAAGATCGCAAAGACTTTCCCCAAGTCTTCCCAAAGGTTCTACTTGGCACAAACACTAATTAAAACATAAAAACACATATAAATAGAGGTTATATGAATTATTTATTACTAAACAGGAGCAAAAAGCAAGGAACAAAAATAAAAATTGGGTTGCCTCCCAACAAGCGCTATCGTTTAACGCCCCTAGCTAGGCATGATGATTTCAATGATGCTCACATAAAAGATAAGAATTGTAGCATAAAGAGAGAATCATGAAGAATATTACTAGAACATTTAAGTATAACCCACTTCCTATGCATAGGGATTTTGTGAGCAAACAATTTGTGGGAACCATAATCAACTAGCATAGGAGGAAAAACAAGCATAACTTCAAAACTTTATGCACAGAGAGAGGAAAGTTGATATTATTGCAATTCCTACAAGCATATATTCCTCCCTCATAATAATTTTAAGTAGCATCATGAATGAATTCAACAATATAACCATCACATAAAGCATTCTTTTCATGATCTACAAGCATAGAATTTTTATTACTCTCCACATAAGCAAATTTCTTCTCATGAATAATAGTGGGAACAAACTCAACAAAATAATTACCATGTGAAGCATAATCCAATTGAAAACTAAAATCATGATGACAAATTTCATGGTTATCATTATTCTTAATAGCATACAAGTCATCACAATAATCATCATAGATAGCAACTTTGTTCTCATAATCAATTGGAACCTCTTCCGAAATAGTGGAATCATTACTAAATAAAGTCATGACCTCTCCAAATCCAGTTTTATAATTATCACAATAAGATTCAACATCCTCCAAAATAGTGGGATCATCACTTACTAAAGTTGACACTCTTCCAAACCCACTTTCATCAATATAATCATCATAAATAGGAGGCATGCTATCATCATAATAAATTTTCTCTTCAAAACTTGGGGGACAAAAAATACCATCTTCATCAAACATAGAATCCCCAAGCTTGTGGCTTTGCATATCGTTAGCATCATGGATATTCAAAGAATTCATACTAACAACATTGCAATCATGCTCATCATTCAAATATTTAGTGCCAAACATTCTAATGCATTCTTCTTCTAGCACTTGAGCACACTTATCGGAATCCTTATTCTCATGAAAGACATTAAAAAGATGAAGCATATGAGGTACCCTTAATTCCAATTTTTTTGTAGTTTTCTTTTATAAACTAAACTAGTGATAAAACAAGACACAAAAAGATTCGATTGCAAGATCTAAAGATATACCTTCAAGTACTAACCTCCCCGGCAACAGCGCCAGAAAAGAGCTTGATGTCTACTACACAACCTTATTATTGTAGACGTTGTTGGGCCTCCAAGTGCAGAGGTTTGTAGGACAGTAGCAAATTTCCCTCAAGTGGATGACCTAAGGTTTATCAATCTGTGGGAGGCGTAGGATGTAGCTGGTCTCTCTCAAACAACCCTGCAACCAAATAACAAAGAGTCTCTTGTGTCCCCAACACATCCAATACAATGGTAAATTGTATAGGTGCACTAGTTCGGCGAAGAGATGGTGATACAAGTGCAATATGGATGGTAGATAAAGGTTTTGTAATCTGAAAATATAAAAACAGCAAGGTAGCAAGTGGTAAAAGTGAGCGTAAATGGTATTGCAATGCTAGGAAACGAGGCCTAGGGTTCATACTTTCACTATTCCAAGTTCTCTCAAAAATAATAACATAATTGGATCATATAACAATCCCTCAACATGCAACAAAGAGTCACTCCAAAGTCACTAATAGTGGAGAACAAACGAAGAGATTATTGTAGGGTACGAAGCCACCTCAAAGTTATTCTTTCCGATCAATCCGTTGGGCTATTCCTATAAGTGTCACAAACAGCCCTAGAGTTCGTAGTAAAATAACACCTTAAGACGCAAATCAACCAAAACCCTAATGTCACCTAGATACTCCAATGTCACCTCAAGTATCTGTGGGTATGATTATACGATATGCATCACACAATCTCAGATTCATCTATTCAACCAACATAAAGAACTTCAAAGAGTACCCCAAAGTTTCTACCGGGGAGTCAAGACAAAAACGTGTGCCAACCCCTATGCATAAGTTCATGAGGTCACGGAACTCGCAAGTTGATCACCAAAACATACATCAAGTGGATCACGTGATATCCCATTGTCACCATAGGTAAGCACATGCAAGACATACATCAAGTGTTCTCAAATCCTTAAAGACTCAATCCGATAAGATAACTTCAAAGGGAAAACTCAATCCATCACAAGAGAGTAGAGGGGGAGAAACATCATAAGATCCAAATATAATAGCAAAGCTCGCGATACATCAAGATCGTGCCGACTCAAGAACACGAGAGAGAGAGAGAGAGCGAGAGAGAGAGAGAGAGAGAGATCAAACACATAGCTACTGGTACATACCCTCAGCCCCGAGGGAGAACTACTCCATCCTCGTCATGGAGAGCGCCGGGATGATGAAGATGGCCACCGGAGAGGAATTTCCCCCTCCGGTCGGGTGCCGAAACGGGTCTTGATTGGTTTTTGCTGGCTACGGAGGCTTCTGGCGGTGGAACTCCCGATCTAGGTTTCTTTCTGGAAGTTTTGGGTTATATAAGAGGTGTTGGAGTCGGGAACAAGGCAGGGGGTCTCCGTGCTGTCCACGAGGCAGGGGGCGCACCCTCCACCCTCGTAGGCAGCCTGAGACACTTCTAGCCCAATTCTTTTACTTCATGGCCTTCTTCTGGTCCAAAAATAAGTTTCGTGAAGTTTTAGGTCAATTGGACTCCATTTGGTTTTCCTTTTCTACGATACTCAAAAACAATGAAAAAACAAAAACTGACACTGGGCTCTAGGTTAATAGGTTAGTCCCAAAAATCATATAAAATAGCATATAAATGCATATAAAACATCCAAGGTTGATAATATAATAGCATGGAATAATAAAAAATTATAGATACGTTGGAGACGTATCAGTGCGACCAAGGAGGGATCTTTCCTCCCAAGGCAAGTGGGGCATCCCCACCTCCTAGGGTCCCCCCCAGCGCATGGGCCCTTGGGGGGTTGGTGTGCCTGGCCCATGTAGGCCAGGGCGCCCCCTAGCCCATGTAGGCCCCCTGGGCAAGTGCCCCCCCCCCTCGGTGGACCCCAGAAGTCTTTGGAACCCCCCGATACAATTCTGGTGAATCCTCGAACTTTTCCAGAACCCTGAAAAACACTTTCCATGTGTGAATCTTTACCTTCGGACTATTCTGAAGCTTCTCGTGATGTCCCGTTCCCATCCGAGACACCAGAATATCTTCAGACTCAGCAACATGAATATCCCAATACTACCCTAGCGTTATCGAAAGTTGAATGTGTAACCCTATGATAACCCACAAGTATAGAGGATCGCGACAGTCTTTGAGGGTAGTATTTTACCCAAATTTATTGATTTGACACAAGGGGAGCCAAAGAATATTTATGAGCCTTAGCAGTTGAGTTGTTAATTCAACCACACCTGGGAAATTATATTTCTGCAGCAAAGTGTTTAGTAGCACAGTAGTTTGATAGTAGTAGCAATGGTAACAGGAACAGTGACAGTACCAGTTTGTGATGATTGTAACAGCAATAGCAACGAAAGTAACTTAGCAAGACCAATATGAGAAAAGCATAGGCATTGGATCAGCGACGGATACTTGTGTTGGATGATATTCATCATATAACAGTCGCAACCTAGAGCGATACACAATAGCTCCAATTCATCAATATAATGTAGTTGTGTATTCCGTATATAGTCATACATGCTTATAATAAGAACTTGATAAGGATGGCAATTTTACCCATGGACATGGATACCCATGGATATATGACCCGAATGGATAGGGTTTGGATATGCTTTTGTGCCCAAGGGTGACGCCCAAACCCGACCCGATTGCTTGTAGGTAGGGCATGGATATAATCTTATATCCGTGGATATACCCAAACTCGACCTGATAGTATGCATTACTGGGAAAAAATCTGCTATCCCTACCCCACAGTCACATCTCCCACTGCAATTTTACACTTTGTTATGTAAAACATGCAAACGAAATGGCACAATCCCCACTGTAACTTTTATTAGTTGACATTCAATCCCACTAACATACTCTAGCGCTTCTTCCGCTATTTTTATCTCCTTGTTAAATGACTCGTCATTATCATCTTTTAGAAAAATACTAAATGATATTAGGTTGTTAGTGGACGTTGATTTACCATAAATTGATGTTTACAATAAGTGAAGTCTAGCTTGCCACGAGGAGAAGAATGGAAGATCTTATGTTAACATTGTGTTATGTCTTGAGAGGACCCAATGGATATCCAGTGGGTATGGATATCCATCGGGTTTGGAAATGGACACAATTTTTCACCATCAATTTTTTCATGGGTGGGCAAAGACTATCGTCATGGATATGGATATGGATTTGATATTGTTCAACCCGATCCAAACCCGACTCGTTGCCATCCTTAAACTTGCATGCCATCTTTTGTCCTACCCTCCCATGGCAGCGGGGTCCATAAGGAAATATAAGGGATATTAATGCCTCCTTTTTAATAGAGAACTGGAACAAAGCATTAGCACTTAGTGAATACATGAACTCGTCATACTATGCTAATCACCAGAAAGAATCCCAATTATTTTCACATTGGGGTATGCGGATCATAACATGTAATACATGCATACATCTTGCAAGATATGATCAAGAACTCAAATATATTCATGAAAACATAAAGGGTTCAGATCTAAAATCATGGCACTTGGGCCCTAGTGACAAGCATTAAGCATAGCAAAGTCATAGCATCATCAATCTCAGAACATGATGGGTACTAGGGATCAATAACAAATTGACTCGATCACACGAAAAATCTCATCCAACTCCATTATCGTCTAGCAAGCATACAGAGGAATTATTCACTTCCGGTGGTGAGCATCATCGAATTGTTAATGGAGAAGGGTTGATGATGATGACGACGATGATTTCCACCCTCCGCTGGCCCGAACGAACTCCGGATCAGCCCTCTCGATGAAGAACAGGGGGTGGCAGCGGCTCCTGATAACCCACAAGTGTATGGGGGGTCAATTTTAGATTTTTCTATAAATAAGAGTGTTGAACCTAACGAGGAGCTAAAGGCAGAATTTATATTCTCTTCAAGTTCTATGGACCACCGATACAACTCTAAGCACACTCAATGTTTGCTTTACCTAGAACAAGTATGAAACTAGAAGTACTTTGTAGATGTAGTGGGATAAGTTTGCAAGAATAAAACTAGAAGTACTTAGCGAGAATAAAACTAGGAGTAATTTGCAAGATAATAAAAGGTAGTTGTTTAGTAGAAAGCTTTTTGTAACAAAAGAGAATGATTTGTCCCTAGGCAATCGATAACTAGATCGGTAATCATTATTGCAATTTTATATGAGGGAGAGGCATGAGCTAAAATACTTTCCGTATTACCCTCCGCTAGCCGCGGATAGATAGGGGTGGAAGCTCGAGCTCCGCGCCTTTCCCGGTAGCTCATCGCGGTACGCATACGCCCCAGTGGCCCGTGCGGGCCCCTCTTGCTGCTCAAGGTTATCACCTCCGACCCTCGCTCCTCCCAGTCAGTGATGCTAGTCCCGTTACCTCTGAGCCCGCGGTGGTGGCTCTGAGTCAGAGGCGTAGGTAGCTCACCGCGCAAGGTAGACGACCTGGGGCCGGATCTAGCCGCTTAGTTTGCTATTCTTGCAGGTCCACATCGGTACATGTGCCCTTTGACCCGACGACGAGAACGAGCTCATTCACGACATTCTATGTCGGTCCTTCACTGAGCTGAGCGCCTGCCGCCGCCGCCACCAAAAAAATGCGAAGGCATCACCGCTCGGTCTTGAGGAGTCTGAGCGCCTCGCGCAGGAGAAAGTGGCGGCTTCCACAAAAGCAAGCCGCCTCTCCAAGGAGCGGGTCCGCGTTACCCGATGTTTGTCGAACTTTCCTCCTCGTCCTCCTCATCCGGCACCTCTAGCGGCTCTGGCGACCCTCCGTATGCCGACACGTACACCGATTTTGAAACAACCTATGGCCATTCCGGAGACAACAAAGGGAAGGGAAAGGCAAATAAGTGGTGAAATTTATCTTTATCTACTTTTATTTGTCAATGTTGTGTAGTTGTGAACTGAATATCTTTTGAACTTGCTATGTCCGGTTATATGATGAACTTGCTATGTTCGGTTGTATGATGAACTTGTTGTGTCTGATTGTATCTTATGTGTTTAATTCATCTATGTTGTGTTGATCTATGTTGCATTGAATTCTATGAATTTGGGGGTTTGAATATGAGGGGGGTTGCGAAAGCGTAGAGGGCGTGAGCCAGCGCTATACACGGGCGCATCTAGACGTGTTTGTGGATGTATATGGGCCCAAATTAGCTATGTTCAGTTCGAGATGCTCTTATTTAGTACTGGTTTGATCGAGTTGGACTACAAATTGTCGTTGGTGCAGCTAGTTCTTTTTTCCCCACTCGCAAGCCGAATAGGGCAAAGCTTACCTCCCCTCAATCTTCGCCAGCAAGTTCGTGGATTCGCCTCTCCTTTGCATGTCACTCCAGCGACCGATGGTAGGGAGGGGAACCCCAAAGTGACGCCTGGATAATCAAGCTACAGTAAACCTCTACTAATGATGCCACGTCACCTCGATTACTATTGCTAACCTCACATTAAATCAAAACGTTTCAAAATCAAATTTGAATTTTTGACAAACAATAAAAGTTTTCAAATATCAAAACTAAAATGTTCGGGTTGTGACCAATAATGCACACGTAATTATGGTGGAGAAGCCACATTTTTATAAAATAATTAAATGCACTAAGGTATTTAAGACAGTAGCTAAAATCAATAATGAAATGCCTTTTAAAAATTATAAAATATTAAACTATCTTATTTAGTTGCCAAACTTATGTGGCTGTAATATATTTATTTAGACTAAATTAGGGACTATTTTTATAATCTATAAACTAAAATAAAAGAGAAACTAGAAATAAAATAGAAAAAAAGACAAAACAAACAAAAAAATAAAGATAAAAATAAAACAAAGAAACCCCCTCCCCCCGGGCCTCGGCCCAGCTGGCCAGTGGGCAAGCCAGACCAGCCCAGCTAGCCCCCAGCTTAACCCCATTCCCCCGTGACCTAACCTACCCACGCCCCCACTCGCCCCCCTACATCTCCCTCATCTCCTGCGCGCACCGCCACTCACACGAGGGAGACCTCCCGCGCGACCCCGTCGACGCTGACGCCACGCGCCACCCCTCCGCACCGTGCCTATCCCTCATAGGATCGACCCGCTCGTCGTGCCGACCGCGTCGCCCATCGCCCCTTGACATCGATACCGCCGCCTGGACCTCTCCGGACCTACCCCGTCGTCGTCCTCGTCCTCCTCCTTGACACCCGCTGCCATTCTCCCTACAACTGTCGGTGAGGCGTCGCGCCTCCCCTTTCCCCCCTAAGCCTCCACCGCCGCGTCGGCCTTGCGCTGTTCGCGCCCGTGCCGCACGCCTGTAGGCCGTCCACAGCGCACGCACGCGCCGCTCCCGCCGCGGCCCTCTGCTCCTCGCGTCCCTCGGAGCCGCGCCCCACGCCTCGCCCTGCCCCCATCTCTGTCGCGCTCTAGCGCCCACTCGTGGCCGCTGCTGCCCCTCGCTGTTTCTGCTTCGCTCCGCCTACGGCCGCCACCGACATCCGCCCGCCCGCTCGTGCCTCGACCTTTTGATGCTGCCTGCTCCCCCTGGCCACGCCTACGCGCTACGCCGTCCGCTCCACCTCGCACCGTACCGTAGCCGCACGCGCATCCCCTGCCCTCTGCCCTTGCTCCGCTGCGGCTTGCTGCCGCCACGCGCACCGCTACGGCGTCGCCCGATGCACCTCCTGGCCACTCTCGCTGGCCACGGCTCCGCCACACCGGCCCTCCCGGCGACCACTCGCCCTGAGGCCGCCACCGGCCACGGGCATGGCCTCGCCGTCCCTGCGGGCGAGCGCCCTCTCGGCCTCCGCTCCACCCTGCCCCGTTAGCCCAAATACCCGCTGCACCCACGCCCATTAACCCACGGTGGCCTCTGGGCCACTGACTCCTAGGGCCCAGTCCCAGAACGTTAAAAAGAATAAAAATAAATATAACATAATATAAATACTAATTAATTAGTTAACTTAATTAGTTAATTAACTTAATTAATCTGTTTAGTCAACTAATTCTATTTAACTAAGCTAATTGAAATTAGTTAACCTAATCATTTAGTTAAAGCTAATTAACACTGTTTAAATTGCTATGAGTCTATGACGAATGGGACCCACAGGTCAGATTGACCCAGTCAACGCCCTGTTGACTGCTAGCATCATGCTGACATCACGATGGCGTCAGCATACACTATTCTAGATAATGTTGATTTAAAATAATTAAATAAATTCTAAATGATTAAATCTTTTAAAATTAATATAAAATAAATCGTAGCTTGGATGGAAAAACTTTGTACATGAAAGTTGCTCAGAACGACGAGACGAATCCGAATAAGCAGCCCGTTCGTCTGCCACACATCCCTAGCTTAGCGAACACACAACTTTCCCCCTCCAGTTCATCTATCCGAAAATGCGAAACACCGAGGATACTTTCCCGGATGTTTCCCCCCTTCGCCGGTATCACCTCCTACTGCGTTAGGGCACTCCTAGCACCATTACCTGTCATGTCATGCATCGATATGCATCTGTTTGCATTGTATTCATTATTTCTTCCCCCTCTTCTCTCCGGTAGACTACGAGACTAACGCCGCTGCTGGTGCCCCGATCAACTACATTGTTGACGACCCCTACTTGCCAGAGCAACCAGGCAAGCCTCCCTGATCACCAGATATCGCCTATTCCTTCTCTCTACTACTTGCATTAGAGTAGTGTAGCATGTTACTGCTTTCGGTTAATCCTATTCTGTTGCATAGCCTGTCATTGTTGCTACAGTTGTTACCCTTACCTGCAATCCTAAATGCTTAGTATAGGATGCTAGTATTTCATCAGTGGCCCTACATTCTTGTTCGTTTGCCATGCTATACTATCGGGCCGTGATCACCCGGGAGGTGATCACAGGTATATACATACATACATACTATACAGGTGGTGACTAAAGTCGGGTCGGCTCGTAGAGTATCCGCATGGTGATTTCGATGTGGGGGCTGAAAGGACAGGTGGCTCCATCCAGGTAGTGGTGGGCCTGAGTTCCCGACGGCCCCCGACTGTTACTTTGTGGCGGAGCGACAGGGCAGGTTGAGACCACCTAGGAGAGAGGTGGGCCTGGCCCTGGTCGGCGTCCGCAGTTACATCAATTAACATGCTTAACAAGATCTTGGTATTTGATCTGAGTCTGGCCACTGGCCTATATGCACTAACCAACTACGCGGGAACAGTTATGGGCACTCAACGTCGTGGTATCAACCGAAGCCTTTGTGACGTCAGTGACTGAGCGGCGCGCGCCGAGTTGGACCGCGTAATGCAACTTCCTTTGTAATGGAGGTTGCTAGGTCTGCTCACCGGCCGCGTACGCAACATGCAGATGTGCAATGGGCGATGGGCCCAGACCCTTGCACCATAGGATTTAGACCGGCGTGCTGACCTCTCTGTTGTGCCTAGGTGGGGCTGCGACGTGT
This sequence comes from Triticum dicoccoides, assembly GCF_002162155.2. Lineage (NCBI taxonomy): Eukaryota > Viridiplantae > Streptophyta > Magnoliopsida > Poales > Poaceae > Triticum > Triticum dicoccoides. The sequence goes on along the minus strand of NC_041392.1, from coordinate 426,786,748 downwards.
TGATCTTCCAAGGCCGGGCATGACCCAGGAAAGTGTGTCTGGCCAGAGGGGATCGAGCGTGTTGGGAAATGTGGTGCACCCCTGCAGGGAAGTTTATCTATTCGAATAGCCGCATCCCTCGGTAAAAGGATGACCCGGAGTTGTACCTTGAACTTATGACAACTAGAACTAGATACTTAATAAAAATACACCCTTTCAAGTGCTAGATACAACCCGGTGATCGCTCTCTCACAGGGCGACGAGGGGAGGATCGCCGGGTAGGATTATGCTATGCAATGATACTTGGTTAACTTACCATCTACTCTATTCTACTGCTTCAAGATAGAGGCTGCCAGAAGCGTAGTCTTCGATGGGACTAACTATCCCCCTCTTATTCTGGCATTCTGCAGTTTAGTCAACATATACTACCCCTTTCATTGACACCAATGCATATGTAGTTTACTTCCTTGCTTGCGAGTACTTTGGATGAGTACTCACGGTTCCTTTGCTCCCTCTTTTCCCCCTTTCTATACCTGGTTGACGCAAACAGATGCTGGAGTCCAGGAGCCAGAGGACCCCGAGGATGATTCTACGTGGAGTTCGACTTCGAGGAGTAGTTAGGAGGTCCCAGGAAGGAGACCTTGCCTTTTCGATTGTTGCTACTTTTGTGCTAGCCTTCTTAAGGCAATCTTGTTTAACTTATGTCTGTACTCAGATATTATTGCTCCCGCTGACTCTTGTATTTTTCGAGCTTATGTATTCAAGCCCTTGAGGCCCCTGGCTTGTAATATAAAGCTTGTATTATTTTAATTTGTGTCTAGAGTTGTGTTGTGATATCTTCCCGTGAGTCCTTGATCTTGATTGTACACATTTGCGTGTATGATTAGTGTACGTTCAAATCGGGGGCGTCACAAGTTGGTATCATAGCCGGCTGTCTGTAGCAATCCCCCTTCCACACTCCTTGGCCAAAGTTGAGTCTAGTCGATGAAAATTGTTTTACTAACATGGCTGTGAGGCCCATGGGCCCACGTCGCCATTGGTTGGTATTAGGATCTTTTATTTCTCGTCTATGCTCTGGGACTCTGATCTCTCTTCTATTCGGGTTAAATGATTTTACTAACTCTAACTTTAGGATCACGTGGTCACTTCCACCCAGAGAGCCCTTTATTACAGTTGATCGCCTGCTTTAGCAGAACACTTCAAAGATATTCTCCGAGGTTCTCCCGAGAACATGTGCTCATCACTTTGAAAATTCCCGACCACCGATAAATCCTTATGGATAAATACATACACTTGTCGTTCGTACTTTTATTCTCAGTTGATCTTTGTTATTACAAGATACCCGAAATTCTCTTTATTGATACGAGAATACCTTGTGTCTACTGCCTTGCAGTTCTTTACCACATGAATACCCCTGCAAATAATTACTCACACTTATCGAGTATTCATCCATCCCCAGTTGTTCATATGTTTCATATGATACTTTGAAATACTATCTGATCTTTCGAGAATCCTCTTTAAAACTATTGCTCTGCATATACTTGTCTGCTTGCATTATGGATGCTTCCCATAGGTCTAGCAACATTCATTAGTCTCCTTTGACCCCGTCATTTTGATCCTATTAATTCAACATGAGTGCGAATGCACGCAATCATCGGTTGATCCTTTTAAAATTATCTTTCCGGCTAAGATGTCATTTTGAACATGATTTGGTTATCGACCAATCAAATCACCATCGATTGTACCCCTAAGGCTATTCTACCTATCCATCCCTAATCAGAGCATTGCTTCTGATCCCTTGTCTTGGAATTCATAATTCCTTTGCAATTGAGCTTTGAGTTAGTCAGTTGTTTCTATAATCTGATCTCCTTGCATTCTTTCTTCCCCTGGTTGAGTACTGATGCTCACATCAGATCCCTTGTGGACCACCAGACCCTTTGTCGGATTTTATCCGACAACGTCCTTCATATTCAATAAGCTTGTGAGCCTTTCCTCGGATACATAATGCCTTTGGTAAATTGTATCCTCTGCTTTCTCAAGCATGCTCTACTATTGATCTCGTGTTATTTATTCTTGAAATTTATGGTATATGCTCCTAAGATGCCCCGATGGGTTGAACCTATGCCTTCCCCAAACCGTATGAACCCGAAAGTTTTCGTGAGTCATACTCTTTTGTTGCTTCGCCAAATAAAATTTCAACACTACAACTTTTTCAAAAATGAGAAGTGAATGAAAGGTTATGCATTGTAGAAGTTGGAGTCGACCTTGAACCTTTGTGTTCATGCCCACGGACACGGTGTAGAACTTGTCATGAAAGCTTCTTGCAAGAATATTTAATCATTTGAATAATTATTCCGGTATCGTAAATTGGATCCCTTGTAGTTATGGTTCCGACCATGCTAACCTTATTAAATATATCTGAAAGGAAACCATTCCATTACCTCGTCTATTCTGACAAGATTAAAGTATCTGCTATCGCAAGTCTACGATACAGATTAGTTTCTATTCCGATCTACCTCCGAGTTTCACCTCTGTTATCTCAAGAATATCACCGAACTACATAACTGCTTATGAGTCTCATCTAGTATTGCTTCTCACCGATTTCAGATTTCCCATGGGTTTTGAGTTATTAGTCGCTCGAGAACACTGATAAGTGAATCAACTCTGCACTTCGATTCAATAACTCTTAAATAACTTTCATTGCTTAGGAGTTTAATAATTCTTCAAGTCATTCCTAGCCTGATCAGCTATATCATTTTGTGCTAAATTTTAACTGTGCTACCTGGTCCTTCTTCCCGGAGCACAATTTTTGACGGTGAGCTAAGCTTACGCCGATCTTCCTCGTCATATCATTTTTCCTTGAACATCAAGCTTGATTCTGAGTTTGTGTCGTATCTGTGGTTCCAATAACCCTTCGCTTCACCCTTGCTTCTTATTTATGTCGTCGCTGATTGATTACATCTGCATGGAACCTCTTGACAAATGTATTGTGATCGTCATCAACATTTTGACTCCTTACAGGATATCAATCGAATTCGTGGTGATAAGTACCATCCTCGTCCCTTGGTAAATTGAGTTACCATCGACATCATCCTTACCTTCCTTTCATCACAAACTTGTTCATGTCATGGATGCAACTTGCTATCCAGCTTGTATTATGTTCTACCTTGAAGTATTACCATCCTTTACGTCAAGGATATTGTGAGAATTGTTCCACCTCTTAAGAATTCTTGATGTGGTAATACTTCTCGCAATCTCCGTTCATTTCTTGGTCCCGTGTTGTTGCTAACCGGAATACCGACAAATGAACTATGATGTGTGAATTCAAAACTTCTAGCAACCCTTTTGTTTCGAAGTGAATGGTCGATGGTTTTGTTATCGAATCACCATTCTAACTTTGATCGTCCTACTTGATCCATATTTCCAGGTGCATTTTTGTTTAACATTTAATCGTGGATGTTCTCATCGAACATACCTCATTATATACTTCGGTGTATCCAATGCTATCACCTTGCTCACTTAATTGTGGAAATCCATCTTTTTGGAAACCTTGATGAATTTCCGCGGAGTCCATCAGCCACCTCCTCATCCTCTCCTTGGTTTAATGATGAAATCTTATTTAGTAACTCACTTCCATAGTTCAATTCCCGAGAATCTTACTATGTCATCTCGTCAATTTGTGTTGCACCTTTTCTTCTCAGGCATCCCGAGTCTGAGGTATCCTAACACCAATCAGATCTCAATCTCGGTCAGATGTGATGGTTGGAACATATTTCCTAGAGTTATAAGATTGGTGTTTATATAACCCAATAAGGTGATGTCATGCCTGGCACACCTGGCTGGAGGCCCTATTGTTATAGATTCCTTTTCGACAAGGTTATCCATTCTTCCATGAGGAAATCGTAAGACTTATTCTACAAGCTATTTGATACGTCCATTTTGCATCATGCTTTTATATCGATATTTATTGCATTATGGGATGTTATTACACATTATGTCACAATACTTATGCCTATTCTCTCTTATTTTACAAGGTTTACAAAAGAGGGAGAATGCCAGCAGCTGGGATTCTGGGCTGGAAAAGGAGCAAACATTAGAGACCTATTCTGCACAGCTCCAAAAGTCCTGAAACTTCACGGAAGTCATTTTTAGAATATATAAAAAATACTGAGCGCAAGAAGTTCTAGAGGGGGGTCACCCCTTGGCGCGCCCCCTTGCCTCGTGGGCCTACTGGTGGACCTTCGATGCCCATCTTCTGCTATATGGAGTCTTTCGTTGAGGAAAAAATCATAAGCAAGCTTTCAGGACGAGACTCCGCCGCCACGAGTCGGAACCTTGGCGGAACCAATCTAGGGCTCTGGCGGAGCTGTTCTGCCGGGGACACTTCCCTCCGGGAGGGGGAAATCATCGCCATCGTCAGCACCAACGATCCTCTCATCGGGAGGGGGTCAATCTCCATCAACATCTTCACCAGCACCATCTCCTCTCAAACCCTAGTTCATCTCTTGTATCCAATTCTTGTCTCTAAGTCTGGGATTGGTACCTGTGGGTTGCTAGTAGTGTTAATTACTCCTTGTAGTTCATGCTAGTTGGTTTATTTGGTGGAAGATCATATGTTCGGATCCTATATGCATATTAATACCCCTCTGATTATGAACATGAATATGCTTTGTGAGTAGTTATGTTTGTTCCTGAGGACATGGAAGAAGTCTTGCTATTAGTAGTCTTGTGAATTTGGTATTCGTTCGATATTTTGATGAGATGTATGTTGTCTCTCTTCTAGTGGTGTTATGTGAACGTCGACTACATGACACTTCACCATTATTTGGGCCTAGAGGAAGGCATTGGGAAGTAATAAGTAGATGATGGGTTGCTAGAGTGACAGAAGCTTAAACCCTAGTTTATGCGTTGCTTCGTAAGGGGCTGACTTGGATCCATATGTTTCATCCTATGGTTAGGTTACCTTAATACTTTTGTTGTAGTTGCGGATGCTTGCAATAGAGGTTAATCATAAGTGGGATGCTTGTCCAAGTAAGGACAGCACCCAAGCACCGGTCCACCCACATACCAAATTATCAAAGTACCGAACGTGAATCATATGATCATGATGAAACCTAGCTTGACGATAATTCCCATGTGTCCTCGGGAGCGCTTTTCTCTATATAAGAATTTGTCCAGGCTTGTCCTTTGCTACAAAAAGGATTGGGCCACCTTGCTGCACTTTATTTACTTTTGTTACTTGTTGCTCGTTACAAATTATCTTATCACAAAAATATCTATTACCTATAATTTCAGTGCCTGCAGAGAATACCTTGCTGAAAACCGCTTATCATTTCCTTCTGCTTCTCGTTGGGTTCGACACTCTTATTTATCAAAAGGACTACGATGGATCCCCTATACTTGTGGAACATCACTATTCCTGATGGATCCTTTGTGTTTCCAAAGTCTGATCTTCACCTATTGACCATGCCAATGCTATCTCGAAGCATGTCTATGGTACTCCAATTTTCAACAAGAACATTTAAAGCCCAATGCTAAATGTTTCCTGCTCAATTATCCAAACATCGTTGTATGGGTAATGTCATGAAATTTCTCTCCCCTACCTAAAGAGTTTTCTACATTATATCCTGTCATGGATATCATGCTCTGCTTGTCCTTGGGAAGGATATACCCTTGAAATATGCGTTTAAACATACTTTCCTTTCCATTGTTCTGTTTAGTCTGATAATTATATTTTCCTTTCCATTGGTTGGTTTAACGTTTCTTATGATCTATATGATCTAAGTAGTAATATTCTCCTGCTTATGTAAACACCTCGGTGTACAACTCTGTCAGCAAGACCCTGTTACTATTGTTGACGGCATTACGGTAACCACCGATGGATGAGAACTTGCCTATTGGTCCGCCTCGTTTCAACGAGCAGGAAAATCGTTCTCTTCGTCCCTCGCCCTTGGTACTGATGTTGTTGCCGACATAACTGACAGGTTATTCTCTGACGTGCCTTGCTATCATAATCGTGCAAGATGTCATCGCTCTTTCTACTTTTAACCCACATGATGGGCCCATGACCCACAGTTCCATAGGATCGAAACCTGGCTCTCCTGTACATCCTTGTTTCAAAGTTATACCTTGCATTTGGTGTCGTATGTAATTCGTGAGCCACCTTCATAGTGATCTATTCTAGTATCAGACGCAATACTTATTCTCGTTGACCTGAAACCCCTTTCACCTTCTGATTAGGCATCGACGATTGCCTGGCTGATTCCTTATTGTACCTTCTTACTTTGCTCTCGATGTTTTCCTAAGTTACAACTCGAACGATACCTTGGGCCTAAATCCCTGAGCTAATTACCGAATATCAGACCTTGTATACATTTGTCCTTGTAGTTTTCCCTCCTATCCTTTCATGAGTACGATGGAGTTCCCAAAGTAAGGATGTCGACTTCATCATGATGACCTCAGGCTGAAGTATGAAGACATCAGTGTTATGGATCAACCACTTCGAGGAGAGCAACTAAGACAGAGAACACTCGCTAGAATTTCGTAACCAGAACCTCCCCCCCCCCTACGCCTCATAAATCTCGGGACGAGATTTCTTGTAGTGAAAGAGAATTGTGATGCCCGGATAATCAAGCTACAGTAAACTTCTGGTAATGATGCCATGTCACCTTGATTACTATTGCTAACCTCACGTTAAATCAAAACGTTTCAAAATCAAATTTAAATTTTTGACAAACAATAAAAGTTTTCAAATATCAAAACTAAAATGTTCGGATTGTGACCAATAATGCATAGGTAATTATGATGAAGAAGCCACATTTTTATAAAATAATTAAATACACTAAGGTATTTAAGACAATAGCTAAAATCAATAATGAAATGCCTTTTGAAATTTATAAAATATTAAACTATCTTATTTAGTTGCCCAAACTTATGTGGCAGTAATATATTTATTTAGACTAAACAGGGACTATTTTTATAATCTATCCCTAATAATAAAGCACGGATTGACTTTGTCGGGTTCATCGTCACAATACGCTTCTTTCCGTCAGTTTACGCTTTCAGTTTTCTTTACCTATATTATTTTCGTTATATCCGAGGTGGTACTATTTACATGGAATTTCTATTCGTCGTTCGTCCGCTAAGAAAGTTTAGTCCCAGACGATGGAAAAGAAATACCTACGCAGGCTTTGATCCCGTCCTTCCTACCATCCCGAGGAACTCTTACTCCGACAAGAACCCTGATCAAGCAAGAGCCCATGGTTCCCGACATGCACTCATTACCTGTTCCACAAGCCGAAGGCACCTATTGAAAGGAGTCGAGTCCCTCGATGGAAACCCCAAATCAGATCGTATCGCGACGCTGCGACGACAGATTGTCGGCCTACAGTTCTCCTCATCGTTTGAGTCGTGCATCCGACTTGCCGCCTCCCGTCGACATCCATGGCTCTGTGATCTTCCGTATTCTCTCCTGGCGCACGTTGTGGGTCTACGCCGGTATCTATCGTCTCCTCGTACAAGAGCAATGGACAAACTGAGAGCCCTCTGGAAATAATCGCATCAGCTCAGCTACGGCCAACGTTTCTTCTCTCTATGTTTCTTTGCACGTGTTCTAGAATCGGACGGCGTTTGCTCTCGCCGGTAGCGCAGGGTGCTCTAGTTGGCGTCTCGTGTGTTGGAATTGACGCCCTGGTCGCTGCGAGCTCTTCATCGCGAGCACGGGTATCTGTACATGTTGAGCGAGATCAACGTGAAGCTAGACCACCCCATCGATGGCAGAGTCAGGGCCAACGTGTGGCTTCAAGCGCGCGTTAAAATTTATTTTGGCCGATTTCTTATAGAGTTGTGATCCTGGAGGCCGGGAGGGGCGACCGGCGGAGTGCACGGGACGAGCTTGTACGGGACGAGCATGGGACGACAAACAGCGACAACTATGCTTTTGGGCAGATGGATTCCGCTGCGGCCGAGTTATATCATTGATCGTGACACATGTATGCGGCCAGCAGCGACCAGCAGTAAGTACCCTTGCTGGATTTATCTTCGCCAACACATGCATGTGCCAACACATGCATGAGCCCCGAACGTCCGTGCCATGGATCTGGCTTGCCTGCTCCCTTCCCATGCTCCTATCCATGCTCCCACTTCATCCTACGGTTGTCTTTTTTTCTTTTTTCTTTCTAATCTAATCATCTCCTGATTTTAAGGGGGTGGGACCGGGTCTTATTTTGTTTCAATCAAATCAAGCCACGTACGCGGAAGCACGAATGGGCACACGCCGGGGAGCAGGCAAGTCTCATCCCCGTGCCATGCTAATTAAATCATTGATTGTTTTCTCCCGTGATTTGCATGTAATGAGAGAATACGTAGCTATGATGATTCAAGAAGATCGAGGCATGGGATAATAGATGATCGCAATCAACTCCGACAAGTTCGCTGTGAGGTATCGGTTGCATCCGCGCCTGAACTTTCCAATCTCGCTGTCGCGCCGAGTTTCCGAAACACCGTACGTGCGTGCTCCATCCAAGGTACGCCATTGTACATCCAGTTCTATCTATCAGTTTTGCACTTTAAACTAATGACTTCATGGTGCAAGGAAGATATAATTTTGATATGAATAATGCAAACATATAAGATTGATCGCAATGGAAAAAAGGTATAAAATATGCACCTTGGGTGTGCACGTAGAATTATTCTTTTTTACTGTCTTTACATTAAAAACAGGGAAACTATCCATTATAATGATGGATGACTATCAGGGAAAGAAGCAGTAAGCAAAAATCACCAAAATTATTATGCAGGAATAGAGTTGGTCTTCATCTTGCAAGAGCTGGTTGGCACACTTTTTCTGGCACATAAACTTTGAACAGTGATTTTTTTTAGCCGAGAGCTCCTCGTATGTTTTTTGTAGCCGAAACTTTGCAAAAAACATAGAATGTTTGATCTCTCAAAGTTTTAGGGTTTTTTTCAATTTATTTTGAATTTACTGTTTGTTGAGGGTGTAGGGGCACCCAGGTGTTGAAAGTCCTGCCTCATAATTTAGTACAACTTCTGCAAACAGAGAGCACATTCATCATGCTTCATGGATGAATCTCTGGTTTTACAATGGTTGTTTCTCCAGTGTAGTTGCATAGCTAGCCTAATTTTTTACAATATGTGGTTCATTTGACTCATGTTGAATTTGTGGTAGTGTAGGTCAAATTTACCTCATTATTATTATTTTGTTTTCTAAGCTTTTGAACTTAATCCTTCCGGAGTCCATCAATCATGCGTTAATAATTATTTTTAAGACTTTCGTGACATAACCACAACAAAGGAGGAAGTGGATTTCAAGCTCGGCATGCGTATTCCTGCTGTCATGAGGTGGCACCATCCGGATGTTGTTGTGTTCATTGATATAAGTTTTTATGGACATGTCAATTACTTCTTCCGTTGCAACGCACGGGCATATGTGCTAGTCTATAAAACTAAAATAAAAGAGAAATTAGAAAAAGGAAGAAAAGACAAAACAAACCAAAAAATAAAGATAAAAATAAAACAAAGAAACCCCCTCCCCCGCTGGGCCTCGGCCCAGCTGGCCATTGGGCAAGCCGGAATGGCCCAGCTAGCCCCCCAGCTTAACCCCACTCCCCCCATGA
>NC_041392.1:426758781-426776724 GCF_002162155.2 Triticum dicoccoides | reverse complement strand
TGATAACCCACAAGTATAGGGGATCGCAACAGTTTTCGAGGATAGAGTATTCAACCCAAATTTATTGATTCGACACAAGGGGAGCCAAAGAATATTCTCAAGTATTAGGAGTTGAGTTGTCAATTCAACCACACCTGGAAACTTAATATCTGCAGCAAGGTGTTTAGTAGTAAAGTAATATGATAATAGTGGTAACAGTAGCAACGGAAAAGTAAATAAGTGAAGAACAATATATGGAAAGCTCGTAGGCAATGGATCGGTGATGGAGAATTATGTCGGATGTGGTTCATCATATAACAATCATAACATAGGGTGACACAGAACTAGCTCCAATTCATCAATGTAATGTAGGCATGTATTCCGAATATAGTCATACGTGCTTATGAAAAAGAACTTGCATGACATCTTTTGTCCTACCCTCCCGTGGCAGCGGGGTCCTAATGAAAACTAAGGGATATTAAGGCCTCCTTTTAATAGAGTACCGGAACAAAGCATTAGCACATAGTGAATACATGAACTCCTTAAACTATGGTCATCACCGGTAAGTATTTCGATTATTGTCACTTCGGGGTTAACGGATCATAACACATAATAGGTGACTATAGACTTGCAAGATAGGATCAAGAACTCTCATATATTGATGAAAACATAATAGGTTCATATCTGAAATCATGGCACTCGGGCCCTAGTGACAAGTATTAAGCATAGCAAAGTCATAGCAACATCAATCTCAGAACATAGTGGATACTAGGGATCAAACCCTAACAAAACTAACTCGATTACATGATAAATCTCATCCAACCCATCACCGTCCAGCAAGCCTACGATGGAATTACTCACGCACGGCGATGAGCATCATGAAATTGATGATGGAGGATGGTTGATGATGACGATGGCGACGGATTTCCCTCTCCGAAGCCTCGAATGGACTCCAGATCAGCCCTCCCGAGAGGTTTTAGGGCTTGGTGGCGGCTCCGTATCGTACAACACGATGAATTCTTCTCTCTAATTTTTTTCTCCCGAAAGCAAATATATAGAGTTGGAGTTGAGGTCGGAGGAGCTTCAGGGGGCCCACGAGGTAGGGGGCGCACCCCCCCACCCTCGTGGACAGATGGTGGGCCCCCTGGTCTTCATCTTTTACAAGGATTTTTTATTATTTCCAAATAGATGTTCCATGAAGTTTCAGGTCATTCCGAGAACTTTTGTTTCTGCACATAAATAACACCATAGTAATTCTGCTGAAAACAGCGTCAGTCCGGGTTAGTTCCATTCAAATCATGCAAGCTAGAGTCCAAAACAAGGGCAAAAGTGTTTAGAAAAGTAGATACGACGGAGACGTATCAACTCCCCCAAGCTTAAACCTTTGCTTGTCCTCAAGCAATTCAGTTGATAAACTGAAAGTGATAAATAAAAACTTTTACAAACTCTGTTTGCTCTTGTTGTTGTAAATATGTAAAGCCAGCATTCAAGTTTTCAGCAAAAATTGTGACTAACCACATTCACAATAACGCTTAGGTCTCAAGTTTACTCGTATCAATGGCATAATCAACTAGCGAGCAATAATAACGATGACAACACTTTTTCAAAACAATCATAATATGGTATAACAAGATGGTATCTCGCTAGCCCTTTCTGAGACCGCAAAACATAAATGCACAGCACCTTTAAAGATCAAGGACTGACTAGACATTGTAATTTATGGTAAAAGAGATCCAGTCAAGTCATACTCAATGTAAACTAACAATAATGAATGCAAATGACAGCAGTGCTCTCCAACTGGTGCTTTTTAATAAGAGGATGATGACTCAGCATAAAAGTAAATAGATAGGCCCTTCGCAGAGGGAAGCAGGGATTTGTAGAGGTGCCAGAGCTCGGTTTTAAAATAGAGATGAATAATATTTTGAGCGGTATACTTTCATTGTCAACATAACAACCAAGAGATGGCGATATCTTCCATGCTACACACATTATAGGCGGTTCCCAAACAGAATGGTAAAGTTTATACTCCCCCTCCACCAACAAGTATCAATCCATGGCTTCCTCGAAACAACGAGTGCCTCCAACTAACAAGAGTCCCAGGGGGAGTTTTGTTTGCAATTATTTTGATTTTATTTGCATAAAGCATGGGACTGGGCATCCCGGTGACCAGCCACTTTCTCGTGAGTGAGGAGCGGAGTCCACTCATCTTCAGAATAACCCACCTAACATGGAAGATACGGACAGCCCTAGTTGATACATGAGCTATTCGAGCATACAAAACAGGATATTTATTTGAAGGTTTAGAGTTTGGCACATACAAATTTACTTGGAACGGCAGGTAGATACCGCATATAGGAAGGTATAGTGGACTCATGTGGAATAACTTTAGGGTTTATGGGATTGGATGCACAAGCAGTATTCCCGCTTAGTACAGGTGAAGGCTAGCAAAAGACTGGGAAGCGACCAGCTAGAGAGCGACAACAGTCATGAACATGCATTAAAATTAATCAACACTGAATGCAAGCATGAGTAGGATATAATCCACCATGAACATAAATATCGTGAAGGCTATGTTGATTTTGTTTCAACTACATGCGTGAACATGTGCCAAATCAAGTCACTTAAATCATTCAGAGGAGGATACCACCATATCATACCACATCACAACCATTTTAATAGCATGTTGGCACGTAAGGTAAACCATTATAAGCTCCTAGCTAATCAAGCACGGCACAAGAAACTATGATCTCTAATTGCCATTGCAAACATGTTTATTCATAATAGGCTGAATCGGGAACGATGAACTAATCATATTTAAAAAAACAGAAGAGGTCGAGTTCATACCAGCTTTTCTCATCTCAGTCTGTCCATCATATATCGTCATAATTGTCTTTCACTTGCACGACCGAATGATGTGAATAATAATAATAGTGCGTGTGCATTAGACTAAGCTGGAATCCGCAAGCATTCAATAAACAGGAGAAGACAGGGCAATATGGGCTCTTTTGTCAAATCAACAATAATGCATATAAGAGCCACTTCAACAATTTAAATATGGTCTTCTCCTATCGACCCCCAAAGAAAAGAAAAGAAATAAAACTATTTACATGGGAAAGCTCCCAACAAGCAAAAGAAGAACAGGAAATATTTTGGGGTTTTCTTTTTAATTACTACTACAAGCATGGAAATTAAAACTAGCTAAAAGTTACAACTATTTTTTTTGGTTTTTCTTAAGGTTTATTAAACACACAAGAAGAAATCATAAAAAGAAAAATAAACTAGCATGGATGATACAATGAAAAAGTATGAGCACCGACATCTAGCAATGAGTGTGTGAACATGAATATAATGTCGGTGGGAAATACGTACTCCCCCAAGCTTAGGCTTTTGGCCTAAGTTGGTCTATGGCCACGGCTGGCCTGGCAGATATCCATAATAATAGTTGGGGTCGTACTGCGATGAAGAAGACTCTGACTGCCATTGGTTGGTGTCGGTGTACAAAACTAGGGGCACATTTTTGTACCCCTTTACCTGTGCACGGGCATTCAGAGCCGCGCTCGTGACCACACCAAGCAGAGCAAGGGAGGTAAGCCAAGGTAATACCGAAGCCCAAGACAAAGCAAAGCAACGACAAGGACCAAGGCCACAAAGATCAGATGGGTAAAGCAGGTTTCCCCGGCAAGGACCTTTGCCGGGGCAGCCTTAGCGGCCCCGGCAAGACCCTTGTCGGGGCAGCTCGCCCACGCCAGCCGAGCGAGCCACCCTCAAGCCCACCAACACTCGACAAATGCATTGGACAGGGCTCGGGAGGCACCTCTGTGGTGGCATGCAGATATTCGTGGAGACAAAGAATAGTCAAGATCGAATGAGGATAGGAAGGCAGCCATCCTCACCGAAGAAACTCACAAGACCCCCGGCAAGATCCTTGCCGGGGACGCCTGTGCGCCACGACAAGACCCTTGTCAGGCCACCTGGCAAGGCCCTCGCCAAGCGCATCAGCAGGGCCACCATCAGACCCGCACCAGCCAAGTCTCCACCGCCATTCGCATGCAGCTGCCGACCCAACTAGCTGGGCAGGCACCTGCGTGGCGGCATGCAGCCCTTCGTGGAGGCTCCACCACCGTGCCACCTCAGCTGCCTGCCTACCTACATGGCACTGCATGCATCGCTGGCCAGGGCGCATGTCGAAGCTTGAAGGAGCGGCGACGGATGGGACGGGCCTTGCTCCCGTCCCCGATAAAGTGGAGGGACACCTAAGCCTCGCATTTAATGTGCTTCGTCCTGTAATACCAGGATAACCTCGCAACATTGTTGCCTTTCCACCTCCTGTGTGCCACTATGGCAGCCCCTTTTTCTATAAAAGGAGGCCCAAGGTGATGAGGAGAGGGATTCGGCTTTTTGGAGCTCGTTGCACCCCATAGCTAGTTCAAGAACTCAGAATACATCCACCAAAGCAGGACTAGGGTTTTACATATCCTCGCGGCCCGAACCTGGATAAACGAACTACATGCTCTCTGTTAGACCTGCTCTTCTCTCAACCCCGCGCCCCGCAACCGCAGTAGGGATTCTTGTGATCCCATAGGTGTCGTTTCCCACCGACATCTTTGGCGCGCCAGGTACGGGGGCGCGTTTGTGAGAATCTGGTCTGGTAGTTAGCCTAGCGGTTCTTCGTTGCCATGGCCCCAAAGAAGAAGACGGCCATGGTGATCGGCTCGTTGGGGGCCGAACGGCCCGTGCCGGCGCGAACGAGCAGTGGACCTGTCGCGGACAGGACTCGGGTCGCGGCTCGCAAACACCAGCACAACCCAGGCAGTCGGAGCCTGGCGAGCAGCGTCGTTCATGCACCACACGATCGGCCCCACACCGCCGGATCCAAAGACGAAGTTGGGCCCCCTGCCAGTGGCGCGAGGCCATCCGGGGGTGTCGTTGCGCCAACTCCGGGCGGCGCGGCGACCTCCAGGACGCATACACCGGTGACCACCGCGCGTTCTTCCGATGGTGTGCGCGCTGAACAGCGTCACCACGTTGGTGACCCTGGGCACCGCCGTGGGAAGAGCCCTGTGCGTCGTCAGCAAAGCGAAGGAGTTCAACACGCTCGCCGAAGCACTGGTGAAAATGGCACACGGCCGTTGGGTCGTGACAGAGCTCCTTCTAACATAGTTAGAAGTCGAAGCGCGCCACGATCCACTCAGCTGTCACCGCCACCCACGCCAGCGGAAGCCTTGGCGCGTGCGCAGCTGCTCCTCGACTTCCCTCCTGCTGCGGAGAAGCTCGATGAGTGGAGGGCCACCATCCGGAGCCTCGTCGCCGTCGCGAACAAAGACGATCCGCGGCCGGCGGGGCCCTCTGGTCGGCGCTCCACCGAACCACCACATGCTGGAGCTGGGAGGACCAGGGGAGATGCGGCCACGGTGCACTCTCCTCCTCCTCGCCAGCCGCCGCAGGCGTCGGCCCGTCACGGCGACGCTGGTGATAACATCTCCATAGCGTCGTCCGACCCACGGACCCTCCGTGACCAGCGCCAGGTCCTTCGGGAACGAGCTCACAAAGACGCTCGAACCACCGTCGAGCGCCAGCGTGAGGCGCGCCGCCAGTCGGACAAGCGGGCGGGACCCACTACGGACCACCCGGCACCGGGGGGGCCCGGCGGCCTACCTTACGAGGTGGGCTGCCCGGCTTTTACCCGTGAGCTGAGGCAGTTCCAGTGGCCGTCCCACCGCACGTTCAGGCCCGACGTCGGCGAGAAGTACACCGGCAAGACCCATCCGTCCGAGTTCCTCAGCATCTGCACTATCGCGATGCAAGCCGCTGGGGCTCGCGACGACAAGGTGCTTGCCAACTACTTCCCGCTGGTGCTCAACCCCAATGTAATGTCTTGGTTGATGCACTTGCCGGCGAACTCCATCTCTTCCTGGTCAGATCTGTGCCATGAGTTCGTTGGCGCCTTCACAGGGGGCCACCAAGCTCATGGCCAGGCCAGTGATCTGCATATCATTCCCCAGAAGGAAGGGGAGACCCTGCGCAAGTACATCCAGAGATTCAGCCGGGTGCAGTACAACATCCCTAACGTTCATCCCACCGCTGTGATTAGCGTGTTCCATTAGAACGTGCACAATCGCAAGATGCGCGAGGAGCTGGCGATGACCAAGGTTAAGGATGTGGCCGAGCTCTATGTTCTGGCCGACAGGTGCACCCGGGCTGAAGAGGGAAGGAAGTACCCCAGCGAAAACGCCGGCGCGGAAACTGACTCTACTGATGAGGACGCCGCCGCCCCGACGAAGAAGGGCTGGCGTCGCAACAGGAAACACAAAGGCAAGGCCGTGCTTGCCGTTGAGGGATCTGACGATACCGGTGCCAGCAAGAAGGTCAAGGCAGACACCCCCGGCAAGGAGATTGTTGGGTGCGCCGCATGCCGGGCCTTGGCGGCTACCGACAAGCCAGGAAGCTCCAGCAAGCAATACTGCAAGATCCACCGCACCAAGGGCCACGATCTCCAGAACTGCCGGCAAGTCGAGCTGCTTGCTAAGAAGCAAAAGGCTGAGTATGAAAGGCGGGACAAGGAGAAGGACCAGGATGGTGCTGAGGGATCCGGCAAGATGCGGGGTGGCCAAGGAGGCCACCCCGGCAAGGACAAACATCAAGAAAGACCCGCCCGGGCCGCGACAAGAAACAAGAAGACGATGATCGCGACGAGGACGACGAGTCGGGTGAGCAAGGGTTCCAGAAGGCTACGGAGGCCATGTGCATTGATGGCGGCGCCTCGCTGCACACCTCTCACCGCCAGCTCAAGCAGTGGGCGCGAGAGGTTACAGCAACAAAGCCGTCGTTCGGCGCTCAGAAGCCACTAAAGTAGTCCAGCACGCCCCTCATCTTTGACGCCGAGGACCACCGTGATCGCACTACCGCGGTCGGGTGTTTGCCGTTGTTGGTTTCACCAACAATACGCAACCTCGGGGTGAACAAGATGTTGGTTGACGGCAGGGCCAGCCTGAACCTGATCTCGCCTGTCGTGGTCAAAAGGTTGCAAATCCCTGACAGAGACCTCGAGGAAATGGGCATGTTTCAGGGGGTCAATCCGGGGAGAAGCCAGCCAAAGGGAAAGGTCACACTGCCCGTGACATTTGGAGGAGAGTTGAACTACTGGACGGAGAGGATCGTCTTCGACGTGGCCGAGATCCCCTTTCCCTACAACGGGATCCTCGGCCGCCCGGCACTAGCTAAGTTCATGGCGGAATCACATTACGCCTACAACATGCTAAAGATGCCCGAGCCGTTGACCATCATCTCCGTCCCCTCCAACAAGAAGGACGCGCTGATCTGCGCTGACCAACTCTACCGGGAACTAGTTGCAGCAGCTGCCGTCAAGGCACCTGCTCCTGCCGCCGAAGGCCCGGGAGGAAAGAAGGAGCCCGGCAAGACCTCTCGCACCCACTCCGGCAAGCACACCTCCTCGGGGTGTTGTGCTACCGTTGAGGGCGTGCCAGAGAGCTCTGCCGACAAGAACAAGAGATCTAGAGTCGGGCCGCCGCAGACCAAGAAGGTGCCCGTCGCGGAAGACGGCACGGGAGGGGCCTTCATCGTAGGCTCCGCCCTCAGCGGCAAATAGGAAGGCGGGCTCGTCACCTTCCTGCGGGCAAATGTCGACGTGTTTGCATGGCAAGCGTCTGACATCCCCGGTGTTCCCAGGGAGGTGATTGAGCACCACCTAGCTGTCTGCCCCCACGCGCGGCCCGTCAAGCAGAAGGTCAGAAAGCAGGCTTTGGAGAGGCAGGAGTTCATCACAGAGGAGATCATGAAGTTAGAAGCGGCAGGATTGGTGAGAGGGGTGCTCCACCCGACGTGGTTGGCCAATCCGGTAGTGGTGCGCAAGGCGAATGGGAACTGGAGGCTGTGTATTGATTACTAGTACATCTCCAACGTATCTATAATTTTTATTGCTCCATGCTATATTATCTACTGTTTTAGGCAATATTGGGCTTTATTTTCCATTTTATATTATTTTTGGGACTAACCTATTAACCGGAGGCCCAGCCCAGATTTGCTGTTTTATGCCTATTTCAGTGTTTTGAAGAAAAGGAATATCAGACGGAGTCGAAATGGAATGAAATCAACTGGAGAAGTTATTTTTGGAAGGAAACACACCTGATGGACTTGGACCTCACGTCAAGCAAGGAACAAGGTGCTCACGAGGGTGCCCCCTAGGGCGCGCCCCCCTGTATCGTGGGGCCCCCGTGGCTCCCCTGACGTGCTTCTTCTGCCTATATATCTCCATATACCCTAAAACTTCCAGAATGCAACATAGATCAGGAATTCCGCCGCCAGAATCCTCTGTAGCCACCAAAAACCAATCGGGACCCTATTCCGGCACCCTGCCGGAGGGGGGAACCTTCTCCGGTGGCCATCTTCATCATCCGGGTGCTCTCCATGACAAGGAGGGAGTAGTTCTCCCTCGGGGCTGAGGGTATGTACCAGTAGCTATGTGTTTGATCTCTCTCTCTCTCTCTCTCTCTCTCTCTCTCGTGTTCTTGAGATGATACGATCTTGATGTATCGCGAGCTTTGCTATTATATTTGGATCCTATGATGTTTCTTCCCCCCTCTTCTCTCTTGTAATGAATCGAGTTACCCCTTTGAAGTAACCTTATCGGATTGAGTCTTTAAAGACTTGAGAACACTTGATGTATGTCTTCTCGTGGATATCTGTGGTGACAATGGGATACCACGTGCCACTTGATGTATGTTAAGGTGACCAACTTGCGGGTTTCATGACATTGGGAACCTATGCATAGGGGTTGGCACACGTTTTCGTCGTGATTCTCTGGTAGAACTTTGGGGCACTCTTTGAGGTTCTATGTGTTGGTTGAATAGATGAATCTGAGATTGTGTGATGCATATCGTATAATCATACCCACGGATACTTGAGGTGACATTGGAGTATCTAGGTGACATTAGGGTTTTGATTGATTTGTGTCTTAAGGTGTTATTCTAGTACGAACTCTAGGGCTGTTTGTGACACCTATAGGAATAGCCCAATGGATTGATTGGAAAGAATAACTTTGAGGTGGTTTCGTACCCTACCATAATCTCTTCGTTCGTTCTCCGCTATTAGTGACTTTGGAGTGACTCTTTGTTGCATGTTGAGGGATAGTTTTATGATCCAATTATGTTAGTATTGTTGAGAGGACTTACACTAGCGAAAGTATGAACCCTAGGCCTTGTTTCCTATCATTGCAATACTGTTTACGCTCACTTTTATCATTCGTTACCTTGCTGTTTTTATAATTTCAGATTACAAAAACTTATATCTACTATCCATATACCACTTGTATCACCATCTCTTCGCTGAACTAGTGCACCTATACAATTTACCAT
The DNA here is from genome assembly GCF_002162155.2 of Triticum dicoccoides. NCBI lineage: Eukaryota > Viridiplantae > Streptophyta > Magnoliopsida > Poales > Poaceae > Triticum > Triticum dicoccoides. The sequence goes on along the minus strand of NC_041392.1, from coordinate 426,767,374 downwards.
TGTATTGGGTGTGTTGGGGACACAAGAGACTCTTTATTATTTGGTTGCAGGGTTGCTTGAGAGAGACCATCTTCATCCTACGCCTCCTACGGATTGATAAACCTTAGGTCATCCACTTGAGGGAAATTTGCTACTATCCTACAAACCTCTACACTTGGAGGCCCAACAACATCTACAAGAAGAAGGTTGTGTAGTAGACATCAAGCTCTTTTCTGGCGCCGTTGACGGGAGGTTAGAGCTTGAAGGTATATCTTTAGATCTTGCAATCAAGTCTTTTAGTTTCTTGTTTTATCACTAGTTTAGTTTATAAAAGAAAACTATAAAAAATGGAATTGAGTTTGTCTCATACGCTTCACCTTTTTAATATCTTTCGTGAGTATGATGGAAAGGATAATTGTGCTCAAGTGCTAGAAGAAGAAATCTATAAAATGTTTGGCACTAAATATTTGAATGATGAGCATGATTGCAATGTTGTTAGTATGAATTCCTTGAATATCCATGATGCTAATGATATGCAAAGCCACAAGCTTGGGGAAGCTATGTTTGATGAAGATGATATTTTTTGTCCCTCAAGTTTTGATGAGCAAATTTATTATGAAAGCATGCCCCCTATCTATGATGATTATTGTGATGACACGTATGCTTTAAAGAATAATGATAACCATGAAACTTGTCATCTTAATCTTAATTTTCAATCACATGATAGTTATTTTGTTGAGTTTGCTCCCACTACTATTCATGAGAAGAATTTTGCTTATGTGGAGAGTAGTAAACTATGCATGCTTGTAGATCATGAAAAGAATGCATTAGGTGCTGGTTATATTGTTGAATTCATTCATGATGCTACTGAAAATTATTATGAGGGAGGAATATATGCTTGTAGGAATTGCAATAATATCAAGTTTCCTCTCTATGTGCTTAAAATTTTGAAGTTATGCTTGTCTTACCTTCCTATGCAAGTTGATTCTTGTTCCCACAAGTTGTTTGCTCACAAAATCCCTATGCATAGGAAGTATGTTAGACTTAAATGTTCTAGTAATATTCTTCATGATGCTCTCTTTATGTTTCAATTCTTATCCTTTATGTGAGCATCATTGAAATCATCATGCCTAGCTAGGGGCGTCAAACGATAGCGCTTGTTGGGAGGCAACCCAATTTTATTTTTGTTCCTTGCTTTTTGTTCCTGTTTAGTAATAAATAATCCATCTAGCCTCTATATATATGTGGTTTTATGCTTTTAATTAGTGTTTGTGCCAAGTAGAACCTTTGAGAATACTTGGGGAAAGTCTTGTTGATCATGCTGTCAAAAACAGAAACTTTAGCGCTCACGAGAACTACTGCCATTTTTATTTGGAGAGTGATATTTAGTTAATTATTTTTGCAGATGATTAATAGATAAATTACTCAGGTCCATCAATTTATTTGAGAATTTTATGAGTTCCAGAAGTATACGTTTGATCCAGATTACTACAGACTGTTCTGTTTTTGACAGATTCTGTTTTTCATGTGTTGTTTACTTATTTTGATGAATCTATGGCTAGTAAAATAGTTTATAAACCATAGAGAAGTTGGAATACAGTAGGTTTAACACCAATATAAATAAATAATGAGTTCATTACAGTACCTTGAAGTGGTGATTTACTTTCTTATACTAACGGAGCTTACGAGTTTTCTACTTTAAGTTTTGTGTTGTGAAGTTTTCAAGTTTTGGGTGAAGATTCGATGGACTATGGAATAAGGAGTGGAAAGAGCCTAAGATTGGGGATGCCCCGGAATGCATCCCCTCTTTCGTCTTCGTTCATTGGTAACTCTACTTGGAGCTATATTTTTATTCGCCACATGATATGTGTTTTGCTTGGAGCGTAAATTTATTTTGTTAGGATTTGCTTGCTGTTATTTAGAACAATGTTTTGCATCTTTTATTTCAATAAAAGTGGCATTGATAGCCTTTACTATGCATACGTTACAAGTATACATGTTGCTGTTTGAAAACAGAAAGTTTACCGCTGTTGCAATAATTCCCTAGAAAATTCAGAATGTGATAAAATGTTGAAACCTTTTGAATATTAAGCTCTGATAAATTTACTACAGTGGGAATTTTATTTCATAATTTTTGGAGCTAGGGAAGTATGGATGTTGCAGCATTCTTTACAGACTATCCTGTTTAGGCAGATTGCTGTTATGTTTGCATTGTTTGCATATGTTTGCTTCTTTAATGATTCTATTTGAGGATACGACTATTAAATATGCAGAGGTATTTAGTATGCAATGTTGAATAATTATTTTAGTGACTTGATACAGTAGAGTATGATAAGGTTTTTGCAATGGTTTATACTAACTTATCTCATGAGTCCTTGTTGAGTTTTGTGTGGATGAAGCTTTTGAGATTTAGGGAGACCGTGATATGAGAGGAATTAAGGAGACACAAAAGCTCAAGCTTGGGGATGCCCAAGGCATCCCAAGATAATATTTCAAGAAGTCTCAAGCATCTAAGCTTGGGGATGCCCTGGTTGGCATCCCACCTTTCTTCTTCAACAATTATCGGTTAGTATCGGTTGATCCTAAGTTTTTGCTTCTTCACATGATGTTTGCTATTCTTAGAATGTCATTTTATTTTGCTTTGCTTGCTGTTTGAATAGAGTACCAAGATCTGAAATTATTAAATGTTAGAGAGTCTTCACATAGTCGCGTAATTATTCGACTACTCATTGATCTTCACTTATATCTTTCGGAGTAGTTTGTCATTTGCTCTAGTGCTTCACTTATATCTTTTAGAGCATGGTCGTAGTTTTATTTTGAAGAAATAGATGAACTCTCATGCTTCACTTAGATTATTTTGAGAGTCTTAAATAGCATGGTAATTTGCTTAAAATCCTAATATGCTAGGTATTCAAGAATAGTAAAATTCTCTTATGAGTGTGTTGAATACTAAGAGAAGTTTGATACTTGATAATTGTTTTGAGATATGGAGATGGTGATATTAGAGCCATGCTAGTTGAGTGGTTATGAATTTGAGAAATACTTGTGTTGAAGTTTGTGATTCCCGTAGCATGCACGTATGGTTAACCATTATGTTACGAAGTCGGAGCATGATTTGTTTATTGATTGTCTTCCTTATGAGTGGCGGTCGGGGATGAGCGTTGGTCTTTTCCTACCAATCTATCCCCCTAGGAGCATGCGCGTAATACTTTGCTTCGATAACTAATAGATTTTCGCAATAAGTATGTGAGTTCTTTATGACTAATGTTGAGTCCATGGATTATACGCACTCTCACCCTTCCACCTTTGCTAGCCTCTCTAGTACCACGCAACTTTCGCGGGTACCATAAACCCACCATATACCTTCCTCAAAACAGCCACCATACCTACCTATTATGGCATTTCCATAGCCATTCCGAGATATATTGCCATGCAACTTTCCACCATTCCGGTTATTATGACACACTCCATCATTGTCATATTGCTTTGCATGATCATGTAGTTGACATTGTATTTGTGGCAAAAGCCACTGTTCATAATTCTTTCATACTTGTCACTCTTGATTCATTGCATATCCCGGTACACCGCCGGAGGCATTCATATAGAGTCATACTTTGTTCTAGTATCGAGTTGTAATCATTGAGTTGTAAATAAATAGAAGTGTGATGGTCATCATTCAATAGAGCATTGACCCAAAAAAAGAAAGGCCAAATAAAAAAATAAAAATAAAAGGGACAATTCTACTATCCTTTTACCACACTTGTGCTTCAAAGTAGCACCATGATCTTCATGATAGAGAGTCTCCTATGTTGTCACTTTCATATACTAGTGGGAATCTTACATTATAGAACTTGGCTTGTATATTCCAATGATGGGCTTCCTCAAATTGCCCTAGGTCTTCATGAGCAAGCAAGTTGGATGCACACCCACTAAGTTTCTTTTTGAGCTTTCATACATTTATAGCTCTAGTGCATCTGTTGCATGGCAATCCCTACTCACTCACATTGATATCTATTGATGGGCATCTCCATAGCCCGTTGATACGCCTAGTCGATGTGAAACTATCTTCTCCCTTTTTGTCTTCTCCACGACCACCATTCTATTCCACCTATAGTGCTATATCCATGGCTCACGCTCATGTATTGCGTAAAGATTGAAAAAGTTTGAGAACATCAAAAGTATGAAACAATTGCTTGGCTTGTCATCGGGGTTGTGCATGATTTAAATATTTTGTGTGGTGAAGATGGAGCATAGCCAGACTATATGATTTTGTAGGGATAACTTTCTTTGGCCATGTTATTTTGAGAAAACATAATTGCTTAGTTGGTATGCTTGAAGTATTATTATTTTCTATGTCAATATGAACTTTTGTCTTGAATCTTATGGATCTGAATATTCATGCCACAATTAAGAAGAATTACATTGAAATTATGCCAACTAGCATTCCACATCAAAAATTATCTTTTTTATCATTTACCTACTCGAGGACGAGCAGGAATTAAGCTTGGGGATGCTTGATACGTCTCCAACGTATCTATAATTTTTGATTGCTCCATGCTATATTATCTACTGTTTTAGGCAATTGGGCTTTATTTTCCATTTTATATTATTTTTGGGACTAACCTATTAACCGGAGGCCCAGCCCAGATTTGTTGTTTTATGCCTATTTTAGTGTTTTGAAGAAAAGGAATATCAGACGGAGTCGAAACGGAACGAAATCAACTGGAGAAGTTATTTTTGGAACGAAACACACCTGATGGACTTGGAACTCGCGTCAAGGAAGGAACGAGGTGCTCACGAGGGTGGGGGCGCCCCCGCCCCTAGGGCGCGCCCCCTGTCTCGTAGGGCCCCTGTGGCTCCTCTGACGTGCTTCTTCTGCCTATATATCTCCATATACCCTAAAACTTCCAGAACGCAACATAGATCGGGAGTTCCGCCGCTAGGAGCCTCCGTAGCCACCAAAAACAAATCGGGGCCCTATTCCGACACCCGGTGGAACCTTCTCCGATGGCCATCTTCATCATCCCGGTGCTCTCCATGACGAGGAGGGAGTAGTTCTCCCTCGGGGCTGAGGGTATGTACCAGTAGCTATGTGTTTGATCTCTCTCTGAGATGATACGATCTTGATGTATCACGAGCTTTGCTATTATATTTGGATCCTATGATGTTTCTTCCCCCCTCTTCTCTCTTGTAATGAATCGAGTTTCCCCTTTGAAGTAACCTTATCGGATTGAGTCTTTAAAGACTTGAGAACACTTGATGTATTATAACGCCCTCGATGCGGCTATAGCTCCCACGTGTCGGGGCACGACTTAGAGACATAACCGCATTGAAAGCAATGTCGCAAGTCAGGCAATCATTACAACATCCCATGTAATATGTAATAAAAGGGGGAGATACATAGTTGGCTTACACTCGCCACGTCACATCAGAGAACATAAATAACATCCATCAAGCAATCACTCATGGCCCGACTACGGCGCCAAAATAGAAAAGAACCCAACATGCGACAAGGCCCTGAATCAAACCCCAACTAGGCACCACTACTGATCGTCGGGAAAGGAAACATAATAACGCTGAGAGTCATCGTCGAACTCCCACTTGATCTCGTACTCGTCACCTGGAGCGGAATCACCTGGACCTGCATCTGGAATTATAGTATCTGTGAGCCACAGGGACTCAGCAATCTCGCACCCTCGCGATCAAGACTATTTAAGCTTATAGGAATGGATAAGGCAAATATATGTGGAGCTACAGCAAGCGACTAGCATATGTGGTGGCTATCTTATTCACAAAAGAGAGCGAGAAGAGGAGACAAAGCACGAGCGAGAAGCTATAAGAACAACCTGCGCAAGCATAACTCCAACACCGTGTCCACTTCCCGGACTCCGCCGAGAAGAGGCCATCACGGCAACACACTCAGTTGATTCATTTTAATTAATTAAGTTTAAGTTATCTACAACCGGACATTAACAAATTCCCATCTGCCCATAACCGCGGGCACGGCTTTCGAAAGTTCAATCCCTGCAGGGGGGTCCCAACTTAGCCCATGACAAGCTCTCACGGTCAACGAAGGAATAGACCTCCACCCAAGACACACCGATCAGACTCGGTAACCCGGTACAACAAGACAATTCGACAGGTTAAAACAAGACCAGCAACACCGCCCGAATGTGCCGACAAATCCCGATAGGAGCTGCACATATCTCTTTCTCAGGGCACACTCAGATTGTCTTAGGTACGGGTAGGCCAGCCCAGAGTTGCCCCTGGTGGCCACCGGTAGCTGACAGGTGGACCAACACTCAGAGGAGCACTGGCCCGGGGGGGGTAAAATAAGATGACCCTTGAGTCTGCAGAACCCAAGGGAAAGAAAAGGCTGGGTGGCAAATGGTAAAACCAAGGTTGGGTATTGCTGGACAAGCTTTAATCAAGGCGAACTATCAATGGGTTCCCATTATAACCCAACCGCGTAAGGAACGCAAAATCCGGGAACATAACACCGATATGACGGAAACTAGGGCGGCAAGAGTGGAACAAAACACTAGGCGAGAGGCCGAGCCTTCCACCCTTTACCAAGTATATAGATGCATTAAGATAACATAGCAATATAATGATATCCCCAACAAGTAAATAAAAGATGTTCCAATAAGGAACGGCCTCCAAACTTCACCTGCAACTAGCAACGCTATAAGAGGGGCTGAGCAAAGCGGTAACATAGCCAATCAACGGTTTGCTAGGACAAGGTGGGTTAGAGGTTTGACAGGGCAATTGGGAGGCTGACAAGCAAAAGGTAGGCATCGTAGCATTGGCATAGCAAGAGCGAGCAAACTAGCATAGCAAAGATAGTAGTGATTTCGAGGGTATGATCATCTTGCCTGCACAGTTGTCAGAGTTGACTGGATCCTCACAAGCAAACTCAACGGGCTCCTCGGTAGCGAACACGTCTCCCGGCTCTACGCAAACAAGACAAACAAGCAACAAGGATACAATCAACCACGTGCAAGACCAAGCAATACGATGCAATGATGAAATGCTATGCGGGATGCGATGCGGGATGCAAAAAGAAAGATATGACAGGAAAAGCATGAACCTGGCCTCAACTTGGAATTCCAAGGGTGCCACTGGAAAGATGAGATGAAATCGCTTGAAAACGATATAAAGATCATTGGAATCGGAGTTACGGTTTGGAAATGGCAAGCGTTTTAAGATATGACACCGGCCTACGATTTACAGCAAGTAGGCATCTAAATGCAATGCAACGAACATGCTACAGCCACCAAACATGACAATGAAATACATGGGAGGGATGCCCACAAGATGCTTAACAAAAGACTAGCACTGAGCCACGGCCAATTCATCCATTATAAGGTTCAAACAAGCATGGCAAAAACGCAAATGCAAAACAGATTCCAGACTTAGTGAAATTAACACTACTCTGAAATTTCAGACCACGAAGCCCTCTTCAGAGCAGCAAAACAACATGATACATGACCTGAACATGACAATTAAGAATATGGCATGGAGCTACTCAACAAGCTTAACAAAAGACCCAAAGTGACCTGGAGCCAAAAGGGTTCACAAACTATATTAACGGGCACACTAACATAGCTAAAACACAATCAGTTTTCAGACTTAGTGAAAACTGAGACATGCTGAAATATAACTCACGAAGGCATGTAAACGAGCTCGATGCACTCACCACGGTGCAAGTCACAGCAAGGCAAGCATACATACATTAAGAAGGCACAAAATACAAGCTAGACATGGCAAGAACAATGGCATAGCATGCATGGATCAACTACAACAACGCCGGCAAAATCGCAAATGAGTTGACGATCTGTCCAGATTCACCACGAAGCAAAAGTAGAGCTTGATTGACTCAAGCTATGGTGCTCCAAAATAGCAAGTAAAGACATGGATGGATAGAGCATAACATGAATAACAAAAGTCCCTTACTGATCATCCTCAAAAGAGGCACGTATCACTAGGAAACAAGCTGAACATATGGCATCATGAACTAAAATATCCCAGACTTAGTGAAAACAACTAAGTCCCTGAAAACAGATTTCTCGGGTGCCTCTCTTTGCGAGCTTGCACAAGTCACCACACACATCCTAAAAATGCATGGGCTGCACCTCTGGAAAGAAGACAAAATGCTTAACAAAACATATGAAGGACTCACAGGCATAGCATGCACACAATAATCCTGGCAAAAATGACAAAAGTCTAAGATGAACTAGCAGATCTGACAATTAACTCACGAAGCCTCCTTCTAACAGCATTTTGGGCATCAAGATGAGCTCAAATGAAAATAATGCAATGGAATGAAATGATTTACTCGTCGAGGCGAACATTTTGATATATCGTAAGTCCAAAATGAAGCTATAGATGCAAAGTTACGAGCGGTTAAAGTAGGCATAAAAAATTAAGGGGGAGAGGGAAAAAGTCAACCCTAGATATTTTGGATCTCAGATCTGGAACGGTGCACTGTTCATCAGGCGCGCGAACCGAGGTCGCCGGAGAAGATAGCCGTGGCGAGGCCGGCCGGTGGAGGAGGGAGGCGAGGCCGGCTCGGGCGGGAGCGGCCGGAGTGGCCGCGACGCTCGCCGGCGTT
>NC_041392.1:426747967-426758002 GCF_002162155.2 Triticum dicoccoides | reverse complement strand
CGCGGTCGGCGGAGCTGGGGACGAAGGGAGGCGGCGGCGACGCTCCTCTGGCCCGGGAGAGCGGCGTCGGGGGCCGGCTCGGGCCTGGCGGGCCTTCGCGGTGGGCGGCGAAGCGGTCCCGCGCCGGGGACACGTGGCGGCAGCGGATAGGCGAGGGGCGCGGCGGACGTTGTCCGGCCGGGGGCGGACACGTCCGTCGGCGGAGGTTTCTGTTTTTTTTTAGAACTAGGGTTTCGAGGGGAAGACGAGATCCGAAAATGGAGGGGGTATATATAGGCATAAGTAGAGCTAGGAGAGTCCAAATGAGGTGCGGTTTTCGGCCACGCGATCGTGATCGAACGCTCTAGGACATGGAGCAGAGTTTGGTGGGTTTTTGAGCCAAATTAGACGGGTGTTGGGCTGCAACACACACGAGGCCTTTTCGGTCCCTCGGTTAACCGTTGGAGTATCAAACGAAGTCCAAATGGTACGAAACTTGGCAGGCGGTCTACCGGTAGTAAACCAAGGCCACTTGGCAAGTCTCAGTCCAATCCGGAAATGTTTAATCCCCACACACGAAACAAAGCTAGAAATGGCCACCGGAGGAGAACGAAGTGCCGGGATGCAAAACGGACAACGGGGAAAATGCTTGAATGCATGAGATGAACACATATGCAAATGCAATGCACATGATGACATGATATGAGATGCATGAAAACGAAAACAACACACGGAGACAAAGACCCGAACCCGAGAAAAAAATATAACTTAACGCAGGAAACGGCAAGAGTTGGATACAAATTTGGAAAGTCGTATCTGGGGTGTTACATGTATGTCTTGCCGTGGATATCTGTGGTGGCAATGGGATACCACAGGCCACTTGATGTATGTTAAGGTGACCAACTTGCGGGTTTCATGACATTGGGAACCTATGCATAGGGGTTGGCACACATTTTCGTCGTGATTCTCCGGTAGAACTTTGGGGCACTCTTTGAGGTTCTATGTGTTGGTTGAATAGATGAATCTGAGATTGTGTGATGCATATCGTATAATCATACCCACGGATACTTGAGGTGACATTGGAGTATCTAGGTGACATTAGGGTTTTGATTGATTTGTGTCTTAAGGTGTTATTCTAGTACGAACTCTAGGGCTGTTTGTGACACCTATAGGAATAGCCCAACGGATTGATTGGAAAGAATAACTTTGAGGTGGTTTCGTACCCTACCATAATCTCTTCATTCGTTCTCCGCTATTAGTGACTTTGGAGTGACTCTTTGTTGCATGTTGAGGGATAGTTTTATGATCCAATTATGTTAGTATTGTTGAGAGGACTTACACTAGCGAAAGTATGAACCCTAGGCCTTGTTACCTATCATTGCAATACTGTTTACTCTCACTTTTATCATTCGTTACCTTGCTATTTTTATAATTTCAGATTACAAAAACTTATATCTACTATCCATATACCACTTGTATCACCATCTCTTCGCCGAACTAGTGCACCTATACAATTTACCATTGTATTGGGTGTGTTGGGGACACAAGAGACTCTTTGTTATTTGGTTGCAGGGTTGCTTGAGAGAGACCATCTTCATCCTACGCCTCCTACGGATTGATAAACCTTAGGTCATCCACTTGAGGGAAATTTGCTACTGTCCTACAAACCTCTGCACTTGGAGGCCCAACAACGTCTACAAGAAGAAGGTTGTGTAGTAGACATCAAGCTCTTTTCTGGCGCTGTTGCCGGGAGGTTAGAGCTTGAAGGTATATCTTTAGATCTTGCAATCGAGTCTTTTAGTTTCTTGTTTTATCACTAGTTTAGTTTATAAAAGAAAACTATAAAAAATGGAATTGAGTTTGTCTCATACGCTTCACCTTTTTAATATCTTTCGTGAGTATGATGGAAAGGATAATTGTGCTCAAGTGCTAGAAGAAGAAATCTATAAAATGTTTGGCACTAAATATTTGAATGATGAGCATGATTGCAATGTTGTTAGTATGAATTCCTTGAATATCCATGATGCTAATGATATGCAAAGCCACAAGCTTGGGGAAGCTATGTTTGATGAAGATGATATTTTTTGTCCCCCAAGTTTTGATGAGCAAATTTATAGTGCCGACAAGGCGCGGCCCCCAGCGGAGTTTGGTGCCACCAAGGTGATGCCCCCGCGGTCGAGTGAAGTGGTGCCCAAGAAAAAGATGATGCAACACCCGGTTTACTTTGTCAGCTCCCTCTTGCAGGGGGCTAGGTCAAGGTATTCCGGTGTGCAAAAATTGCTCTTCGGCCTCCTCATGGCCTCGAGGAAGCTGTGTCACTACTTCCAGGCCCACGAGATCATTGTCGTCACTCGCCTCCCGTTGCAACGGATACTGCACAACCCGAACACAACCGGAAGGATTGTGGAATGGGCCTTGGAGTTGTCAAGCTTCGGCTTAAAGTTTGAGAGTACCTCGACAATTCGGAGCAGAGTCTTGGCGGAGTTCATCACGGAATGGACCTCGACGCCTGACGAAGAAATCCAGGAGACTACTCTCCCCGGCAAGGAAGCAGACCGCAACTGGATCATGTACTTTGATGGAGCCTTGTCGCTGCAAGGCGCCGGTGCCAGCGTGCTGCTCGTCGCACCAACCGGAGAGCACCTCAAGTACGTGATCCAGATGCACTTCCCCAGGGAGATGTCCACCAATAACACCGTCGAATACGAGGGATTGCTTGCCGGTCTCAGGATCGCGGCGGACCTTGGGGTTAAGAAGATCATCATCAGGGGTAAGAAGCTCATCGTCAGGGGTGACTCGCAGCTCGTTGTCAGGCAGGTCAACAAAGATTATCAGAGCCCACTAATGGAAGCATGCGTAGATGAGGTGAGGAAGCTGGAGGAACGCTTTGACGGTATCCAGGTGGAGCACGTCCCCTGAGCGGAGAACGACATCCTTGATTACCTGTCAAAGCGTGCCGCATTCAAGCTACCTGTGGAACCAGGTACCTTTTTGCTCCGGTTAACTCAACCATCCGTCGATCCATCAGTAGGGCAGAGCAAGCAGAGGAAATCAAGTCCCGACAAGTACTTTCCTACCGAGCCCCCCGGGGCTGCCGGCAAGGGTGCTATCGCGGACGCTGAGCCTGCCCAAGAGCAGCTGGCTCCGGCGGGGCGTCAGGCCCTGGCCGTAGAGACAGTCGCTCCGATGGCGGAAGAGATGCCTTTGGTCCTTGTCGTCGAGCCTCAGGCCCCGGCATGGGCACAGCACACCATCCAATTCCTCCAAACAGGGGAGCTTCCTGAGGAGCAGGAAGAAGCGGAGAGAGTAGCCCGTCGGTCCGCCCTGTACCAGTTCGTCGATGACGTCCTGTGCCGAAGGAGGCCGAACGGTGTGAAACTCAAGTGCATCCCCCGGGAGGAAGGACTAGAGCTGTTGGTAGAGATACATGGAGGCATATGTGTCTCCCACATAGGGTCGAGGACCCTTGCCGGGAAGGCGTTCCGGCAAGGTTTCTTCTGGCCCACCGCCCTCCAGGTGGCGACGGCACTAGTCACCAAGTGTGAAGCGTGCCAGTTCCATTCAAAGAAGCTTCATCAACCAGCTCAAGCCCTTCAGACAATCCCTCTCTCCTGGCCATTCTCGGTCTGGGGGCTCGATATACTAAGCCCTTTCTCCCGCGCTGTCGGGGGCTTTGAGTACTTGTACATCGCAATCGACAAGTTCACAAAGTGGCCAGAGGTGGAAGCAGTGAGGAAGGTGACTGCTCAGTCAGCCGTCAAATTCTTCAAAGGACTGGTCTACCATTTTGGTGTGCCAAACAGAGTCATCACCGACAACGGCACGCAGTTCACAAGCCACACCTTCATGCAGTACATTCGAGACCTCGGCAGCAAGGTCTGTTTTGCTTCCGTGGCACATCCACGGAGCAACGGCCAAGCGAAGAGGGCAAATGCTAAAATGTTGCGAGGCTTAAGAACGAAGACCTTTGACAGGCTGCACAAGAGTGGAAGGCACTTGATTAATGAGTTGTCGGCGGTTCTTTGGTCGATCAGGACGACGCCAAATCGAGCCACCGGCCAGACACCTTTCGCCCTGGTATACGGGGCGGAAGCAGTTCTCCCCATGGAACTCATACACGGGTCACCTCGAGTGCTCGCTTATCATGAGCTTGAGCAAGAGTCGTTGCGCCAAGATGACGCGACTCTCCTTGAGGAAGATCGTCTTCGGGCGGCTGTGAGAGCGGCATGCTACCAGAAAGCCTTGCACCGCTACCATAGCCGCAAGGTTCATGCCCGAAGCCTTGAGGAAGGCGACCTTGTTCTTCAGCGTGTTCAGTCGGCAAGAATTCCAACAAGTTGACGCCGAAGTGGGAAGGCCCTTATCGGGTAATACGAGTCACCAGGTCGTGCGCAGTCCACCTGGAGACCAAGGATGCCATACCAGTGAGAAACTCCTGGAACATCAAGCATCTTCGCAAGTTTTACCCATAAGGCGGCTTGCCGGGCCTCCCGGCAAGCCACCTTTTGTACGAGCTTTGCCGACAAGGCATGTGACCCTCTGTACAAAGCCAGGCGCAGACCCTAAGCATAAATAAATGAAGCGCTGGCGCCCTAAGTTATAGCATGCATGCTAGGTCGAGTCTCGTCCTTGGTTAGGGTTGATAGTGCTTAGCGGCGGCTAACCCCTATCTTAGAGGTCGAGTGCGCGTCTCTCTGTTCTTCTCTGTCTTCTTTGGTTCGCAGGACACATGAGTATCCTTGCCGAGCTGCTTTGGAAGGAAGGGGACGGACCGGCGTCCGGACCCCGGCAAGCCAGTATTGCCGGGGGCTACAAGAGCAAAGATCCACCCGCGGAAAGCCAAGGTTGCCGGGGGCTGCAGATTTAGATAAGTTCTCTATCCCTTATCATGCGTTTCGTTATGGACTGAGGTATGTGAAACCTCATTTTATCCTTAGGCTACCATGCTCCCCTCATTCCAGACCCTAGGACTCGTTTCCTGGGACCGAGTTCGGTCATAGTCGTGGCAACAAGGAAATGAAACGAGGAGCCTAAGCCCACCTCATCCCTGCCTCCGCCAAGGGCGTGAGAAAGGTCGAGCGAAGTGGGGGGACGGCAAGGCCTGTTGCCGGGCGAGAAAACGTTTATCTTAAAGGTAACAAGGATTTACTCCTTGTCGTGGGTTTTACCTGCGAACGAAAAACCCGACAAACATCCCTTTTTCATTAAAAAAACATCCCATACAGGTACAGTTCATACGAAATGAAAAACATGAACAAGGGGATTACAAGTTCTAAAGTTAACAAAGGCCCGAAGGCTTACAAGACTAAAAAGAGATAAGATGCCCATAATCCCTTTCTTATCCCTCTCCTCAGGAAATGGAACAAGAAAACAGAAGGGCAAAAGGGGCGCCTAGGCGAGCTACGAGTGGCAGAAGACACCAAGAGAACATCTTGGTGGCCGTCCAAGGGCTGGATGGTGATGGCGGTGCCAGAGGCAGAGCTCGAAGACGAGGCGGCAGGACGTCGGTACGCGACGAAGGCGTCGGTGCCCGCGTACTCCGAGTTGACGGCCTTGCCGCCCGCCCTCTTCCTCTTCCGCAGCCTCCCAAACGCCAGCCGCCCAAGGAGACGACCCCGAGAAGTTCAAGGAGCCGGCGACACGGATGATGGGGTCGCCAGTGCCGCTCGGAATGGCGCCCGATGCCTAATCGGACCCGTCATCCTGCCGCCCGCTAGCCTCATCATCGCTGCCGTTGTCCTCCTCGCCACTCTCGCTCGAGGAGGAATCTTCGTCGTCAGAAGAGCTCTCCATGCAACACCTTACGCGAATCCCGAAGTGCCCGAAGATCTTGACGGAGAGGAGGCCACCCTTCATTAGTTTGAAATGGAGAGTGAGCCCATCCGTCAAGCTGTGGAGGTGAGCGAAGGTCTTCCACCCTCGGTGGAGATACATGACGTGAGGGGCGGGGAACTCGACGTCGGCCCATGTGCCGCTGTTCCCGCAGCCCCTCATATGCAACCGCAACGCCTGCGGCAGATCCAGCTCCATCTCCCGCGCGAATGGAGTTGGGAGGCAAAGGCGACGGCGTGGTGGATGGCGCAGCCTGACGAAGAATTCGCAGGGGTTGTCCCCGGATGGCCCTCCATCGGAGGAGGAGCTGCTGGCGGAGGAGAGGCTGATCTGCCGCCCCGTACCCCTCTTCCCCGAACACTGTGACCTCTGCCCCGGCCTTGCCCACGGCCTCGCCCCCTCCCCCTTCCCCTCGTAGTCGGCTCTGCCAACACGGGCTCAGGGGGAGGAGGGACGCGTTGTCGAGCGGCGACCCTCGCCACCACCGTCGAAGGACCGGGATTCCCTTTCTCCATGGTGAATGAAAGGAAGGAGCGGAAGCGAAGGGAGGTAGAAGATGGAACAATGCGGGATGCCATCCCCCCTTCCCTCTCTTTATAAAGGAACGGGGTTGGGGCTCGGCCGCCCCGCTCGGCCAATCAAGACACGGGAGGCGTAGGGAACCAAGACCGACCCACTGCCCTGACCAGCGACAGCCCGGTTTCCCGCCTCCACCGTTTGCCACCCCTAGCACATGAAAGACGCGTGGCAGACGTGCAGAACCGAGGGGACGGGTGAGGCAACCACTCCCCACCCTGTGATCGAGGGAGTGGACGCCTTGAAGACTCATTCAGTAAATGAGCCGCGCCTCCACGCCTCCCTCCCCTTTACGGGGAAGGCGCGAGCCGCCTCTTTACTGCGATGTGATGCATGCGTGTGAAAACCGCCTCACGCATGCCGCTTACGTCACGCACGCCCCTCCACCTTGCGCTGCGCGCGCGGGTCGTGGGAAGCACAGCGCAGAAAAATCTTACGCGGTAAAAACCGCCCCGCCTGCCCGCGCACCGTTTTGGGCCTGACCCAACAATGTGTCGCACTTATGTGTGGCCTAGGCCCAGGGGCTCCTATCGGTGTACAAAACTAGGGGCACATTTTTGTACCCCTTTACCTGTGCACGGGCAGTCAGAGCCGCGCCCGTGACCACACCAAGCAAAGCAAGGGAGGTAAGCCAAGGTAAGACCGAAGCCCAAGACAAAGCAAAGCAACGACAAGGACCAAGGCCACAAAGATCAGATGGGCAAAGCAGGTTTCTCCGGCAAGGACCCTTGCCGGGGCAGCTCGCCCACGCCAGCCGAGAGAGCCACCCTCGAGCCCACCAACACTCGACAAATGCATTGGACAGGGCTCGGGAGGCACCTCTGTGGTGGCATGCAGATCTTCGTGAAGACAAAGAATAGTCAAGATCGAATGAGGATAGGAAGGCAATCATCCTCACCGAAGAAACTCACAAGACCCCCGGCAAGATCCTTGCCGGGGACGCCTGCGCGCCACGGAATGACCCTTGCCGGGCCACCCAGCAAGGCCCTCGCTAAGAGCATCAGCAGGGCCACCATCAGACCCGCACCAGCCAAGTCTCCACCATCGTTCGCATGCAGCTGCCGACCCAACTAGCTGGGCAGGCACCTGCGTGGTGACATGCAGCCCTTCGTGGAGGCTCCACCACCGCGCCACCTCAGCTGCCTGCCTACCTACATGGCACCGCATGCATCGCTGGCCAGGGCGCGTGTCGAAGCTTGGAGGAGCGGCAACGGATGGTATGGGCCTCGCTCCCGTCCCTGATAAAGTGGAGGGACACCTAAGCCTCGCATTTAATGCGCTTCGTCCTGTAATACCAGGATAACCTCGCAACATTGTTGCCTTTCCACCTCCAGTGTGCCACTGTGGCAACCCCTTTTTCTATAAAAGGAGGCCCAAGGCGACGAGGAGAGGGATTCGGCTTTTTGGAGCTCGTTGCACCCCATAGCTAGTTCAAGAACTCAGAATACATCCACCAAAGCAGGACTAGGGTTTTACGCATCCTCGCGGCCCGAACCTGGATGAAATAACCGCGTGCTCTCTGTTAGACCCGCTCTTCTCTCAACCCCGCGCCCCGCAACCGCAGTAGGGATTCTTGTGATCCATAGGTGTCGTTTCTCACCGACAGTTGGCAATCATCTCCGGATCCCAATGGTAATTAGACTGTCGTGGAGGATCAACTTGTGGTTCCGACTCTGGCTCTATGGCTGGTGCAGGGTTCTGGTAGGCGTGAATGTCCTCCGGCGAGAAGAGGTACTGGCCTGCAGATAAATCAAACAAGGAAGGAGCAGGCAAGGTAATAGTCTCCGGATGATGTTTATCAAAGAACAATTTGTATTTAAGCTCCCCTTCCCTATTCTTTATAATGAAATCATGTGCTACCATACTCTTATAATCTAAATAAACATGAGGCAACAATTTTTCTTCCTTCTCATAATGCCTAATAGGTATGTTAAAATGTGCAGCTAGGCGTGAAGCATAGATACCACCAAAGATGGGGGCCTTTGTACGGTTCAGACTCAACCGTTTAGAAATAATACCGCTCATACTCACAGAATTGTCACAGAATAACCCGTGGAACAAAATAATAATATCATGAACACTAAGGTTTCCACAGTTTCCGCGACCAATTAAGCAACAACTAGCAAATATTGTAAAGTAGTGTAAAACATGAAAATGTATGCTAGTGATTCGTGCATAGGAAACCTTCCTTATTTCCCCTACGGTGATGGTATCAATAAGCCCATCCACATCGTCACGATGTGGTTCCTCTATTTTGCCCTTGAAAGGGATCAAACAAACCCGACAAAAATCATAAAGTGACATTTTCTTAACCACATCATATAAATGAAACTCTACTGAAGGAGGTGATTCCCTAGGATAATAGTAGAAGTTTTGCACAAAAGTATTGGTGAGTAAGAGATACTGTTCGCGTTGGTCGCGGAGGAAGTCGGTGAGGCTGCATTCTTAGCCAATTCATAAAAATCCTCATAAATCCCGGTGGCTCTCAAGAAATCATCGGAGGGCCATTCACACAGCCTAACCTCCGCGGTGTGAGGCAAAATATATTTGGGCTTAATTGCTTCTTCATTTTGCTTTTCCTTCGAGCTTCGGCTCGATGAGCCCCTCAAAACTCTCTTCATTATTCTCTAAAAAATTCTGAAATTTTTAGTAACTTCAAAATAAAAGTAAGCCAAACTCAATAATATTGGTAGCAACTACTCATACAAGTGCCTAGAGCCTATATCATGCATCAAAGCTACTTGGAACCATATAAATTTGACATGCAAGCTCAAGAACATGGTCACTGTAACACCCAGGATGTAACTTTCCCTATTTGTACTCCAACTCTTGCCATTTCCGGCGTTAAGTTATTTTATTTTCTCAGGTTCGGGTTTTTCCTCCATGTGTTGTTGTCGTTGTCATGCATCTCATATCATGTCATCATGTGCATTGCATTTGCATACATGTTCGTCTCATGCATTCGAGCATTTTCCCCGTTGTCCGTTTTGCATTCCGGCGCTTCGTTCTCCTCCGGTGGTCATTCCTAGCTTTCTTTCGTGTGTGGGGATTAAACATTTCCGGATTGGAACGAGACTTGCCAAGCGGCCTGGGTTTATTACCGGTAGACCACCTGTCAAGTTTCGTACCATTTGGACTTCGTTTGATACTCCAACGGTTAACAGAGGGACCGAAAAGGCCTCGTGTGTGTTGCAGCCCAACACCCCTCCAATTTGGCCCAAAACTCACCAAACTCTGCTCCATGTCCTAGAGCGTTCGATCACGATCGCGTGGCCGAAAACCGCACCTCATTTGGACTCTCCTAACTCCCTCTATGCCTATATAAAGACCCCTCCGAATCTGGATCTTCCTCTCCCCCCGAAACCCTAATTTTCCCCTCGCGTGCCCGGACACGTCCGGCTGTCACCGGACAAAGCCGCCGCCGCCCGCCTGCACCTATCGGGCGCCGCCACATGGCACAAAGCCGCCGCCGTCGCTCCGGCCCGGGAGGCCCAGCCGGGGCCCCCGAGGCCCATCTCCTCCGCGCCTCCTCGCCCGCGAGCCGGCCGCCGCCGCCCGCTCCGCCGGCCGCCGCCCACCGCCACCGACCTCGCCCGCGAGCCGGCCGCCGCAGCCCGCTTCGCCGCCCGCCGCCCGCCGCCACCGACC
>NC_041392.1:426745403-426747642 GCF_002162155.2 Triticum dicoccoides | reverse complement strand
GTCCGGCGCCACCACCGGCCGCGCCGCCCCGCCGCGCTCGGAGCCCGCGCCGGTGCCACTCCGGCCGGTCCTCTCCGGCGAGCTCCGAGGATTCCAGCGAACTTCATAATCCGTGCCCGGATCTCAGATCTGAAATCCTAACCCTAGGTCGTTTTTTTTCACTAAGTCCCAGAATTCCTGATCCAAGTTGCCATGTTCGCGGCTCCGTAACTTTGCATCCGTAGCTCCGATTCAAGCATATAGCATATCAAAATGTTCACCTCAGAGAGTACACCATTTCATTCCATTGCATCATTTTCATTTGAGTTCATCTTGATGCCCGAGATGCTGTTAGAAGAGGGCTACTTGAGTTAATTGTCAGATCTGCTACTCCGTTTAGCACTTTTGTCATTTTTGCCATGATTATTGTGTGCATGCTATGCCCGTGAGTTCTTCATATGTTTTGTTAAGGGTTTTGTCATCTTTCCAGAGGTGCAACCCATCTATTTTTAGGATGTATGTGGTGACTTGTGCAAGCTTGCAAAGTGGTGCACTTGCTAATTCTGTTTTCAGGGACTTAGTGATTTCACTAAGTCCTGGGATTGTTTATCTCATGATGCCATATGTTCATGTTGTTTCCTAGTGATCCGTGCCTCTTTTGAGGATGATCAGTAAAGGAGTTTTGTTAATATTGTAGTGATCTATCCATCCGTGTCTTTGTTTGCAATTATGGAGCACCCTAGCTTGAGTCAATCGAGCCCTACTTTTGCTTCGTTGCGAATCTGGGCAGATCATCAACTTGTTTGCGATTTTGCCGATGTTATTGTAGTTGATCCATGCATGCTATGCCATTGTTCTTGCCATGTCTAGCTTGCATTTTGTGCCTTCTTAAGGGATGTATGCTTGTCTTGCCATGACTTGCACCGTAATGAGTGCATCGAGCTCGTAAACATGTCTTTGTGAGTTATGTTTCAGCATGTCCCAGTTTTCACTAACTCTGAAAACTGATTATGTTTTTGCTATGTTCGTGTGCTTGTTAGTACATTTTGAGATCCCTTTTGGCTCAAGGTCACTAAGGGACTTTTGTTAATATTGTTGAGTATCTCCATGCCATGTCTTTCTTTGTCATGTCCAGGTCCTGTAGCATGTTGTTTTGTTGCTCCGAAGAGGGCTATATGATCTGAAATTCCAGACAAGTGTTAATTTCACTAAGTCTGAGATCTGTTTTACCATTTGCATTTTTGCCATGCTTGTTTCAACCTGTTAATGGATGATTTGGCCGTAGCTCAGTGCTAGACTTTTATTAAGCATCTTGAATGCTTCCCTGCCATGTATTTTGTTGCCATGTTTGGGTGCTGTAGCATGTTCATTTCGTTGCATTTAGATGCCTACTTGCTGTAAATCGCAGACCGGTGTCATATTTGAATCGCTTGCCATTTCCAAACCGTAACTCCGATTCCGGCGTTCTTTATATCGTTTTCAAGCGATTTCATCCCATCTTTCCAGTGGCACACTTGGAATTCCAAGTTGGGGCCAGGTTCATGCATTTCCTGTCATATCTTGCATTTTGCATCCCGCATCGCATCCCGCATAGCATATCATCATTTCATCCTATTGCTTGTTCTTGCACGTGGTTGATTGTATCCTTGTTACTTGTTTGTCTTGTTTGGGTAGAGCCGGGAGATGAGTTCGCTAACGAGGAGCCCGTTGAGTTTGCTTTCGAGGATCCAGTCAACTCTGACAATTGTGCAGGCAAGATGATCATACCCTCGAAATCACTACTATCTTTGTTATGCTAGTTTTGCTCGCTCTTTTGCTATGCCAATGCTACGATGCCTACCACTTGCTTGCAAGCCTCCCAAATTGCCATGTCAAACCTCTAACCCACCATGTCCTAGCAAACCGTTGATTGGCTATGTTACCGCTTTGCTCAGCCCCTCTTATAGCGTTGCTAGTTGCAGGTGAAGATTGGAGGCCGTTCCTTGTTGGAACATTTATTTACTTGTTGGGATATTATTATATTATCTTGTTATGTTAATGCATCTATATACTTGGTAAAGGGTGGAAGGCTCGGCCTCTCGCCTAGTGTTTTGTTCCACTCTTGCCGCCCTAGTTTCCGTCATATCGGTGTTATGTTCCCGGATTTTTGCGTTCCTTACGCGGTTGGGTTATAATGGGAACCCCTTGATAGTTCGCCTTGATTAAAGCTTTTCTAGCAATGCCCAACCTTGGTCTTACCATTTGCCACCTAGCCTCTTTT
>NC_041392.1:426735593-426745113 GCF_002162155.2 Triticum dicoccoides | reverse complement strand
CAGTGCTCCTCTGATTGTTGGTCCAAACTAGAGTCCTGTGCAGCGCCCCCTCGGGGAAACTCGAGGTTTGGTTTTAGTTGTATGGAGCGCTCATCTGAGTGTGCCCTGAGAAAGAGATATGTGCAGCTCCTATCGGGATTTGTCGGCACATTCGGGCGGTGTTGCTGGTCTTGTTTTAACCTGTCGAAGTGTCTTGAATTACTGAGATACCGAGTCTGATCGGAACGTCTTGGGAGGAGGTCTATTCCTTCGTTGACCGTGAGAGCTTGTCATGGGCTAAGTTGGGACTCCCCTGCAGGGACTGAACTTTCGAAAGTCGTGCCCGCGGTTATGGGCGGATGGGAATTTGTTAATGTCTGGTTGTAGATAACTTGAACCTTAACTTAATTAAAATGAATCAACTGAGTGTGTTACCGTGATGGCCTCTTCTTGGCGGAGACCGGGAAGTGGACACGGTGTTGGAGTAATGTTTGCGCAGGTTGTTCTCTAGTTTCTCGCTCGTGCTTTGCCTCCTCTTCTCGCTCTCTTTTGCGAATAAGTTAGCCACCATATTTGCTAGTCGCTTGCTGCAGCTCCACTCATATTTTACCTTGCCTTACCTATAAGCTTGAATAGTCTTGACCGCGAGGGTGCGAGATTGCTGAGTCCCTGTGGCTCACAGATTACTATTACACCAGATGCAGGGCCTGATGATTCCGCTCCAGGAGACGCGTATGAGCTCAAGTGGGAGTTCGACGAAGACTCTCAACGTTACTATGTTTCCTTTCCCGATGATCAGTAGTGGTGCCCAGTTGGGGGTGATTGGGACCGTGTCGCATGTTGGGTTCTCTTTTATTTTGGCACCGTAGTCGGGCCATGAGTGTTTGGATGATGCAATGTTATTTATGCACTTGATTGACGTGGCGAGTGTAAGCCAACTATGGTATCTCCCCTTTATTATTTACATTACATGGGATGTTTGTGAAGATTGCCTAACTTGCGACATATGCCTTCAATGCGATTATGTCTCTAAGTCGTGCCTCGACACGTGGGAGCTATAGTCGCATCGAGGGTGTTACAAGTTGGTAATCAGAGCCTTCCCCGACCTTAGGAGCCCCATTGCTTGATCGTTTTTAGCGGCCGAGTTGTGTCTAGAAAAATGTTTTGAGTCTTTTAGGAATTATATATCGGAGGGTTTAGGAATTCTTTTTACTTCCCAGTCTCCTCATCGCTCTGGTAAGGCATCCTAACGTAGAGTTTTGACTCTTCTCTTCTCAAATTTCACTAAAAAAAATTAGGATCACGCGGGTATCTTGGAATTGTTCCGATGGTTTTATGATGAGAACATTGACTTGGTGCCTCCTGTCAGGGGTTTAGTGGAAGTGTCCCGGGGCGTTGAGCTCTGAGGTGTTGTCATCATAATTTTATCGTTGTAGTTCTGGAATACCTGAGTTTAGTACGCCGACATTGAAAATCTCTTTTATGCAGTTCGTTGGTGAGATAACCTCGACGCCACCCAGTACTGGGGCGGGAGTTCAGGAGTATCGCCATAACTTGTATAACGGATGCTTTTCGAAGGTTGAGGTAGATGGTTTCCGAAGGTTTCTTGGTTATGTGTTGAAGGATGGATATAGCTGGATGTAGGATTTGCTAGTTTGGGTGAGATATTATGCTTCCCCTGTATCCCCAACACCTGATTTCATAACCGGAAAGGTTCGAGAGTTTCATAGGTGGGAATTCTAGTAGCTCTAGTTCTTCTTCTACGGATATTGGTTTGAGATTGGGATTTTTACCGATTATTCGTTCTTGATCTGTACCTTGTTGATTTATTTCTCTACCTTAATTCTACGTGGCTTGTCAATTTATGGATATGTGACCATTTCAAGAGGAATGCATTCGTTCATTTTGTTCGGATGTGAAGACTATATGTTGCAATTTTCATTCCGTTGGATTCAGCTTCAATATTTATCTGTCAATGTGCTAATGGTGGTCAACCTCTTCAGGATGGCTCCTCCAACGCGCACGACTCCGAATCCTGATCCGCCACCACCTCCACGTCCTCCAGAGGCATGGCAAGCTGTGATGACCGCAACCAATGCAAACACACAGTTGATCATGCAAATTCTTCAAGAGCGCAATCAAGGCAGTCAAGGGAATCAAGGCAGCAATCAGAGTCACTTTGCTACACTCAACCAGTTCCTTGCTAACGGGCCAAAGACTTTCAGCAATTGTGTTGAGACAACCGATGCTGACGATTGGCTTGTGGATCTGTGCAAGCATTTCGAGTGCAGTAACGTCAGGCCTGAGGACTTTGTTAAGTTCGCTTCCTTCCAACTCAAAGATCAAGCTACAGAATGGTTCCAGCAGTACAAGGACTCTAGAGGTGGACGTGTTATCACTTGGGATGATTTCCGTCGAGATTTCCGAGCTCATCATATTCCACAGAGCGTGGTTGAAAGCAAGCGTGAGGAATTCCGCAATCTGAAGCAAGGCTCTTTGTCTGTCTATGACTACAACAAGTTGTTCCAGAAGCTCGCCCGCTTTGCTAAGCAGGACGTCCCTGATGAGAAGAGCATGATATATCAGTTCAGGGGTGGTCTCAGAGAAGAAATTCAGCTCGCTCTTGTTCTCTTTGAACCCTTGAGGTACGATGAGTTCTACAACATGGCACTGAAACAAGAGGCTGCTCAGTTGAGGTGTGATGCTTCCAAGAAGTGAGTCAGAGATGCTACTCCTTCTTCCTCTACTCAAGTGGCCAAGAAGCAGAAGTTTTGGCTTCCTCCTCCTCCGTTCCGTCAGCCGTATCAGCAGAAGAGCAAAGGTGGCAGTGGTTCTTCCCACCCACCCAACCCTGGCTTTCAGAACAAGACTTCGTCTCAAGCTCCAAGATCGAGTGCTCCATATCACCGTCCACTTTCAGAGATCACGTGCAACAAGTGCCAACAGAAGGGTCACTATGCCAACAAGTGTCTCAACCAGAGGCGTCTTCCTCCTCCTCCTCCTGTCAGATCGACAAGTACAGCTATGGTCAAGCATAACCCCAAGTTTGCCAAGGTCAATATGGTGAATGCAGCTCAGGCAGAGGACTCACCAGATGTCATCATGGGTAACCTTCCTGTTAATGATATTCCTGCAAAAGTTCTTTTTGACACGGGTGCATCGCATTGCTTCATTTCCAAACCTTTTGCATCAAAGTATGAGTGTGATTATCAGTATCTGCAAAGTTCCTTGCAAATTGTGTCACCGGGCAAGCAGATGACAGCTAACACCTGCGTCCCTGAGGTTACTATCACATTGGGTGACTACAAGTTCCTTTCTTCCCCAATTGTTCTTGGTAACTCGGATATTGATCTTATTCTCGGAATGGATTGGCTTTCTAAGCACAAGGCACATCTTGATTGTGCAGTCAGGCAGATTCAATTGACTCATTCGTCTGAGGATGTAATTGTCTTTGCCGCTCGGGATAATACTATCCGTCTGTTTTCTCTCAATGAAAAGGGTGAATTGGATGCCATCTCTCAAAATCCAGTCATTTGCGAATATCAAGACATCTGTCCAGAAGAGCTCCCAGGAATGCCTCTGCACCGGCTAGTTGAATTCGTTATTGATCTTGAGCCTGGCACGGAACCTGTGTGCAAACATCCTTACAAGCTCGGACCTGAAGAGTTGAAGGAGCTGAAGAAGCAACTGGATGAGCAAGAAAAAATGGGTCTCATCCGACCTAGTTCTTCTCCGTGGGGTTGTGGTGTTCTTTTTGTGAAGAAGAAGGATGGAACGGACCGACTTTGTGTTGATTACCGTCCAGTGAAAAAGAAGACCATCAAGAACAAATACCCACTTCCCAACATCAATGAGCTGTTCGAACAACTCAAAGGTGCCCAAGTATTCTCCAAACTTGATCTCCATATGGGTTATCACCAGATTCGCATTCATGAAGAAGATATTCCCAAGACAACATTCAGAACAAGCTTTGGTTCATATGAATACACTGTCATGTCTTTTGGCCTCGCCAACGCTCCTCCGACATTCTCTCGCATGATGAACTTCATCTTCAACGCCTACACCAATGACTTCGTTTTGGTCTATCTCAAGGACATTCTGGGTTTCTCGAAGAACAAGGAAGATCATGCCAAGCATTTGCATTTGGTTCTTGATAAGCTCAGGGAACATCAGTTCTACGCCAAGTTCTCCAAGTGTGAATTTTGGCTTGATGAGGTTCTTTATCTTGGTCATATCATCTCTGCCAAGGGCATTGCCGTGAATCCTGAGAAGGTGTCTGCAATTGTGAATTGGAAACCTCCTCAGAACGTGAAGCAACTCCGCAGTTTTCTCGGTCTCGCAAGCTATTGCCGAAGATTCGTTGAGAACTTTTCTAAGATCGCGAAGCCTCTCTCTAATCTTCTTCAGAAGCACGTCAAGTACGTTTGGTCTTCGGAGTGTGATATTGCTTTCAACACTTTGAAAGAAAAATTGATTACTGCTCCAGTTCTGACTCCACCTGATGAATCCAAGTCGTACGAGGTCTTTTGTGATGCCTCTCTCCAAGGTCTTGGCGCAATATTGATGCAAGAGAAGAAAGTTGTTGCTTATACATCTCGCCAGTTGAAGCCTAATGAGAAGAACTACCCCACTCATGATCTCGAGTTGGCGGCAGTTGTGCACGCTCTTTTGACTTGGAGACATCTTCTATTGGGAAGAAAAGTGGACATTTTCACTGATCACAAGAGTCTCAAGTACATCTTCACTCAGCCTAATCTCAACCTCAGGCAAACTCGATGGGTTGAAATGATTCAAGAGTATAATCCGAGTATTGAGTACACTCCAGGCAAGGCTAATCTGATTGCTGACGCTTTGAGCAGGAAGGCTTACTGCAACAGTCTGATTCTTAAGCCTTATCAACCCGAGCTTTGTGAAGCTTTCCGCAAACTTAATCTGCAAGTTGTTCCTCAAGGTTTCCTCACCAACCTTCAAGTCTCTCCTACCTTAGAAGACCAGATTCGCCAAGCCCAGCTTCTTGATGCTATGGTGAAAAAGGTGAAGATTGGGATTGCCAAGAGTCAGTCCAAGTACAAGTGCTACCGCCTTGATGACAAGGACACTCTTTTCTTTGAGGATCGTATTGTTGTACCCAAAGGTGACCTCCGTAAAGTGATCATGAACGAGGCTCACAATTCTCTCCTCTCCATCCACCCTGGGAGCACGAAGATGTATCAGGACCTTAAGCAAGCTTATTGGTGGACTCGAATGAAGCGCGAGATCGCTCAATTCGTGAATGAATGTGATGTCTGCAGAAGAGTGAAGGCAGAACACCAAAGGCCAGCAGGTCTCCTCCAACCTCTTGCCATTCCAGAATGGAAGTTTGGCCACATTGAAATGGACTTCGTGACTGGGTTTCCAAAGTCCAAGCATGGCAATGATGCTATATTCGTTGTCATCGACAAACTCACCAAAGTGGCTCACTTTCTGCCTATCAAAGAGTCGATCACTGCAGCTCAATCGGCGGAACTCTATACCTCTCGTATTGTCTCTCTGCACGGTATTCCACAAGTGATCTCTTCAGACCGTGGCAGCATCTTTACCTCAAAGTTTTGGGATTCTTTTCAGAAGGCCATGGGCACGAACATCTGCTTCAGCACAGCTTTCCATCCTCAAACTAGCGGTCAAGTCCAGCGTGTCAACCAGATTCTTGAAGATATGCTCAAGGCGTGTGTGATCTCCTTCGGCATGAAGTGGGAGGATTGTCTTCCTTATGCTGAATTCTCCTACAACAACAATTTTCAAGCAAGTTCGGGCAAGGCCCCATTTGAAATTCTGTATGGCAGGAAGTGCCGTACCCCTCTCGACTGGTCTGAAACCGGTGAACGTCAGCTTTTGGGTAATGACTTAATCACAGAGGCAGAAGAAATGTGCAAAGTCATTCGTGATAACCTCAAAGCAGCCCAATCCCGCCAGAAGAGCTACTATGATAGTAAGCACCGTGATTTGGCTTTCGAGATCGGAGATCATGTTTACCTCCGTGTCTCTCCTATGAAAGGTACTCGTCGCTTCGGTATCAAAGGGAAGCTTGCTCCTAGATACGTGGGACCTTTCAAGATTGTCAGCAAGAGAGGCGACCTCGCCTATCAACTCGAGCTTCCTTCAAACTTTGCAAATGTTCATGACGTGTTCCATGTCTCTCAGCTTCGAAAGTGCTTCAAGACTCCTGACCGCACCGTCAACTTCGAGGACATTGAGCTCCAAGAAGATCTCTCTTATCGTGAGCACCCAGTTGCTATTCTTGAAGAGACTGAACGCAAGACTCGCAACAAGTCAATCAAATTTCTCAAAGTCAGGTGGTCACACCATTCCGACCGTGAAGCTACCTGGGAACGCGAGGATCACCTCCGTTCTGAGTACCCGACGTTCTTTCAGTCCTAGATCTCAGGACGAGATCCTTTCGTAGTGGTGGAGTGTTGTAACACCCCGGATGTAACTTTCCCTATTTGTACTCCAACTCTTGCCGTTTCCGGCGTTAAGTTATTTTATTTTCTCGGGTTTGGGTTTTGCCTCCATGTGTTGTTGTCGTTGTCATGCATCTCATATCATGTCATCATGTGCATTGCATTTGCATACGTGTTCGTCTCATGCATTCGAGCATTTTCCCCGTTGTCCGTTTTACATTCCGGCGCTTCGTTCTCCTCCGGTGGTCATTTCTAGCTTTCTTTCATGTGTGGGGATTAAACATTTCCGGATTGGACCGAGACTTGCCAAGCGGCCTTGGTTTATTACCGGTAGACCGCCTGTCAAGTTTCGTACCATTTGGACTTCGTTTGATACTCCAACGGTTAACCGAGGGACCGAAAAGGCCTCGTGTGTGTTGCAGCCCAACACCCCTCCAATTTGGCCCAAAACCCACCAAACTCTGCTCCATGTCCTAGAGCGTTCGATTACGATCGCGTGGCCGAAAACCGCACCTCATTTGGACTCTCCTAGCTCCCTCTATGCCTATATAAAGACCCCTCCGAATCCGGATCCTCCTCTCCCCCCGAAACCCTAATTTTCCCCTCGCGCGCCCGGACACGTCCGGCTGTCACCGGACAAAGCCGCCGCCTCCCGCCCACGCCTATCGGGCGCCGCCACGTGGCACAAAGCCGCCGCCGTCACTCCGGCCCGGGAGGCCCAGCCGGGGCCCTCGAGGCCCATCTCCTCCGCGCCTCCTCGCCCGCGAGCCGGCCGCCGCCCGCCGCCACCGACCTTGCCGGCGCCGCGGCTGCCGCCCGCCACCACCGGCCGCACCGACCCCGTCCGGCGCCACCACCGGCCGCGCCGCCCCGCCGCGCTCGGAGCCCGCGCCGGCGCCACTCCAGCCGGTCCTCTCCGGCGAGCTCCGAGGATTCCGGCGAACTTCGTAATCCATGCCCGGATCTCAGATCTGAAATCCTAACCCTAGGTCGTTTTTTTTCACTAAGTCCCAGAATTCCTCATCCAAGTTGCCATGTTCGCGGCTCCGTAACTTTGCATCCGTAGCTCCGATTCATGCATATAGCATATCAAAATGTTCACCCCAGAGAGTACATCATTTCATTCCATTGCATCATTTTCATTTGAGTTCATCTTGAAGCCCGAGATGCTATTAGAAGAGGGCTACTTGAGTTAATTGTCAGATCTGCTACTCCGTTTAGCACTTTTGTCATTTTTGCCATGATTATTGTGTGCATGCTATGCCCATGACTTCTTCATATGTTTTGTTAAGGGTTTTGTCATCTTTCCAGAGGTGGAACGCATGTATTTTTAGGATGTATGTGGTGACTTGTGCAAGCTTGCAAAGTGGTGCACTTGCTAATTCTGTTTTCAGGGACTTAGTGATTTCACTAAGTCCTGGGATTGTTTATCTCATGATGCCATATGTTCATATTGTTTCCTAGTGATCCGTGCCTCTTTTGAGGATGATAAGTAAAGGAGTTTTGTTAATATTGTAGTGATCTATCCATCCATGTCTTGGTTTGCAATTATGGAGCACCCTAGCTTGAGTCAATCGAGCTCTACTTTTGCTTCGTTGCGAATCTGGGCAGATCGTCAACTTGTTTGCGATTTTGCCGATGTTATTGTAGTTGATCCGTGCATGCTATGCCATTGTTCTTGCCATGTCTAGCTTGGATTTTGTGCCTTCTTAAGGGATGTATGCTTGTCTTGCCATGACTTG
Source organism: Triticum dicoccoides (assembly GCF_002162155.2). Lineage (NCBI taxonomy): Eukaryota > Viridiplantae > Streptophyta > Magnoliopsida > Poales > Poaceae > Triticum > Triticum dicoccoides. The sequence goes on along the minus strand of NC_041392.1, from coordinate 426,736,952 downwards.
CACCATAATGAGTGCATCGAGCTCGTAAACATGCCTTTGTGAGTTATGTTTCAGCATGTCCCAGTTTTCACTAACTCCGAAAACTGATTATGTTTTTGCTATGTTCGTGTGCTTGTTAGTACATTTTGAGATCCCTTTTGGCTCAAGGTCACTAAGGGACTTTTGTTAATATTGTTGAGTATCTCCATGCCATGTCTTTCTTTGTCATGTCCAGGTCCTGTAGCATGTTGTTTTGTTGCTCCAAAGAGGGCTATATGATCTGAAATTCCAGACAAGTGTTAATTTCACTAAGTCTGAGATCTGTTTTACCATTTGCATTTTGCCATGCTTGTTTGAACCTGTTAATGGATGATTTGGCCGTAGCTCAGTGCTAGACTTTTGTTAAGCATCTTGAATGCTTCCTGCCATGTATTTTGTTGCCATGTTTGGGTGCTGTAGCATGTTTATTTCGTTGCATTTAGATGCCTACTTGCTGTAAATCGCAGACCGGTGTCATATTTGAATCGCTTGCCATTTTCAAACCGTAACTCCGATTCCGGCGTTCTTTATATCGTTTTCAAGCGATTTCATCCCATCTTTCCAGTGGCACACTTGGAATTCCAAGTTGGGGCCAGGTTCATGCATTTCCTGTCATATCTTGCATTTTGCATCCCGCATCGCATCCCGCATAGCATATCATCATTTCATCCTATTGCTTGTTCTTGCACGTGGTTGATTGTATCCTTGTTACTTGTTTGTCTTGTTTGGGTAGAGCCGGGAGACGAGTTCGCTAACGAGGAGCCCGTTGAGTTTGCTTTCGAGGATCCAGTCAACTCTGACAACTGTGCAGGCAAGATGATCATACCCTCGAAATCACTACTATCTTTGCTATGCTAGTTTTGCTCGCTCTTTTGCTATGCCAATGCTACGATGCCTACCACTTGCTTGCAAGCCTCCCAAATTGCCATGTCAAACCTCTAACCCACCATGTCCTAGCAAACCGTTGATTGGCTATGTTACCGCTTTGCTCAGCCCCTCTTATAGCGTTGCTAGTTGCAGGTGAAGATTGGAGGCCGTTCCTTGTTGGAACATTTATTTACTTGTTGGGATATCATTATATTATCTTGTTATGTTAATGCATCTATATACTTGGTAAAGGGTGGAAGGCTCGTCCTCTCGCCTAGTGTTTTGTTCCACTCTTGCCGCCCTAGTTTCCGTCATATCGGTGTTATGTTCCCGGATTTTTGCGTTCCTTACGCGGTTGGGTTATAATGGGAACCCCTTGATAGTTCGCCTTGATTAAAGCTTTTCCAGCAATGCCCAACCTTGGTCTTACCATTTGCCACCTAGCCTCTTTTTCCCTCGGGTTTCCGAAGCCCG
>NC_041392.1:426637203-426735568 GCF_002162155.2 Triticum dicoccoides | reverse complement strand
ACTAGAGTCTTGTGCAGCATCCCCTCGGGGAAACTCGAGGTTTGGTTTTAGTTGTATGGAGCGCTCATCTGAGTGTGCCCTGAGAAAGAGATATGTGCAGCTCCTATCGGGATTTGTCGGCACATTCGGGCGGTGTTGTTGGTCTTGTTTTAACCTGTCGAAGTGTCTTGAATTACCGAGATACCGAGTCTGATCGGAACGTGTTGGGAGGAGGTCTATTCCTTCGTTGACCGTGAGAGCTTGTCATGGGCTAAGTTGGGACTCCCCTGCAGGGATTGAACTTTCGAAAGTCGTGCCCGCGGTTATGGGCAGATGGGAATTTGTTAATGTCCGGTTGTAGATAACTTGAACCTTAACTTAATTAAAATGAATCAACTGAGTGTGTTACCGTGATGGCCTCTTCTCGGCGGAGACCGGGAAGTGGACACGGTGTTGGAGTAATGTTTGCGCAGGTTGTTCTCTAGTTTCTCGCTCGTGCTTTGCCTCCTCTTCTCGCTCTCTTTTGCGAATAAGTTAGCCACCATATTTGCTAGTCGCTTGCTGCAGCTCCACTCATATTTTACCTTGCCTTACCTATAAGCTTGAATAGTCTTGATCGCGAGGGTGCGAGATTGCTGAGTCCCTGTGGCTCATAGATTACTATTACACCAGATGCAGGGCCTGATGATTCCGCTCCAGGAGACGCGTATGAGCTCAAGTGGGAGTTCGACGAAGACTCTCAACGTTACTATGTTTCCTTTCCCGATGATCAGTAGTGGTGCCCAGTTGGGGGTGATTGGGACCGTGTCGCATGTTGGGTTCTCTTTTATTTTGGCGCCGTAATCGGGCCATGAGTGTTTGGATGATGTAATGTTATTTATGCACTTGATTGACGTGGCGAGTGTAAGCCAACTATGTTATCTCCCCTTTATTATTTACATTACATGGGATGTTTGTGAAGATTGCCTAACTTGCGACATATGCCTTCAATGCGATTATGTCTCTAAGTTGTGCCTCGACACGTGGGAGCTATAGTCGCATCGAGGGTGTTACAGTCACCTAGGCATCACAAATTTGCAATGAATAAAGCACTAGAACAAAAACTAATTGGACCAATGGAGGAGTCACATACCAAGGAACAATCTCCCCAAGCAGTTTTGTGAGAGGTGCTTTGAGCAAGGAGATCAAAAATGGCAGCAAAATGAGCTAGAACTCGAGCTTGAGCTGGATATTCGTGTATGTGGGAGGAAGAAGAAGTGTGTGGGTGCAGGAATAAGTGGAGGGGGCCACCATGGGCCCACGAGGCAGGGGGCGCGCCCAGGGGGTAGGGCCCGCCCCTGACCCTTGTGGCCAGGTGCCAGCTCCTCCTGCTGCGTTCTCAGTGCCAAATATTCTCAAATATTTCAGAAAAAATCACATTTAAATTTTAGGGCATTTGGAGAACTTTTATTTTCAAGGTATTTTTATATTGCACGGATAATTCAGGTAATAGACAGAAACTACTTATTTTTATTTTATTTAATATAAATAACAGAAAGTAGAAAGAAGGTACAGAGAGTTCTGCTTTCTAGTTTCATCCATCTCATGCTCATCAAAAGGAATCCACTAACAAGGTTGATCAAGTCTTGTTAACGAACTCATTCCGAATAACATGGAACCGGAGAAATTTCGAATAACACTATGTTACCTCAATGGGGATATGCACATCCCCAATAATAAGAATATCATATTTCTTCTTGACAGTAGGAAGAGGAAATTCAAAACCTCCAAATATAATCGAAGGAATTTTTCCAATAGAGTTGATACTATGAACTTGAGGTTGTTTCCTTGGAAAGTGTACGGTATGCCCATTACCATTAACATGAAAAGTGACATTGCCTTTAGTGCAATCAATAACAGCCCCTACAGTATTCAAAAAGGGTCTTCCAAGAATAATACACATACTATCGTCCTCGGGAATATCAAGAATAACAAAGTCTGTTAAAATAGTAACATTTGCAACTACAACAGGCACATCCTCACAAATACCGACAGGTATAGCAGTTGATTTATCAGCCATTTACAAAGATATTTCAGTAGGTGTCAACTTATTCAAATCAAGTCTATAATATAAAGAGAGAGGCATAACACTAACACCGGCTCCAAGATCACATAAAGCAGTTTTAACATAGTTTCTTTTAATAGAGCATGGTATAGTGGGTACTCCCGGATCTCCAAGTTTCTTTGGTATTCCACCCTTAAAAGTATAATTAGCAAGCATGGTGGAAATTTAAGCTTCCGGTATCTTCCTTTTATTTGTAATAATATCTTTCATATACTTAGCATAAGGATTCATTTTAAGCATATCAGTTAATCGCATACGCAAAAAGATAGGTCTAATCATTTCAGCAAAGCGCTCAAAATCCTCATCATCCTTTTTCTTGGATGGTTTGGGAGGAAAAGGCATGGGTTTCTAAGCCCAAGGCTCTCTTTCCTTACCATGTTTCCTAGCAACAAAGTCTTTCTTATCATAACATTGATTCTTTGAATGCGGGTTATCAAGATCAACAGCAGGTTCAATTTCTATATCATTATCATTACTAGGTTGAGCATCATCATGAACATTATCATTAACATTATCACTAGTTTCAGGTTCATTACCAGATTGTGTTTCAGCATCAGAAATAGAAATATCATTTGGATTCTCAGGTGTATTAACAATAGGTTCACTAGGAGCATGCAAAGTCCTATCATTTTTCTTTTTCTCCCTTTTAGAAGGACTAGGTGCATCTATATTATTTCTCTGAGAATCTTGCTCAATTCTCTTAGGGTGGCCTTCAGTATATATCGTTATCATTTTTCTTACTATTCAATTCATTGAGCAAATCATTTTGAGATTTAAGTACTTGTTCTACTTGAGTGGTAACCATAGAAGCATGTTTACTAATAAGTTTAAGTTCACCTTTGACATTAGCCATATAATCACCCAAGTGTTCAAGCATATTTGAATTGATTTCAATTGTCTACCAAAATAAGCATTAAAATCTTCTTGCTTAGCCATAAATTTATCAAACTCGTCTAAGCATGGGCTAGCAAATTTAGTAAATGGGATTTCAGCTTTATCATATCTATAGAGAGAATTTACCTTTACTACCTATGTCGGGTTATCAAGACCATGAGTTTCTTAAATAGGAGATGGATTAAGATCATATGTTTCTTCAATAGGCGGTAAATTAAGACTGTGTATTTCTTCAATAGGAGGTAAATTCTTAACATCTTCAGCTTTAATACCTTTTACTTTCATAGATTTCTTTGCCTCTTGCATATCTTCAGGACTGAGAAATAGAACACCCCTCTTCTTAGGAGTTGGTTTAGGAATAGGCTCAGGAGTTGGTTCAGGAACTGGTTCAGGAAGTTTCCAATTATTTTCATTTGTCAACATATTATTCAATAGAATTTCAGCTTCATCCGGCGTTCTTTCCCTGAAAACAGAACAAGCACAACTATCCAGGTAATCTCTGGAGGCATCGGTTAGTCCATTATAAAAGATATCAAGTATTTCATTTTTCTTAAGAGTATGATCACGCAAAGCATTAGGTAATTGGAGAAGCCTCCCCCAAGCTTGTGGGAGACTCTCTTCTTCAATTTGCACAAAATTATATATATCCCATAAAGCAGCTTGTTTCTTATGAGCAGGGAAATATTTAGCAGAGAAGTAATAAACCATATCATGGGGACTACGCACACAACCAGGATCAAGAGAATTAAACAATATCTTAGCATCACCCTTTAGTGAGAATGGAAATATTTTAAGGATATAAAAGTAGTGAGTTCTCTCATCATTAGTGAACAGGGTGGCTATATCATGTAATTTAGTAAGATGTGTGTAACGCCCTGAGACCGATGTGCCAGGTGTTCCCCAGTTATTCATTGTTGTTGCCGTGTCATTCGATTGCGTGTTACATCTTGCCATGTCATCATGTGCATTGCATCATCATGTTTTAAAAAATTTGCATCCGTCCGGGTTCCCCCGTTCTTTCTGTTGTCCGTTCTGAGCCCAGACACACTTGCACGCGCCCGCGGCATGTCCGAAATAGTATTTTATAAGTGGCCAGAAAATGTTCTCGGAATGGGATGAAAGTTGGCATGCGGTGTTGTTTTGTTGTTAGTAGACCGCCTGCCAAGTTTCATCGCGTTCGGAGTCCGTTTGACGCCCCAACGGATAACTATAGCGGCAGTATAGCCGGTCTTTTCATCGGATGTTTTCGGTCTCCGAAAACAGTCGCCGGGCCTCTCTCTCTTCTCTTCTCTCAGCTCGAGCCCTTCTGCACAGCCACGAGTTCCAACCGACCCCTCACGTGCGCGTCCGAAATTTCCCCGGACCCGACCCGGACTGTCGCCAACGTTGTGTCCGGATCATCCCCAAACATCTACAAAACATCTTCGTTTTGTTAATTGGACTCCCTAGCTATTTTATCCGCGATCGTCCGATTGCGATCGTAGGGTCAAGATAGCCCCTAACCTAATCCGTGATGTATATTTATAGCCCACCCCTAGTCTAATTTCAGACCAAATCCCTAAATTCTAGGGATTCTCCCAGCCGCTGCCGCCGCACTCATTCCCCAACCTCGGAATCTCCTCCCGATCCACCTGCGCCTCTCCTTCCGCGCCCAGCCACTACTCTTCTTTGATCCAGATCCTCCCCGTGCTCCTCCTCCTCACCTCGTCATCCGGCGCCGCCGCCAGGGACCGAACCAGCCAGCAAGATGAGCATCTGTCGCGCGCCCCTGCTCTTTTCTTCTACCCTCCTGCTTCGTCTCTCTCCCTCCTCTGTTCTAATCTCTTCTCTCTCTTCCTCTACATCTTCTCGCAGGAACCGGAAGGAGCAAGCCATGGCCTCCGCACATTGCAGGAGCACACCCAGGAGCACCAACCGGCGCCACCATCATCGGAGATGGACTCCCGCTGCCCAGATCCGCCCGTTTCCCCGTCGTCCACCGGCCTCCCCTTCCTTCTCAGGAGCTGTGTCGCCCCTCTGCCGTAGCTGCCTTGGACGAGCGCCCTCGCCTGGGTGTCCCTGCCGCTGCTGTTGCCTCTGCTTCACGCCTGGCCGTCCGCTGCCTCCTCTATATCGCCGAGCCTCGTCCGCTCCATCCCACCGCCCTTCTGCCGTAGTGAAATTTTGTGTTCTTCTTTTATTTTGGTTCCGTAGTCGGACCTTGATTGTATCTGGTTGATGTAATGCTTTATTCATGTAATTGTGTGAAGTGGCGATTGTAAGCCAACTATGTATCTCTTTCCCTTATGTATTACATGGGTTGTGTGAAGATTACCTCACTTGCGACATTGCTTTCAATGCGGTTATGCCTCTAAGTCGTGCTTCGACACGTGGGAGATATAGCCGCATCGAGGGTGTTACAAGTTGGTAATCAGAGCCTTCCCCGACCTTAGGAGCACCCACTGCTTGATCGAATTAGCGGACGAGTTGAGTCTAGAAAAAATGTTTTGAGTCATTTAGGAATTATATATCAGAGAGTTTAGGAATTCTTTTTACTCCCCAGTCTCCTCATCGCTCTGGTAAGGCATCCTGACGTAGAGTTTTGACTCTTCTCTTCTCAAATTTCACTAAAAAAATTTAGGATCACGCGGGTATCTTGGAGTCGTTCCGACGGATTTGTGACGAGAACATTGTTCTTGGTGCCTCCTGTCATTTAGGGGTTGTCGTAGTGTCCCGGGGAGTTGAGCTCCGAGGTGTTGTCGTCACAATTTTATCGTTGCAGTTCTGGAATACCTAAGTTAGTTCGCTGACATCGAAAATCTCTTTTATGCAGTTGTTGGTGAGATAACCTCGACGCCACCCAGTACTGGGGCGGGAGTTCGGGAGTATTGCCATAACTTATATAACGGATGCTTTTCGAAGGTTGAGGTAGATGATTTCCGAAGGTTTCTTGGTTATGTGTTGAAGGATGGATACAGCTGGATGTAGGATTTGTTAGTTTTGGGTGAGATATTATGCTTCCCCTGTATCCCCAACACCTGATTGCATAACCGGAAAATTTCGGGAGTTTATAAGTGGGAATTCAAGTAGCTCTTAGGATATCTTTCCGACAAATGTATGATATGAAATTGGGGTTTGACATCTAGCGGTCCGCCTATTCACGGTCGATTTTACAGTGGTCTCATTGTGTCTTAAAGAGTCCTTGGCTATGCCGACTCGGGGACGCTTCATATGTCATGTGCACTGCCTTGTACATGATGGTGCTGTATGATCGAGCCCGTGTAGGCCCCACCACGAAAACTTCGGACGAAATCTCTATCATATGTTTGTTCCGGCTTATTCTGCAAGCCAATCCTTTGTTTTGTTTTGAGTTGTGGTATTCGAGTTGCTTCAATGTCAAGTGTTGATTCCATGCCTTTTCCTAAGTGGTGTTCTCATACTCCTATGTGAATACTAATCCTTCTTGTTCATTGAGATTGTCATGTCAATCCTTTTCAACCAGTGTGTCTCTCGCCAAGCGGATCCGTTCATGTTCAACATCCGCAAGATTCAATCTTAGCTTTCTAAACGGTGTTCGTTCATCCATCCCAAGTTGTCTTTGTTGTACCTCCCTCCCACCCTTGTTTCTAAATGACTCAGATTCCTTAATCAAGTATCCATGGTATCGATGGAAGTCTCTCCATTCTTTTCTTTCAATGTTCGTATCCGGTGATTCTCATGAAGATTCTAACGGAGCTTCAAGTTCGTCACCCTTTACTCATTTTTTCTTCTCCGGTGGTTTAAATTCAAGCGTTATTGATCATATCTTTCTCCTCATTTCAAATACCCTATCATGCCGGTGCTCCTCATATTCTTTCACTTCTCGCTATTCTATTGTTTCAGAGTGCTCAAGATATCCCGAAGATTCGTGTTTCCACTCTGCTTTCGTTCAAGCTCTTTCGAAGATGTTATCTCATTCAAGTCATTTAATTCAACCGGTGCATTCTCCTTTTCAAGTAATCATTCTACAGTGTTTCTCTTGAGTGGGCCCTAACCCACAGGTCTTTTCCCAGGATCTTACCTGACTCTTCTTATTTTCCCGGAGCTATCCTCAAATTCTTAAAGTTTGATGTAAGAATGATTCATCATCTGTCATATGTTTTTCACCAAGATCTTTCAAATTCTTTTCATCTTTGGCTCAACCTCTCCTCTTTTAATCATTCTGGGGTGTCTCAACAATTCATGGTGGTATTTCTCGTCGTAATTCAAAATTTGAAGACCGAAGAAGATTTTCTCTCAATCCTGCTCCATTCTCTTCAAGATTCGTGATTCTAGCTTGTTGCCATCCCCTTATAATTGTTTTGATTATGAGAATTCTTTTCACCCATCCGGAGTAATTCAGGAGTCTTTTCAGTTTGTTTATCTGAAGGCCATCAATTCAGGATTATTCATTCCATCTTTCAGCTCTCATTCTCCAAATCTTACCGGTGCATCATTCAAGTGTTCTCTAATCAGCTCGTCATCTCTTTTTTCTCATATATCTAAATTCTCTCAAGCATCTTCATTCATTTGCTAATTCTTCCCGGTGTTTTCTTTATCTTCTCTTCGTTCATTTTTAATCCTTACGGTGGTTCGTTTAAGATTTCTCTTCCTTCTTTATCATACCAATTCATTTGTTGTTTCGATTCCACCGGTGGTTAGTTGAATACCTTCTCAAGTTGGCGCCGTATCTATCCTAATCCTTTCTTCGAGAATAAGTTGTATGCAATCCGTTTGCTCGTCATCAATTTAACTGGTGAAGGATAAGTATAATGTAATTCTTATTCTTGTTTCATCCATATGTTAATCTTTTCTTCCGGAGTTCGTTCACGATGATTAAATTCTTGATTTCAAGTGCTCGTCTTTCTTTCCCGGAGTTTCTAGCTCTAATTATCACAGAGATCCATCTAATCATTGCAAGGTTTCACCTTGTGTTTCCAACTTCTCTCTCCTTTCGTTTGATCATTCTTTTGTTTACCGGAGTTCCTCATCAAGGTTCTACATGATGGTTCATCAAGGATTCAATTCCTTCTCGAAGTTTTTCATCGAGATTCTTTTAAGGAGATCAAGTTTTCTTCATCTTGCAATCCGGAGTGCAATTCTTTCAACCGTATCATTCGAGGTGGTATTATGTCATTCCTGATAATTTGAGTTCATGTATCATGATACACATGTTGTTAAGAATGAGGTATTTAAAATCCATCAATCTCGTCATTGGATTTATCTAGGGTTATATTTCGCCTAAAGCTTTCCCTAAGGATTAATGCTATTAATGGTGATAATATATGATCCAAGTTCTCCATCTACCCTCCTGGTGAAATAAGTTTCTCATCTCCTTGTTCTTACCAATCCAATTCTTTTTCCCGTGAGAGGCAGGTTGTCACCTCATAATTTGAGATGGATTCCATAAGACCATATCAAGATTATTCTTTTCGTTGTTGTTGTTCCAACAACTCCGTTCTAGCATTTGTTGTAAGCGTGCTCCCTCAAGATCTTGTTTCCCTTCGTTCATTCCATTCCATTCTTAATTTCGTTCCGGAGGAATTGTGATGTTGCTATCTTCAACCCTTCTTTTTGTTCTTGTCAGGACCTTGTCCTTGTCATGCTTATCCTTTTAATCGGAGTGTTGTGTCCTTTTGCTCAAGCTCTTTCATTTTATCAAGTCTTTCATCTCTTTTCAACCGAAGTGCTACCCGAATCGGTTCTTTCTTATTCCTATTTCTTAACGGAGTGTTTTCAACTTTGTTCTTCTCCGTTGCTTTCTTTCTTTCATTTTGCGCAACCTCGCAAGGTTCTTTGGTTTCACTCGTTTGTCAGAGAAGCAACTTAGTTTTACCTTTTCTCTTCCTCTTCCTTTTCCCTCCAGTGCCATCCCTAAGATCTCGGGTCGAGATCCTCTCGTAGTGGTGGAGTGTTGTAACGCCCCGAGACCGATGTGCCAGGTGTTCCCCAGTTATTCGTTGTTGTTGCCGTGTCATTCGATTGCGTGTTGCATCTTGCCATGTCATCATGTGCATTGCATCATCATGTTTTAAAAAACTTGCATCCGTCCGGGTTCCCCCGTTCTTTCCGTTGTCCGTTCTGAGCCCAGACACACTTGCACGCGCCCGCAGCATGTCCGAAATAGTATTTTATAAGTGGACGGAAAATGTTCTCGGAATGGGATGAAAGTTGGCGTGCGGTGTTGTTTTGTTGTTAGTAGACCGCCTGCCAAGTTTCATCGCGTTCGGAGTCCGTTTGACGCCCCAACGGATAACTATAGTGGCAGTATAGCCGGTCTTTTCATCGGATGTTTTCGGTCTCCGAAAACAGTCGCCGGGCCTCTCTCTCTTCTCTTCTCTCAGCTCGAGCCCTTCTGCACAGCCACGAGTTCCAACCAACCCCTCACGTGCGCGTCCGAAACTTCCCCGGACCCAACCCGGACTGTCGCCACCGTTGTGTCCGGATCATCCCCAAACATCTACAAAACATCTTCGTTTTGTTAATTGGACTCCCTAGCTATTTTATCCGCGATCGTCTGATTGCGGTCATAGGGTCGAGATAGCCCCTAACCTAATCCGTGATGTATATTTATAGCCCACCCCTAGTCTAATTTCACACCAAATCCCTAAATTCTAGGGATCCTCCCAGCCGCCGCCGACGCACTCATTCCCCAACCTCGGAACCTCCTCCCGATCCTCCTCCTCACCTCGTCGTCCGGTGCCGCCGCCAGGGACCGAACCAGCCAGCAAGATGAGCATCTGTCGCGCGCCCCTGCTCTTTTCTTCTACCCTCCTGCTTCGTCTCTCTCCCTCCTCTGTTCTAATCTCTTCTCTCTCTTCCTCTGCATCTTCTCGCAGGAACCGGAAGGAACGAGCCATGGCCTCCGCACCTTGCAGGAGCACACCCAGGAGCACCAACCGGCGCCACCATCATCGGAGATGGACTCCCGCCGCCCAGATCCGCCCGTTTCCCCGTCGTCCACCGGCCTCCCCTTCCTTCTCAGGAGCTGCGTCGCCCCTCTGCCATAGCTGCCTTGGACGAGCGCCCTCGCCTGGGTGTCCCTGCCGCTGCCGTTGCCTCTGCTTCGCGCCTGGCCGTCCGCTGCCTCCTCTATATCGCCGAGCCTCGTCCGCTCCATCCCACCGCTCTTCGGAGAAACATCCCCTTGCCATCCGTTGGCCTCCGTAGTCCTCTGACGCTTTCTGCTGCTGCTGCGATGCAAGTCTCAGCCGCCTCTGATGGTAACGAGCAGCAGGAGGCCGTTCATGCGCGTTGACCGCGCCTCGCCAACAGCGTGGGTTGCAGCCCCACCGGCCTACCTCTCCACTGGCCGGCCCAGGCCCAATGTGAGCTCACCCCAGGGTCCCTTCCTTTTTTTTCTTTTTCCAACTGATGGGCCAGTTCAGTTTCAGCCCGTGCTCATTTTTTCCCTTGGATGTTTTGCTAAATTTTCCTGAACATTGCATAGTTACAGGAAATGCCATTTTCTTGCATTGCTCATAATTAATTAACCATGCATCGGAATTAATTAAACTTTATATGTAATATGCTTAGAATTTCATCTAGTTTCACAATTTGCAACTTGCACCCATGTTTAAAATATTTAAAATGTTGTTTGTTTATATTTTACCTAATGCCATGCTAAAATGCTTTATTTCATAACTAAATAACCGTAACTCGGATTTTAATAAACTTTATATGTAAATGGGGTAGAATTTTGCCTAGTTTAACATGGTGGCATCACTTTGCATGTTTAACAACTCTAAAATTGTGTTTAGGGCAGAACAGTACCAAACCCTAATATATGCATATGGGGATTTACCGGAATTGTTGTTCGTTGCTTCCGGCCTCATTTAAACTTGACTAGATAGGTAGTTTTACTTTGCTTCACCCTCTTGCCATGTTAATCAACATTTAATATTGTTGGGTACATAAACAAGATCGAACTAAATACGTTATGTGGTGTTCCGTCAATATGCATCCCGTTGCATATTGAGCTCCACTTAATTTGTAGGGTTGTTTGTGCACTTTACCATGTCATGCTTCATTAAACCGGACATGCATCATACTGGTTGTGCATCATGCCATGTTGTTGTAGTGGTTGTTTACTATGTTGTTTGCTTCTTTCCGGTGTTGCTTCTTCGGGTTGGTTCCGATAACGTCGCGTTTGTGAGGATTCGTTCGTCTACGTCCGTTTGTCTTCTTAATAGACTCGTTCTTCTTCCTTGCGGGATTTCAGGCAAGATGACCATACCCTCGAAATCACTTCTATCTTTGCTTGCTAGTTGCTCGCTCTTTTGCTATGCCTATGCTGCGATACCTACCACTTGCTTATCATGCCTACTATATTGTTGAACCAAGCCTCTAACCCACCTTGTCCTAGCAAACCGTTGTTTGGCTATGTTACTGCTTTGCTCAGCCCCTCTTATAGCATTGTTAGTTGCAGGTGAAGATTGAAGTTTGTTCCTTGTTGGAACATGGAGATGTTGTTCCTTGTTGGAACATGTTTACTTGTTGGGATATCACAATACCTCTTATTTAATTAATGCATCTATATACTTGGTAAAGGGTGGAAGGCTCGGCCTTATGCCTGGTGTTTTGTTCCACTCTTGCCGCCCTAGTTTCTGTCATATCGGTGTTATGTTCCCGGATTTTGCGTTCCTTACGCGGTTGGATAATAATGGGAACCCCTTGACAGTTTGCCTTGAATAAAACTCTTCCAGCAATGCCCAACATTGGTTTTACCATTCGCCACCTAGCCCGTTTCTTTCCCTTGGGTTCTGCAGACTCAAGGGTCATCATTATTTTAACCCCTCGGGCCAGTGCTCCTCTGAGTGTTGGTCCACCTGTCAGCTGCCGGTGGCCACCAGGGGCAACTCTGGGCTGGCCTACCCGTACCTAGGACAATCTGAGTGTGCCCTGAGAAAGAGATATGTGCAGCTCCTATCGGGATTTGTCGACACATTCGGGCGGTGTTGCTGGTTTAGTTTTGCCTTGTCGAAATGTCTTGTAACCGGGATTCCGAGTCTGATCGGGTCTTCCCGCTAGAAGGAATATCCTTCGTTGACTGTGAGAGCTTGTGATGGGCTAAGTTGGGACACCCCTGCAGGGATTTGAACTTTCAAAAGCCGTGCCCGTGGTTATGGGCAGATGGGAATTTGTTAATGTCCGGTTGTAGAAAACCTGAAGTTGACCTTAATTAAAATACATCAACCGCGTGTGTAACCGTGATGGTCTCTTCTCGGCGGAGTCCGGGAAGTGAACACGGTGTTGGAGTCATGCTTGACGTAGGTTGTTATAGGATCACTTCTTGATCATACTTTTATGGACCGTGCTTTGCCTTCTCTTCTCGCTCTCTTTTGCGTATGTTTAGCCACCATATATGCTAGTCGCTTGCTGCAGCTCCACCTCATACCTTTACCTTACCCATAAGCTTAAATAGTCTTGATCGCGAGGGTGCGAGATTGCTGAGTCCCCCTGACTCACAGATACTTCCAAAACCAGTTTGCAGGTGTCGTTGAGTCCGTGCAGATGACGCAACCAAGCTTAGGAGGAGCTCGATGAAGATCTTGCCCTTTGTGTTGTTTCGTTCTAGTTGATCGGTAGTGGAGCCCAGTTGGGGTCGATCGGGGACCGTGTCGCATTTGGGGTTCTTCTTTTATTTTGGTTCCGTAGTCGGACCTTGATTGTATCTGGTTGATGTAATGCTTTATTCATGTAATTGTGTGAAGTGGCGATTGTAAGCCAACTATGTATCTCTTTCCCTTATGTATTACATGGGTTGTGTGAAGATTACCTCACTTGCGACATTGCTTTCAATGCGGTTATGCCTCTAAGTCGTGCTTCGACACGTGGGAGATATAGACGCATCGAGGGCGTTACAATGTGCCACAATAGTTTCAGATCATAGCAATGAAAAGGATCAGATTCGACCAAAGTAATTATATCAGGATCAACAGAGAATTCATAATCCTTATCAGTAACAAAGATAGGTGAAGTAGCAAAAGCAGGGTCAGGTTTCATCCTAGCATTTAGAGATTGCTTATTTCATTTAGCTAATAACCTCTTAAGTTCATAACTATCTTTGCAAGCTAAAATAGCTAAAGAAGCTTCTTTATCAAAAACATAACCCTTAGGAATAACGGGCAAGTCGTCATCATCACTTTCATCAATATTATCAGATTCAATATTTTCATTCTCTCTAACCCTAGCAAGTTGTTCCTCAAGAAATTCACCAAGTGGCACAGTAGTATCAAGCATAGAAGTAGTTTCATCATAAGTATCATGCATAGCAGAAGTGGCATCATCAATAACATGTGACATATCAGAACGAATAGCAGAAGTAGGTTTAGGTGTCGCAAGCTTACTCAAAACAGGAGGTGAATCACGTGCGGAGCTAGATGGCAGTTCCTTACCTCCCCTCGTAGTTGAGGGATAAATATTGGTTTTTGGATCTCTCAAGTTCTTCATAATGATAAGAAGATATAAATCCCAAGTGACTCAAAGAATAAAGCTATGCTCCCCGGCAATGGCGCCAGAAAATAGTCTTGATAACCCACAAGTATGTGGGGTCGCAACAGTTTTCGAGGGTAGAGTATTCAACCCAAATTTATTGATTCGACACAAGGAGAGCCAAAGAATATTCTCAAGTATTAGCAGTTGAGTTGTCAATTCAACCACACCTGGAAACTTAATATCTGCAGTAAGGTGTTTAGTAGCAAAGTAATATGATAGTAGTGGTAATAGTAGCAATGGAAAAGTAAATAAGCGAAGAACAATATATGAAAAGCTCATAGGCAATGGATCGGTGATGGAGAATTATGCCGGATGTGGTTCATCATGTAACAATCATAACATAGGGTGACACAGAACTAGCTCCAATTCATCAATGTAATATAGGCATGTATTCCGAATATAGTCATACGTGCTTATGGAAAAGAACTTGCATGACATCTTTTGTCCTACCCTCCCGTGGCAGCGGGGTCCTAATGGAAACTAAGGGATATTAAGGTCTCCTTTTAATAGAGTACCGGAACAAAGCATTAGCACATAGTGAATACGTGAACTCCTCAAACTATGGTCATCACCGGTAAGTATTTCGATTATTGTCACTTCGGGGTTAACGGATCATAACACATAATAGGTGACTATAGACTTGCAAGATAGGATCAAGAACTCTCATATATTGATGAAAATATAATAGGTTCAGATCTGAAATCATGGCACTCGGTCCCTAGTGACAAGCATTAAGCATAGCAAAGTCATAGCAATATCAATCTCAGAACATAGTGGATACTAAGGATCAAATCCTAACAAAACTAACTAACTTGATTACATGATAGATCTCATCCAACCCATCACCGTCCAGCAAGCCTACGATGGAATTACTCACGCACGGCGGTGAGCATCATGAAATTGGTGATGGAGGATGGTTGATGATGACGATGGCGACGGATTCTAGATCAGCCCTCCCAAAAGGTTTTAGGGCTTGGCGGCGGCTCCGTATCGTAAAACGCGATGAATTCTTCTCTCTGATTTTTTCTCCCCGAAAGCAAATATATAGAGTTGGAGTTGAGGTCGGAGAAGCTTCAGGGGGGGCCACGAGGTAGGGGGCGCGCCCCCCACCCTTGTGGACTGGTGGTGGGCCCCCTGGTCTTCATCTTTTGCAAGGATTTTTTATTATTTCCGAATAGATGTTCCGTGAAGTTTCAGGTCATTCCGAGAACTTTTGTTTCTGCACATAAATAACACCATAGCAATTCTGCTGAAAACAACGTCAATTCGGGTTAGTTCCATTCAAATCATGCAAGTTAGAGTCCAAAACAAGGGCAAAAGTGTTTGGAAAAGTAGATATGACAGAGACGTATCAACCTCCCGCACGACCCCGCCGATGCCACGCGCCACCCCCTCCGCACCTCGCCGACGCCCCGGTGCCCGCTGCCGTCGCCGAACCTCCCACGCCTCTCCCTCATGGGATCGACCCGCTCGCCGCGCCGACCACATCGCCCATCGTCCCTGGACATCGACACCGTCGCCTGGACCTCATTGTCGTCCCCGTCCTCCTCCTCGACACCCGATGCCATTCTTCCTACAACCGCCGTGAGGCGTTGCGCCTCCCCTTTCCCCCTGAGCCTCCACCGCCGCGTCAGCCTTGCGATGTCCGCGCCCGCGCCGCACGTCTGTAGGCCATCCATAGCGCACACATGCGCCGCGCCCGCCGCGGCTCTCTGCTCGTTGCGCCGCTCGGAGCCGCGCCCCGCGCCTCGCCCTGCCCCCGTCTCTGTCGCACTCCAGCGCCCGCTCGTGGCCACCGCCGCCCCTCGCCGTTTTCGCTTCGCTCCACCTACGGCCGCCACCGCCATCCGCCCTCCCGCTCGTGCCCCGGCCTTCCGATGCTGCCTGCGCCCCCCGGCCACGCCTACGCGCTGCGCCGTCCGCTCCACCTCGCACTGTGCCGCAGCCGCACACGCATTCCTGACCTCCGCCCCTGCTCCACTGCGGCTTGCTTCCGCCGCGTGCACCACTACGGCGTCGCCCAACGCTCCTCCAGGCCCCTCTTGCTGGCCGCGACTCCGCCGCACCGGCCCTGTCGGCGACCACCCGCCCTGAGGCCGCCACCGGCCGCGGGCACGGCCTCGCCGTCCCTGCGAGCGAGCGCCCTCTCAGCCTCCGCTCCACCCTGCCCCGTTAGCCCAAACGCCCACTGCACCCACACCCGTTAATCCACGGTGGCCTCTGGGCCACTGACTCCTAGGGCCCAGTCCCAGAACGTTAAAAAAAGAATAAAAAATATAACATAATATAAATACTAATTAAATAGTTAGTTAATTAACTTAATTAATCTGTTTAATTAACTAATTTTGTTTAACTAAGCTAATTGAAATTAGTTAACCTAATCATTTAGTTAAAGCTAATTAACACTGTTTAAATTGCTATGAGTCTATGACGAATGGGACCCACACGTCAGATTGACCCAGTCAACGCCCTATTGACTACTGACGTCATGCTGACATCACGATGATGTCAGCATACACTATTCTGGATAATATTGATTTAAAATAGTTAAATAAATTCTAAAATTATTAATTTTTTTAAAATTAATATAAAATAAACCGTAGCTCGGATGGAAAAACTTTGTACATGAAAGTTGCTCAGAACGATGAGACGAATCTGAGTACGTAGCCCGTTCGTCCGCCACACATCACTAGCATAGCGAACATGCAACTTTCCCTCTCCGGTTCATCTGTCCGGAAATGTGAAACACCGGGGATACTTTCCCGGATGTTTCCCCCCTTCGTCGGTATCACCTCCTACCGCGTTAAGGCACCCCTAGCACCGTTACTTGTCATGTCCTGCATCGATATGCATCTGTTTGCATTGTATTCATTGTTTCTTCCCTCCTCTTCTCTCTGGTAGACTACGAGACTGACGCCGCTGTTGGTGCCCCGATCGATAACGTTGTTGACGGCCCCTACTTGCCAGAGCAACCAGGCAAGCCCCCCCCCCCCTTGATCACAAGATAACGTCTATTCCTTCTCTCTACTGCTTGCATTAGAGTAGTGTAGCATGTTACTGCTTTTGGTTAATCCTATTCTGTTGCATAGCATGTCATTGTTGCTATAGTTGTTACCTTTACCTGCGATCCTAAATGCTTAGTATAGGATGCTAGTTTTTCATCAGTGGCCCTACATTCTTGTCCGTTGCCATGCTATACTATCGGGCTGTGATCACTCGGGAGGTGATCACGGGTATATACATACATACATACATACATACATACATACATACATACTATACAGGTGGTGACTAAAGTCGGCTCGGCTCATAGAGTACCCGCATGTGATTCCGATGTGGGGGCTGAAAGGACAGGTGGCTTCATCTAGGTAGTGGTGGGCCTGAGTTCCCGACGGCGTCGACTGTTACTTTGTGGCGGAGCGACAGGGCAGGTTGAGACCACCTAGGAGGGAGGTGGGCCTGGCCCTGGTCGGCATCCAGGGTTACATCAATTAACACGCTTAACGAGATCTTGGTATTTGATCTGAGCCTGGCCACTGGGCTATACGCACTAACCAACTACGTGGGAACAGTTATGGGCACTCGACGTCGTGGTATCAGCCGAAGCCTTCGGGACGTCAGCGACTGAGCGGCGCGCGCCGGGTTGGACCGCGTAACGCAACTTTCTTTGTAATGGAGGTTGCTAGGTCTGCTCACCAGCCGCGTACGCAATGTGCAGGTGTGCAATGGGTGATGGGCCCAGACCCCCGCGTGATAGGACTTAGACCGGCGTGCTGACCTCTCTATTGTGCCTAGGTGAGGCTGCGACGTGTTGATCTTTCGAGGCCGGCATGACCCAGGAAAGTGTGTCCGGCCAGAGGGAATCGAGCGTGTTGGGAAATGTGGTGCACCCCTGCAGGGAAGTTTATCTATTCGAATAGTCGTGTCCCTCGGTAAAAGGACGACCCAGAGTTGTACCTTGACCTTATGACAACTAGAACCGGATACTTAATAAAAATACACCCTTTCAAGTGCCAGATACAACCCGGTGATCGCTCTCTCACAGGGCGACGAGGGGAGGATCGCCGGGTAGGATTATGCTATGCGATGATACTTGGTTAACCTACCATCTACTCTCTTCTACTGCTTCAAGATGGAGGCTGCCAGAAGCGTAGTCTTCAATAGGACTAGTTATCCCCCTCTTATTCTGGCATTCTGCAGTTCAGTCCACATATATTACCCTTTCATTGATACCAATGCATATGTAGTGTAGTTCCTTGCTTGCGAGTACTTTGGATGAGTACTCACGGTTGCTTTGCTCCCTCTTTTCCCCCTTTCTATACCTGGTTGACGCAAACAGATGTTGGAGTCTAGGAGCCAGAGGATCCCGAGGATGATTCTACGTGGAGTTCGACTTCGAGGAGTAGTTAGGAGGTCCCGGGCAGGAGGCCTTGCCTTTTCAACTGTTGCTACTTTTGTGCTAGCCTTATTAAGGCGATCTTGTTTAACTTATGTTTGTACTTAGATATTATTGCTTCCGATGACTCTTGTATTTTTCGAGCTTATGTATTCGAGCCCTCGAGCCCCCTGGCTTGTAATATAAAGCTTGTATTATTTTAATATGTGTCTAGAGTTGTGTTGTGATATCTTTCCGTGAGTCCTTAATCTTGATCGTATATATTTGCGTGTATGATTAGTGTACAGTCAAATTGAGGGCGTCACACCCGATGCCTCGCCTCTGACTAGTAGGTAGGTTAGGGTTTCGGTCCTTGCTGGGGTGATGCTCGCACGGATGGCGGCCCGGCTAAAGGCGAAGCAAAATTGTTGATCAAGGGCGTCCGGGGCCTACCGTGTGGGATCCGGCTTGTGTGCTCTCATCCATGCTTCCACTTCATCCTACAGTTGTCTTTTTTCTTTTTCCTTTCTAATCTAATCTTCTGCCACCTAATTTTAAAAAAGTTAGGTCGGGACTTATTTTGTTTCAATCAAATCAAATCATGTATGCGGAGCACGAATGGACGCATGCACGAAAAACACGCAAGTCGTGTGGCCCTCCGTTGTGGCCGATACGGGATGGAGGCCACGTGTGACGCGGCGCAAGGAGAAAATCTGCACGGCACGCGTGGTATAATTCCTTCGGCGGGAATGGAATATTCGGAGAGCCACTCCTCTCTCGCCGGACTGGCTATACATAGGAGACTGTTTGTGCATTCCAACTTTACCCTCCACCACATCCCATTATCACTGCGCTGCCATTTTTCCCCGTTTCTTTCGTCTTTCCCACAAATACTTGCTGAGAACTGCCATTAATCCGAAAGTGCACTTAAAAATCGAAAAAATGCATCACAAGTTTCATGAAATGATTGCAGTATAGAATGCGTGTACCTTAGAATTGTTTTTGCTAACTTAAAAAAAAATTGAAGTCGAAAGTGGACTAAATAAATTAAAATTGCCTTTGTTCACACACGTAATCGTGTAGTACGTGCAAGACACGTTTCAAGGATTAACTACAATATCCTCACAAAAAAAGGATTAACCGTGATAAATATTGACTCCATGAATAATTGTGCTTAATAAAATCAATGTCATTTCTAAATTACGATTAATGTAATTAACATGTTTTTAAAATATTGATGATGTGATGGATACATCATTGAAGCAATGTGAAACATTGGATATAGGTGGTTGGATGGCTCAAATTATTTGGATTCATTGAACTCGTGGTTTTATAAGTAGTACTTCCTTGAACTAAAACCATGGCATTTATTTTGGATCGAAGAAAAGTAAGCAAATAATTTGGCAAGGTCTAGCTTCTTGACTGTGTACGACGGAAGCAAAGCTTTAGCATCTACTACAAACAAATTTGGTGGTAAAAGTTGGCAATGCGAATTTCAACAAATTGAGGATGCATAAGTTCAAAAGTTAGTTATCAACATGTACAGTCGAAGTTAGAAAACACAAAAGAAAAGTCCATCCTTCCCCTTAACATATCATCCATCACGAACTTGTTATCAAGGTGTGTCCAAATTGATATTGTGGTTGATGGCCTAGATCATGTTGGCATAGGAGTTCCATTTATGTGGCGACGGCGGACCGACGTCAAATTCGGATCGGCGGCCTTCCGCATTGTCGGATTGCGTTGGCCCGAGCCATTGGATCTAGATCATTTTCTTGCCCCAAAAGTTGATTCATACGCACAACCATCCTTCACCCTCGCGCAGCGCGCTCGCTTTGTCGTCCTGGTGTCCTCCCCGGCCACCACCCTAGCCTCCCATCGCATATCGCCGCCCTCACTGCAGCTCGCTGTCATCATCGACACAACAGTTTCACTCGGTTGTACTATGGCCAGTGTGTCATCGATTGCAGCAAAAAACATTCGTAGCTATCTGCGGTGTCGGTTGCAACTTATCTCCCAATGCCGGTGCGGCTCATCCCCATGCCATCCCAGCATCCGATGGCGTCGGTTGCAGCTCTCCGTCGTACTTGTTGCAGCTCATCGTCGAGCCATCGCAACAACCCATGACCACAGTTCCGACTCGCCGCAGTGACCGTCACAGCTCGCAAGTGTGTCGCGACTCCAGCAAGCCGCTGCCCCTATTACAGCGTCCCATAGTCGCAATTTCAGCTAGCCATGCCGCCATTGCAGCTCGCCACGGTGACCGACGCAACTCATCCCAGTCATGGTTCCATCTAGTCGCTTCGTCGTTGCACCTCACCTGGTGACCGACACAGCTGGTACCGGTCATGGTTCTAGCATCTCCCATGGCAGGTTCCAGCACGCGGTAGCCATGGTCACCACATCGTTGTCGCCCGGTTCTAGCACGCGGTGCCCGTGGTCACAACGTCGTTGCCGACCGGTTCTAGCACGCGGCGCCCATGGTCAGAACATCACTGCTGGCCGGTTCCAACTGTGGCGGACGCGGTCGCAGCATCGCCGCTCACCGGTCCCAGCATGTGGCTATCTCGATTCTAGCACATGACTGTTCTATGCACCACCAATCGCAGCATCCCTCGCGCCCCACTATTGTAGTACACAACAGCCATGGTCGTAGCTCAAAGTCGTCGTGGTCTCAGCATGTGCTCGATGTGGTCGTAGCACGCGCTCGTCATGGTTGACCATGCGGCCGCCGTAGGCCACCGCCGATGCAGCATCCACCCACCGCCATCGAAAACACCAGATCATCATCTGCAACATCTGCAGTTGCCCCCCACCTCCCTGATTGTGGTGCACGCCACGGTAGCGGGGGTGTGCTAGTGTGGTTGAAGGGAGTCAGGTGTGTTGTGGATTGAGGGAGGGTTGTAGATGCGTTGGGTTCCAGCTGATAAGGATGAGGGCAGCAGAGAAGGACGGGACGGGTTGTAACACCCTCGATGCGGCTATATCTCCCACGTGTCGAAGCACGACTTAGAGGCATAACCGCATTGAAAGCAATGTCGCAAGTGAGGTAATCTTCGCAAACAACCCATGCAATACAAAAGGGGAAAAGATACATAGTTGGCTTACAATCGCCACTTCACACAAATACATGAATAAAGCATTACATCAACCAGATACAATCAAGGTCCGACTACGGAACCAAAATAAAAGAAGACTACCCCAAATGCTACACAGATCCCCGATCGACCCCAACTGGGCTCCACTACTGATCAACTAGAACGAAACAACACAAAGGACAAGATCTTCAACGAGCTCCTCCTTGAGCTTGGTTGCGTCATCTGCACGGTTCAAGGGCACCTGCAAGCTGGTTTTGGAAGTATTTGTGAGTCACGGGGACTCAGCAATCTCACACCCTCGCGATCAAGACTATTTAAGCTTATGGGTAAGGTAAAGGTATGAGGTGGAGCTGCAGCAAGCGACTAGCATATATGGTGGCTAACATACGCAAATGAGAGCGAGAAGAGAAGACAAGGCACGATCGATAAAACTATGATCAAGAAGTGATCCTAGAACAACCTACATCAAGCATAACTCCAACACCGTGTTCACTTCCCGGACTCCGCTGAGAAGAGACCATCACGGTTACACACGCGGTTGATGTATTTTAATTAAGGTCAACTTCAGGTTTTCTACAACCTGACATTAACAAATTCCCATCTGCCCATAACCGCGGGCACGGCTTTCGAAAGTTTAAAACCCTGCAGGGGTGTCCCAACTTAGCCCATCACAAGCTCTCACGGTCAACGAAGGATATTCCTTCTAGCTGGAAGAGCCGATTAGGCTCGGAATCCCGGTTACAAGACATTTCGACAGGTAAAACAAGACCAACAAGACCGCCCGATGCGCCGATATCCTGATAGGAGTTGCACATATCTCGTTCTCAGGGCAACACCGGATGAGCGCTCCGTACAACTAAAATCAGCCCTCAAGTTTCCCCGAGGTGGCGCTGCAAAGGACTCTAGTTCGGACCAACACTTAGACAAGCACTGGCCCGGGGGGGTTAAAATAAAGATGACCCTCGGGATGCGCGACTCCCAAGGGAAAAAGGCTAGGTGGCGAATGGTAAAACCAAGGTTGGGCCTTGCTGGAGGAGTTTTATTCAAGGCGAACTGTCAAGGGGTTCCCATTATAACCCAACCGCGTAAGGAACGCAAAATCCGGGAACATAACACTGATATGACGGAAACTAGGGCGGCAAGAGTGGAACAAAACATCAGGCATAAGGCCGAGTCTTCCACCCTTTACCAAGTATATAGATGCATTAATTTAAATAAGAGATATTGTGATATCCCAACAAGTAAACATGTTCCAATAAGGAACACCATCTCCATGTTCCAACAAGGAACAAAACTTTGATCTTCACCTGCAACTAACAACGCTATAAGAGGGGCTGAGCAAAGCGGTAACATAGCCAAACAACGATTTGCTAGGACAAGGTGGGTTAGAGGCTTGGTTCAACAATATGGGAGGCATGACAAGCAAGTGGTGGGTATCGCAGCATAGGCATAGCAAAAGAGCGAGCATCTGGCAAGCAAAGATAGAAGTGATTTCGAGGGTATGATCATCTTGCCTGAAATCCCGCAAGGAAGAAGAACGAGTCCATGAAGAAGATACGTGGACGTAGTCGAATGGATCCTCACACACACGACGTTATCGGAACTAATCCGAAGAAGCAACACCGGAAAGAAGCAAACAACATAATAAACAACCATCACATGAAGATGGCATGATGCACAACCAAGTATGATGCATGTCCGGTTTAAAGAGGCATGGCATGGCAAAGTGCACAAACAATCCTACAAATTAAGTGGAGCTCATTATGCAACGGAGTTGCATATTGAAGAAAACACCACATGACTTATTTAGTTCTCTCTCGTTTATGTACCCAACAATATTAAATGTTGTTAGCATGGCAAGAGGTGAAGCATGATGAAACTATCTAATCTAGGCAAGTTTAAATGAGGCCGGAAGCAACGAACAACAATTCCGGTAGATCCTCATGTGCATTTAGCAATTTAAAGCAAACAACAATTTTAACCATTTAAATGTTATAAACATGATGCGGATGACATGTGCAAGTTTATGCCATTTTTATTAAAAGTTGACAAGAGCATTATGAAGCATTTGTCACTGTAGTGGAAAGGAAAGGGGTGTTGGGGAACGCAGTAATTTCAAAATTTTCCTACGCGCACGCAAGATCATGGTGATGCACAGCAACGAGAGGGGAGAGTGTTGTCTACGTACCCACGCAGACCGACTGCGGAAGCGTTGACGCAACGTAGAGGAAGTAGTCGTACGTCTTCCCGATCCGACCGATCCAAGCACCGTTACTCCGGCACCTCCGAGTTCTTAGCACACGTACAGCTCGATGATGATCCCCGGGCTCTGATCCAGCAAAGCATCGTGGAGGAGTTCCGTCAGCACGATGGCGTGGTGACGATCTTGATGTTCTACCGTCGCAGGGCTTCGCCTAAGCACTGCTACAATATGATCGAGGTGGAATATGGTGGCAGGGGGCACCGCACACGGCTAAGGAACGATCTCAAGGATCAACTTGTGTGTCTAGGGGTGTCCCCTGCCTCCGTATATAAAGGATCCAAGGGGAAGGGCTGGCCGGCCAAGGGGAGCGCGCCAGGAGAGTCCTACTCCCTCTGGGAGTAGGATTCCCTCCCCCAATCCTAGTTGGAATAGGACTCCTTGAGGGGGGGAAAGAGAGAGAGGGGGCCGGCCACCTCTCCTAGTCCTAATAGGACTAGGGGAGGGGGGAGGTGCGCGGCCACCTTGGGCTGCCCCTTTCTCCTTTCCACTAAAGCCCACTAAGGCCCATATAGCTCCCGGGGGGTTCCGGTAACCTCCCGGTACTCCGGTAAAATCCCGATTTCACCCGAAACACTTCCGATATCCAAACATAGGCTTCCAATATATCAATCTTTATGTCTCGACCATTTCGAGACTCCTCGTCATGTCCGTGATCACATCCGGGACTCCGAACTAACTTCAGTACATCAAAATGCATAAACTCATAATAACTGTCATCGTAACGTTAAGCGTGCGGACCCTACGGTTCGAGAACAATGTAGACATGACCGAGACACGTCTCCGGTCAATAACCAATAGCGGGACCTGGATGTCCATATTGGCTCCTACATATTCTACGAAGATCTTTATCGGTCAGACCGCATAACAACATACGTTGCTCCCTTTGTCATCGGTATGTTACTTGCCCGAGATTCGATCGTCGGTATCCAATACCTAGTTCAATCTCGTTACCGGCAAGTCTCTTTACTCGTTCCGTAATACATCATCTCGTAACTAACTCATTAGTTGCAATGCTTGCAAGGCTTATGTGATGTGCATTACCGAGAGGGCCCAGAGATACCTCTCCGACAATCGGAGTGACAAATCCTAATCTCAAAATACGCCAACCCAACATCTAGCTTTGGAGACACCTGTAGAGCTCCTTTATAATCACCCAGTTATGTTGTGACGTTTGGTAGCACACAAAGTGCTCCTCCGGTAAACGGGAGTTGCATAATCTCATAGTCATAGGAACATGTATAAGTCATGAAGAAAGCAATAGCAACATACTAAACGATCGGGTGTTAAGCTAATGAAATGGGTCATGTCAATCAGATCATTCAACTAATGATGTGACCTCGTTAATCAAATAACAACACCTTGTTCATGGTTAGGAAACATAACCATCTTTGATTAACAAGCTAGTCAAGTAGAGGCATACTAGTGACACTAAGTTTGTCTATGTATTCACACATGTATTATGTTTCCGGTTAATACAATTCTAGCATGAATAATAAACATTTATCATGATATAAGGAAATAAATAATAACTTTATTATTGCCTCTAGGGCATATTTCCTTCAGTCTCCCAATTGCACTAGAGTCAATCTAGATTACACAGTAATGATTCTAACACCCATGGAGCCTTGGTGCTGATCATGTTTTGCTCGTGGAAGAGGCTTAGTCAATGGGTCTGCAACATTCAGATCCGTATGTATCTTGCAAATCTCTATGTCTCCCACCTGGACTAGATCCCGGATGGAATTGAAGCGTCTCTTGATGTGCTTGGTCCTCTTGTGAAATCTGGATTCCTTTGCCAAAGCAATTGCACCAGTATTGTCACAAAAGATTTTCATTGGACCCGATGCACTAGGTATGACACCTAGATCGGATATGAACTCCTTCATCCAGACTCCTTCGTTCGCTGCTTCCGAAGCAGCTACGTATTCCGCTTCACATGTAGATCCCGCTACGACGCTTTGTTTAGAACTGCACCAACTGACAGCTCCACCGTTTAATGTAAACACGTATCCGGTTTGTGATTTAGAATCGTCCGGATCAGTGTCAAAGCTCGCATCAACGTAACCTCTTACGGTGAGCTCTTTGTCACCTCCATATATGAGAAACATATCCTTAGTCCTTTTCAGGTACTTCAGGATGTTCTTGACCGTTGTCCAGTGATCCACTCCTGGATTACTTTGCTACCTCCCTGCTAAACTTATAGCAAGGCACACATCAGGTCTGGTACACCGCATTGCATACATGATAGAGCCTATGGCTGAAGCATAGGGAACATCTTTCATTTTCTCTCTATCTTCTGCAGTGGTCGGGCATTGAGTCTGACTCAACTTCACACCTTGTAACACAGGCAAGAACCCTTTCTTTGCTTGATCCATTTTGAACTTCTTCAAAATCTTGTCAAGGTATGTGCTTTGTGAAAGTCCAATTAAGCGTCTTGATCTATCTCTATAGATCTTTATGCCTAATATGTAAGCAGCTTCACCGAGGTCTTTCATTGAAAAACTCTTATTCAAGTATCCCTTTATGCTATCCAGAAATTATATATCATTTCCA
This sequence comes from Triticum dicoccoides, assembly GCF_002162155.2. NCBI lineage: Eukaryota > Viridiplantae > Streptophyta > Magnoliopsida > Poales > Poaceae > Triticum > Triticum dicoccoides. The sequence continues at coordinate 426,709,808 of NC_041392.1, read as the reverse complement.
ATCAGCAATATGTCATCCACATATAATATCAGAAATGCTACAGAGCTCCCACTCACTTTCTTGTAAATACAGGCTTCTCCAGAAGTCTGTATAAAACCAAATGCTTTGATCACACTATCAAAACGTTTATTCCAACTCCGAGAGGCTTGCACCAGTCCATAAATGGATCGCTGGAGCTTGCACACTTTGTTAGCTCCCTTTGGATTGACAAAACCTTCCGGTTGCATCATATACAACTCTTCTTCCAGAAATCCATTCAGGAATGTAGTTTTGACATCCATCTGCCAAATTTCATAATCATAAAATGCGGCAATTGCTAACATGATTCGGACAGACTTAAGCATCGCTACGGGTGAGAAGGTCTCATCGTAGTCAACCCCTTGAACTTGTCGAAAACCTTTTGCGACAAGTCGAGCTTTGTAGACAGTAACATTACCATCAGCGTCAGTCTTCTTCTTGAAGATCCATTTATTCTCAATTGCTTGCCGATCATCGGGCAAGTCAACCAAAGTCCATACTTTGTTCTCATACATGGATCCCATCTCAGATTTCATGGCTTCAAGCCACTTTGCGGAATCTGGGCTCACCATCGCTTCTTCATAGTTCGTAGGTTCATCATGATCTAGTAGCATGATTTCCAGAACAGGATTACCGTACCACTCTGGCGCGGATCTTACTCTGGTTGATCTATGAGGTTCAGTAGTACCTTGATCTGAAGTTTCATGACCATCATCATTAGCTTCCTCACTTATTGGTGTAGTGTCGCAGAAACAGTTTTCTGTGATGTACTACTTTCGAATAAAGGAGCAGGTACAGTTACCTCATCAAGTTCTACTTTCCTCCCACTCACTTCTTTCGAGAGAAACTCCCTCTCTAGAAAGGATCCATTCTTAGCAACGAATGTCTTGCCTTCGGATCTGTGATAGAAGGTGTACCCAACAGTCTCCTTTGGGTATCCTATGAAGACACATTTCTCCGATTTGGGTTCGAGCTTATCAGGTTGAAGCTTTTTCACATAAGCATCGCAGCCCCAAACTTTAAGAAACGACAACTTTGGTTTCTTTCCAAACCACAGTTCATAAGGCGGCGTCTCAACGGATTTTGATGGTGCCCTATTTAACGTGAATGCGGCCGTCTCTAAAGCATACTCCCAAAACGATAGCGGTAAATCAGTAAGAGACATCATAGATCGCACCATATCTAGTAAAGTACGATTACGACATTCAGACACACCATTACGCTATGGTGTTCCGGGTGGCGTGAGTTGCGAAACTATTCCACAATTTTTCAAATGTACACCAAACTCGTAACTCAAATATTCTCCTCCACGATCAGATCATAGAAACTTTATTTTCTTGTTACGATGATTTTCAACTTCACTCTGAAATTCTTTGAACTTTTCAAATGTTTCAGACTTATGTTTCATTAAGTAGATATACCCATATCTGCTTAAGTCATCTGTGAAGGTGAGAAAATAACGATATCCGCCACGAGCCTCAATATTCATCGGACCACATACATCGGTATGTATGATTTCCAACAAATCTGTTGCTCTCTCCATAGTACCAGAGAACGGTGTTTTAGTCATCTTGCCCATGAGGCACGGTTCACAAGTACCAAGTGATTCATAATCAAGTGGTTCCAAAAGTCCATCAGTATGGAGTTTCTTCATGCGCTTTACACCGATATGACCTAAACGACAGTGCCACAAATAAGTTGCACTTTCATTATCAACTCTGCATCTTTTGGCTTCAACATCATGAATATGTGTATCACTACTATCGAGATTCATCAAAAATAGACCACTCTTCAAAGGTGCATGACCATAAAAGATATTACTCATATAAATAGAACAACCATTATTCTCTGATTTAAATGAATAACCGTCTCGCATCAAACAAGATCTAGATATAATGTTCATGCTCAACGCTGGCACCAAATAACAATTATTTAGGTCTAATATTAATCCCGAAGGTAGATGTAGAGGTAGCGTGCCGACCGCGATCACATCGACTTTGGAACCGTTTCCCACGTGCATCGTCACCTCGTCCTTCGCCAGTGTTCGCTTAATCCGTAGTCCCTGTTTCGAGTTGCAAATATTAGCAACAGAACCAGTATCAAATACCCAGGTGCTACTGCGAGCTCTAGTAAGGTACACATCAATAACATGTATATCACATATACCTTTGTTCACCTTGCCATCCTTCTTATCCGCCAAATACTTGGGGCAGTTCCGCTTCCAGTGACCAGTCTGCTTGCAGTAGAAGCACTCAGTTTCAGGCTTAGGTCCAGACTTGGGTTTCTTCTCTTGAGCAGCAACTTGCTTGCCGTTCTTCTTGAAGTTCCCCTTCTTCTTCCCTTTGCCCTTTTTCTTGAAACTAGTGGTCTTGTTAACCATCAACACTTGATGCTCCTTCTTGATTTCTACCTCCGCAGCTTTCAGCATTACGAAGAGCTCGGGAATAGTCTTGTTCATCCCTTGCATATTATAGTTCATCACGAAGCTCTTGTAGCTTGGTGGCAGTGATTGGAGAATTCTGTCAATGACGCAATCATCTGGAAGATTAACTCCCATCTGAATCAAGTGATTATTATACCCAGACATTTTGAGTATATGCTCACTGACAGAACTGTTCTCCTCCATCTTGCAGTTATAGAACTTATTGGAGACTTCATATCTCTCAATTCGGGCATTTGCTTGAAATATTAACTTCAACTCCTGGAACATCTCATATGCTCCATGACGTTCAAAACGTTGTTGAAGTCCTGATTCTAAGCCGTAAAGCATGGCACACTGAACTATCGAGTAGTCATCAGCTTTGCTCTGCCAGACGTTCATAACATCTGGTGTTGCTCCAGCAGCAGGCCTGGCACCCAGCGGTGCTTCCAGGACGTAATTCTTCTGAGCGGCAATGAGGATAATCCTCAAGTTACGGACCCAGCCCGTGTAATTGCTACCATCATATTTCAACTTTGCTTTCTCAAGGAACGCATTAAAATTCAACGGAACAACAGCACGAGCCATCTATCTACAATCAACATAAACAAGCAAGATACTATCAGGTACTAAGTTCATGATAAGTTTAAGTTCAATTAATCAAATTACTTAAGAACTCCCACTTAGATAGACATCCCTCTAATCTTCTAAGTGATTACATGATCCAAATCAACTAAACCATAACCGATCATCACATGAGATGGAGTAGTTTTCAATGGTGAACATCGTTATGTTGATCATATCTACTATATGATTCACGCTCGACCTTTCGGTCTCCGTGTTCCGAGGCCATATCTGCATATGCTAGGCTCGTCAAGTTTAACCTGAGTATTCTGCGTGTGCAAAACTGGCTTGCACCCATTGTAGATGGACGTAGAGCTTATCACACCCGATCATCACGTGGTGTCTGGGCACGACAAACTTTGGCAACGGTGCATACTCAGGGAGAACACTTCTTGATAATTTAGTGAGAGATCATCTTATAATGCTACCGTCAATCAAAGCAAGATAAGATGCATAAAAGGATAAACATCTCATGCAATCAATATAAGTGATATGATATGGCCATCATCATCTTGTGCTTGTGATCTCCATCTCCGGAGCACCGTCATGATCACCATCGTCACCGGCGCGACACCTTGATCTCCATCGTAGCATCGTTGTCGTCTCGCCATCTTATGCTTCCACGACTATCGCTACCGTTTAGTGAAAAAGTAAAGCATTACATCGCGATTGCATTGCATACAATAAAGCGACAACCATATGGCTCCTGCCAGTTGCCGATAACTCGGTTACAAAACATGATCATCTCATACAATAAAATTCATCATCATGCCTTGACCATATCACATCACAACATGCCCTGCAAAAATAAGTTAGACGTCCTCTACTTTGTTGTTGCAAGTTTTACGTGGCTGCTACGGGCTTAAGCAAGAACCAATCTCACCTACGCATCAAAACCACAACGATAGTTTGTCAAATAGACTCCGTTTTAACCTTCGCAAGGACCGGGGTAGCCATACTCGGTTCAACTAAAGTTGGAGAGACAGTCGCCCGCAAGCCACCTATGTGCAAAGCACGTCGGGAGAACCGGTCTCGCGTAAGCGTACGCGTAATGTCGGTCCAGGTCGTCTCGTCCAACAACACCGCCGAACCAAAGTATGACATGCTGGTAGGCAGTATGACTTATATCGCCCACAACTCACTTGTGTTCTACTCGTGCATATAACATCAAACCATAAAACCCGGGCTCTGATACCACTGTTGGGGAACGCAGTAATTTCAAAATTTTCCTACGCACACGCAAGATCATGGTGATGCACAGCAACGAGAGGGGAGAGTGTTGTCTACATACCCACGCAGACCGACTGCGGAAGCATTGACGCAACGTAGAGGAAGTAGTCGTACATCTTCCCGATCCGACCGATCCAAGCACCGTTACTCCGGCACCTCCGAGTTCTTAGCACACGTACAGCTCGATGATGATCCCCGGGCTCCGATCCAGCAAAGCGTCGGGGAGGAGTTCCGTCAGCACGATGGCGTGGTGACGATCTTGATGTTCTACCGTCGCAGGGCTTCGCCTAAGCACTACTACAATATGATCGAGGTGGAATATGGTGGCAGGGGGCACCGCACACGGCTAAGGAACGATCTCAAGGATCAACTTGTGTGTCTAGGGGTGTCCCCTGCCTCCGTATATAAATGATCCAAGGGGAGGGGCTGGCCGGCCAAGGGGGGCGCGCCAGGAGAGTCCTACTCCCTCTGGGAGTAGGATTCCCTCCCCCAATCCTAGTTGGAATAGGACTCCTTGAGGGGGGGAAAGAGAAAGAGGGGGCCGGCCACCTCTCCTAGTCCTAATAGGACTAGGAGAGGGGGGGAGGTGCGCGGCCACCTTGGGCTGCCCCTTTCTCCTTTCCACTAAAGCCCACTAAGGCCCATATAGCTCCCGAGGGGTTCCGGTAACCTCCCGGTACTCCGGTAAAATCCCGATTTCACCCGGAACACTTCCGATATCCAAACATAGGCTTCCAATATATCAATCTTTATGTCTCGACCATTTAGAGACTCCTCGTCATGTCCGTGATCACATCCGGGACTCCGAACTAACTTCGGTACATCAAAATGCATAAACTCATAATAACTGTCATCGTAACGTTAAGCGTGCGGACCCTACGGTTCGAGAACAATGTAGACATGACCGAGACACGTCTCCGGTCAATAACCAATAGCGGGACCTGGATGTCCATATTGGCTCCTACATATTCTACGAAGATCTTTATCGGTCGGACCGCATAACAACATACGTTGTTCCCTTTGTCATCGGTATGTTACTTGCCCGAGATTCGATCGTCGGTATCCAATACCTAGTTCAATCTCGTTACCGGCAAGTCTCTTTACTTGTTCCGTAATACATTAGTTGCAATGCTTGCAAGGCTTATGTGATGTGCATTACCGAGAGGGCCCAGAGATACCTCTCCGACAATCGGAGTGACAAATCCTAATCTCGAAATACGCCAACCCAACATCTACCTTTGGAGACACCTGTAGAGCTCCTTTATAATCACCCAGTTACGTTGTGACGTTTGGTAGCACACAAAGTGTTCCTCCGGTAAACGGGAGTTGCATAATCTCATAGTCATAGGAACATGTATAAGTCATGAAGAAAGCAATAGCAACATACTAAACGATCGGGTGCTAAGCTAATAAAATGGGTCATGTCAATCAGATCATTCAACTAATGATGTGACCTCGTTAATCAAATAACAACACCTTGTTCATGGTTAGGAAACATAACCATCTTTGATTAACGAGCTAGTCAAGTAGAGGCATACTAGTGACACTAAGTTTGTCTATGTATTCACACATGTATTATGTTTCCGGTTAATACAATTCTAGCATGAATAATAAACATTTATCATGATATAAGGAAATAAATAATAACTTTATTATTGCCTCTAGGGCATATTTCCTTCAAGGGGTGCCACCGCAACGAATACGAAAATGATGCCACGACAACATATCGATTATCCGGTAGCCCACGGGGATACTAGTGCAAAAGGAAGTGACGGGAGCGTGCAAAAGATGGTGGGGTGATCCCGGTAACCGGGTTCCCACGGGTCGACGGTGGTGCCAAGCGAGGGAAACAACTAACATTCACGGGCAGATACAACAACCAACATGCATCTCATACAACTCATGCATACGGTCCACGAGTGGTCGTCTCGAGGTTATACCTTCGAAGCGTGCCTTTTCGGAACGGATCAAGTTCAATGCGGTGTAGGGGAAGTAGACATTCTCGAGACGTTCGTAGTGGAAGTAGTCATTCTCGCATGCTCTAGGATCGACGGTAGAGGTTCTCGCAATCTCGGCGGCAGTATTGGTACATGTTTTCCTGCAGATGTTCAGGGTCACGGCGAGGAACTTGATGCATCGTTGAACTTGGCGTCCGAGGAATCCCGCGTAGTCGTACACGAGTCATAGTCGAACTTGACGGTTCCGTTACACGGTTCTTCGGAGACATTAGTTGTTCTCGGTTCGTAGACGAACTTGACGGATCTGAGGGCTCCGGCCATCGGGGTACTTGACGCAACACCGAGTAGTCGTACGTTTTGAAGAGGAACTTGGCGTCCGAAGGTGTACTTGGCGAACAACGATCATCATGGAAGTAGTGGTACTTAGGCGTTTCGGTCAGCACTCGTTCGGGCATCCTTGGTCTTGCCGGTGGTGTGGGTCTCCTTGGGTCAAACAAGATGTGCAAGGCCAGATTGGCGACGGGGACTTGAAGCACGGTTCCTGCAGCGCTGGTAACGGCGAAGACGAGCGGATCCTGGTCGTCCGGCGTCGGATCCGGGCAAACGGCGGCGCGAACGGAGCCCGAGGGCGGAGGAGCTTGAGCGCGGGACGGCGGCCTGGTGGCGTTGGCGCTCCTGCAACAGTTCACGTGAAGGAAGAGCGACGGGGAGGCATGGGCGAGGAGGTGGACGCCGGCAGCGTCAGCTCCGTGGCAGGAGGCCAGGGCCATGGACGGCGAAGCAGCACGGCGGCACGCTCGTGGCAGGCTTCTGCAGCCACAGAAGAGGACGAGGCAGGGGCGTAGAGCTCCCATAGGTGGGCGCTGGTCGTGGTCGCCGGCGATGGAGGCGGAGCAGAGGAGGCGGTCGAGGCCGGCGCTGGTCGGCGCTGCGGCGGCGTCCTGCTGGTGGCCGGCGACGTGGACATGGGGCGGCGGAGCCGCAAGTGAAGAAGCAAAGGCACAAGGAGGACCATGGCGACACGGGCGACGAAGCAGCAGCGGCGTTGGCGCCGAGCCATGCGGCGGGGAGGCGAGGAGGTGAAGAGGGATCGAGAGGGAGAGGCTGCGGGAGGAAGATGGGATAGAGGGAGATGGTGGTTCGGGCGCTGCGGGAGAGAGAGGGTGAGATCAAGAGGGAGTGGCTGCGCAAGGGAGGAGAGCAGGGTGCGGACTAGGTTAGAGGGTTAGGTGGGCCGGGGGAGTGGGCCTTGGAGCCGTCTAGGTTTAGGTGCAGCTGGGCCTAAATGGCCTGCTGGGCTCCCTTCTCTCCCTCTCTTGATTTCTAAAAACAGAAAAAAAAACAAAGAAGGAAAAAGGAGAAGAAAGGAGGTATTGGGGAAGAAGTAGGACACGCGTATAAATTTCCGGACCCACAAAACTGAGCTGGAACCAAGAAGATAGAAGTTGGCGTGAATGCAAGATTTAAATTCGAACTCATTTGAATATCATTCAAATGGGTTTGAATTGGGGCTAGGTTTTAGAAGTGCTCAAAAAATGTTGAGATTAAAGAAAAGAGCCTCGATAAATAGGAAAATAATTTGGCAAAGTTAGAGAGTCCAAACTTGAGGCAGGAAAGGAAGGGATTTAATATGCCCGTGTGTTGCGGTAAATTCCAAACTAATGGAATATTTTATATAGCTCCCTAAATATTGGGAGGGTATGTTTTAAAGAGAAAACACCATGTGAGTTCTCTCGATTTAAATAGATCAACGATCTATGCAATTTATTTAGTTGAGATGCAAAAGTTTTATGACATGATGCAATGCACATGATACAAAAGATGAATGCAACAAACCGACAACTCACACGATGAAAACCCGGAAACTCTGAAAGGCATCTGAAGCTCCGGCCTTAGGGCGTCACACGGGTGAGGGTAGCCTGTGTGGCCATGTGGAAAGTGAGTCACTATCGCGAGCAACTGCATAAAACGAAGCCGATCGACCAACTCGGAACATTTTTTACAAGGAGTGCAAGACTAGCTCCTCTTCTTGGGGTTTGCGTGCGAAGCAGATGTTTTTATTTATTTGAGGGAATGTGCGAAGTAGATTTTTTTTTTGAGGGAGCGTGCGAAGCAAATCATGAGATATGGGTCGTGCCACCTTATGGTTGATTGTCTTGTGCTAAAGTGGTTCCAATTCTTATGACTGCATGACGTGGTTGTGCTATCACTTAAATTTGGGATCCCAATCGACGACCGTTCTAGGGGATGATGGCAAGCGCGACCCCAGGATGACAATTTTTGTGGCTGGGGATGGCTTTTTCAAAACTGTCATGGCATTTTGTTTAAATTGTGGGATGTTCTAGGCAGAAACTACCACTCTGACAGCTCTGGGGCTTTTGCCAGGATTTGATACGGCGAACATCCATCAGATAACATTACGGTAAATTTGTTATTAAGAACTACTTCCTCCATTCGTTTTTATAAAACGGTTTAGACAGCTAGTTTTAAACTGTTTAGAGCTGAGCGGGCTTAAATGCCTTATACTCCGTATAAGTGAAGCAGAGGTAGTAGTAGTGGAGTATGAGTTGCTGTCACTTTGGAGTACGGGTTTGATGTGGCTTGAGAGCCTCCCCAATATATGACCAGTCTCGTGGTTGACGTTTAGCGTGACATATAAAAGGGTTGCCATTGCCAGTTTGCCACTTCGGCTTGTGCTTGTGAACCCTGTGGCGTCAGTCTGCTCCAGACAATAAATAAAAGTGAAAGGGCATTATGGTCCAAGGGCATCGCCGTAAATACCTCTGCAAGCTTGGCTTGCCATCAGAATAAATGCAAGCCAGCCTCGCCCGAACTCCTCGAGCCACCCAAACTCTCGAGAAAAAACAGACGCCAAGAGCGGAAAGAAACGACCTCCTTCCTTCCTTCCCCAGCCATCTCCTCCTCTCCTGCCTGCGCGTGCGCATTTTCACACTAAACCCCCAATCCAACCTGCCGCGGCTCGTCGCAGATCGGCAGAGCACTCCACCGCCTCCGCGGAGGTGTGTTCTCGCCCCGAATCCCGGTTTCTTCATCTCCCTCCTCCTTCTTCCTTACTGATTCTGCACGCCCAATCCGTAAGCTTTGTTCCCTTTGCTTCTTTGGATCGTCGGTTTTGGCGCGGAGGGTGATGGGTTTGGGGGAGGTTTGGGTTGGACCCAGGGCAGGGAGATGGGAAGGATTTTTAGTCCCTTCAGGATTCATGGGGGGAGAGAGAGAGACGATAATCAGTGGCGGAGCTATGTTGGGGCCAGGGGGGGCTGCTGCCCCCCCAGCCTTGGCTCAATTTCTGAAGAATTTTTTTTAGGGAGACTTTCGTCTAGCTCCGCCACTGACGATAATCTCTCCCGTTATTTCCTGAATTAGGTGCTTGTTCCGCTGGTGGTACTGCTCGGTAGCCGTGGATAGAGCATTTAAACAGTAAGTAATATTTTGGATTTCGAATATCCAATACTGTACTAAGTTTAGTTCCTGTGATGGAGACCCTGAAATTTTATCCGGGGATATTCAGGTCAGATCAGCCTTGCTCCCCCTACATCCACTTGGGGATCTTTTTACCTGCCCCGATTAATAGTATGGTAGATAATTGATACCTTAGAGTCACGTCTAAGTCGGTTGATTGCTAAGGAACGCATTTGCACTCAATAATAGGGGTGAATTCTGATTTGTGGTGTTGGAGATAAGAATAGTGTATCGTCAGTCCTTTGTACCCATGTGCTCTCCATGATCTAGGTCACAGATGACGTGATCATATTGTGCAGAACAAGAGCAAGATGGGTTTCCGCTTTTGGTGATCTAGTGGATGACTTGCACTTGCGATCATTGAACTGGGCTAGCCAACATATTGATCAATTTGTTTCCCAAATTGCTTCGGGATCATTAGATGTGTGAATTTTTACCATGTTTGCGTGTTAACCAAATAGCACAAAGTTGTGTTGGGATTAACGGAGTTTAAAGTTTTATAAAATGTGTTGAATTATTGGGTGCATCCATTTCCCCCATATTTGCATGGTAACCAAAATTCTACGAAGATGCGTTTGGATCAGTGATTTCTAGTTTTTTAAAGCACGATTGCTTATGGATGTTACTAACCACTAAGAGATGTATAACTTCAATTATCAATTGTAACATAGAATCGCTCCTTTTACCCATTTGTCTTACATCCTCTTTGATGCTTTCAGGTGGTGATCATTCTTTTATCAGGAGGTGTACATCTGCTTGGCCTCTGGCAGTAGCTGCAGTTACCAACAGTCGAGAGTTCTCATGGCCAAGTCTCATGAGACGACGAGTAGGAAACCTCCTGGCCTCCGGTTATTCAAAGGTGCCAAGGCTCTAAGAAATTACCAGACGTTCGTCTTGGTCCTTACATTCTTGGCATACACTTGCTTCCATATGACTCGGAAGATAACAAGCATTGTCAAGAGTGAGCTTGATCCCCAGACCAAAGTGGGGTCTGCCTGGGGACGATTGCACACACGCAACAGTCTCAACATTGGTTGGTCTCCATTTAACACCGCTGATGGTTCCACTTTGCTTGGTGAGATAGATGTCGCATTCCTTGCGGTGTATTCTCTTGGGATGTTCTTCGCCGGGCATCTTGGTGACCGCATGGACTTGAGGATTGTTCTAACAATTGGCATGATTAGCACTGCCATATTCACTGCGCTCTTTGGTGCTGGATATTGGCTAAATATTCACAACTTCTACTACTTTCTGGTCTTTCAGATGATTGCTGGCTTATTTCAATCATCTGGATGGCCTTCAGTCGTTGCAGTTGTTGGTAACTGGTTTGGGAAGAGCAAGAGGGGATTGATTATGGGTATATGGAACGCACATACTTCTATTGGAAACATATCCGGTTCGCTGCTTGCTGCATCTCTGCTGAAATTTGGATGGGGGTGGTCATTTGCCATCCCCAGCATCATCATGGCTCTTGCTGGGTTGGTGGTGTTCTTTTTCTTGCCGGTTAGTCCTGATGTAATGGAGATAGATATTGATGATGGGGAGGTAAACTCAGACAAGGATACTGCGAAGGAGCCCCTTTTGGAACCAGGCCAAGAAGTGAAACATAAGGCAATAGGATTCCTGGAGGCATGGAGGATTCCTGGAGTTGCACCGTTTGCTCTCTGCCTCTTCTTCTCCAAGCTGGTTGCATACACCTTCCTGTACTGGCTACCTTTTTACATCAGCCATACACGTAAGTCTTCTTATTCATCTTTCAAATCTGTATAACATTGTTTCCTTTGGTGCTTCGGTAGCGACTCGGATGTCTGTATTTTTTTTTCTGTTATAACCTGAACCATGCTTTAAACTGTTCATTCCTGATAGACCTTTGCTTGTTTCAGCTATTGGCAACGAGTACCTCTCTGATGCGATGGCTGGCAGCTTGTCAACAGTCTTCGATGTTGGAGGTGTGTTGGGAGGAGTCCTTGCCGGTCATATCTCTGATCGCTTAAATGCACGAGCTATCACGGCCGCGAGCTTCATGTACTGTGCCATACCTGCCCTTTTCTTGTACAGAACATATGGAAGCATGTCGATGATGTCGAACATTTGCCTCATGTTCATCACTGGCATGTTTGTCAATGGTCCTTATGCCCTGATCACAACTGCAGTGTCAGCTGACCTTGGCACTCACAGCTCATTGAATGGTAATTCTCGGGCACTGGCCACTGTGACAGCAATCATCGATGGGACCGGGTCGGTTGGTGCCGCAATCGGGCCATTGCTCACAGGATACATCTCAACAGAGAGCTGGAGTGCCGTGTTCACGATGTTGATGGCAGCAGCACTTCTTGCTGGGCTCCTCTTGACACATCTTGTCTGTGCTGAGCTAAGAGGAAAGCTGTCTTCCAATGTGAGCAAGGTTGTCGCCAATGCACAAACTACCTGCTCAGATCAAGTATAAGATTGTAAGTATGGTCTGCTCGCGCTCACGATGTGGTATTATGCATTGGAAACAATTTTTGTAGTTCCATCACCTTCTTGGTCGACATCAGTACGAGTCTGAAATAAGCTGAAGGATGGGGTTTCCGAGTGACTTGCTCCGTACAAACTCCAGGAATGACTAGCAGAGGGTAGAAAAGTTATGTCCAGATTTTTTATTTAGACAAGATGGAGGTGAAAACAGCAAAAGTTTCTGAGCCCACATATAATTTCTTTTCTCTAGTGCCTTGTAAATACGAATTGGGCAATAAGTTTGGGCCTGTGTTTGCTTGTATCACTGCATATTTAAGCTTGGACGCATGTGATTGCTGTTTAGTGTAGATATAAGGAAATCTCCCTCTACAAGATGAGATCTGATTCTATCTGCTGGCCATCTTGATCCCCTTTTGTACTTGTAAATACGTCGAGTTGATAAAATTTGGAATTGAGATCCCAGGGAAGTGTTGGTCCAAGAAAATAAATGGTGTACTGATTATTTGTTCATATGCTTTCAGTTTCGTTATTAGAAGATAACTTGTGGTTTACACACCTAACTTTTGGAGTGATCTGATATACACTGCTATATTAGTATATTCTTTATATACTAGTAGGAAAGGAACCTACATATACATATATCCTTTTGATGTTTCATTGTTATATCTTCGGTTCAGTCAACTGATTTACAATTGGCCTTCATTCAATTTTTTGGCCGTTCGATCTCATGCCAAGATCGGCACTGGGAGCTGGCTTTTCGGACGTTTTTTTTGTTTGGCACCCAGCGCACCCGGCAAATGCCTTTTTGCGTTTGTGCTGACGGTTTTTTCGCCCTGGGGGTGATCGAGTTTCCAGCCGCGCCCCTAGGTTTTGGCCCCCGGACGCCCAAAAATTCGAACTTGTCTTTCCCGCTGCCAAAAAACACAGATTCGGCGATCATCATGCCACAAGTCGGCGATCATCATGCCACAGGTCGGTGATCAAAACATACCCAAAAGTTCGGCGACCAGGAAGGAATCATAGACATGGAATGCATCAAACGTGGGACTGGTCGGGGTTGGTGTCGCCGTGGGCGTGGCTTCAGTGCTCAGGCTCGGCGTTGGCGTGGCTTTAGTTCTCGGGCTGGGCATCGGTGTGGCTTCAGTTCTCGAGCTAGGCGTCGGCGTGGGCGTAGGGGTGGTGGTGGCCGCCGGTCCGGGGTCCGGGCATCTTGTTCAAGATGAGGCAGCGCTCTGCCAGGTACCATGCCTTCACCTGCTCGTCCATCGTCGACATGTCTGCCGCCATCAAGAACGTCAGGTCGGTGTTCCTCTTCTTCGAGGTGACATTGGTCCTGAGAAGGTCGAGCTTGACGTCATGCTTCGTCATCAACGCCGACCACCTCGCGTCGGATTTCTCCTCCCTCTTGGCGGCGTTGTTCTTGGCGTCGGCGATGCACTGCTCAATCGATGATTGCAGTCATTCGACAGCTGGTGCCACGTCCCTCGCCGCCTTGGCTCTTTTGTTGCCATCAGGGCACCCTTCTACCGCCATCGGGGCAGGCGCGTCCGGCTTGTAGGTCTCCTTGGCCTTGGCGAGAGCGAGCTGGCACTCCCTTCACTTCTCGCACGACTCGATCCTGGAGAACACGTGAAGGAACTTGAACTCTTGGTCGCTGTTGTCTTGGCGAAACATGTTGAACATCTGAACCATCTGCACAACCGAAGAACAACTGTCGGCGAAGAACACGACGAAAGAACTGATGAGCCGGCGACTGGCCATACCCGACCCTCGACGTTGGCGCCGCTTTCCGGGCGAGCCACGGCCTCCTCAAGGATCCCGTGCCACTTGTTGCAGGCCGCCTGGATGGTCTCCCAATGGTTCGCCATGGCCTTCTCGCCGCGATCCATGTGGATGGTGGCGAAGTCGGGGTCGACCAACTTGCACTCGTCGAACGCCGTCTTGATCCTTCTCCAGTACTCTCCAGTACGTGTCGGCGTACTGATTCGAGCCGGTGATTGGGTCGATGCTGACGGTCTTCCACGCTTCGGCGAGGCACTCGTCTTCCTTGGATGTCCACTTGACACGAGGCTCGCCCGGCCTGGCCTTGGCTGCCCGCTTCTTTCTCCCTTTCGTCGCGGGCTTCGGCTCCGCCTCCACCGGTTCTTCCTCCACCTCATCCTCGGCGTCGTCGAGCTCATCGTCCATGTCGACGGCGGTGTCCATCGTTTCGTCTTGCGCGCGGAACCCGGGGCACGAAGCGACGGCGACCGGGCAGCTCGTGATGATCTCGTCCATGTCGGCGTCGGTGTTGCTGAACTGTGGCGCTGAACCGTGTGCGAAGGGTAGGGCGCCACGGTGCAGAGGCGGCGTGGGCGAGCCTGAGTACGCCGGCGGCGAGTAGCTGTACTGGGTGTTGAGGCCGGCGGTGAACGCGGGGGAGGGTGTGCGCGGGTCGGGGTTGAAGCCGGAGGGGGAGGCACGCGGCGGCGCGCGCGGGAAGGTGATGTTGGGGTTGAAGCCGCCATGTGCGTCATCGTCGGAGTAGCCAGGCGAGGGCACGTACCCCCATACTGGCGGCGAGAAGTTGGCCGGCGACGCGACGCTTAGCTGGCTCCCCCACGCGGCTTGTGGGCAGTGGCCTGACGGAAGGTTCATCATCCCCACGCGAGACGTCTCTCCCTGCTCCGCCGCAGCTGCCGCGTCCCTGGCCCTCTTGGTGATGAGCCTGTTCCGCCGATCGGTGGTGACCGCCTCCCGTCGTTCAACGTCTGCCTTCCACTCGGCGTTCGACAAGCCCGGTAGCCTTGCCATCGGCGCCCTCGGCTTCCTCTGTTTCGGTTGGGTGGTATCGGTGGCTAGGCGAGGGGGTGCATACTTCTTTGGCGGCATGGCGGCCGGATTTGATGGGGAGAATGGCGGGAGCAGCGGGAGAATGACGGGAGCGGCGGGGGAGAAGGGGGGAGCATGGGGGAAATGGACGGAAAAGGGAGGGGGGAGGCGGGAATATGCCTGTTTGTTGCCGACAGCGCGGTCCCACGCACCTTTTCGCTTCAGCCGGTGCCCCCGGCGCCCCCCGGTGCGCTGGTTTCGGCTTGGGTTTGCTGGTTGTTATTTCGGCCCAAACCGGCGATAAACAACCATCTGGGGCGTGACTGGGCCGATTTTTCGCCACCGGCGCTAGCACTGGGGAGCCTGTTGGGGAGATGCTCTTAAAGCAGCGGAGCGAAGGAGGCACCTCTTGGCGATTGCCTCATCGTCCATGGCGATTCTGATCGGCTCCCCCTCTTCTTTCTTCAGGTTGATTTCTGCTCCCGTGCCTCCTCGCTTCGGTTGTTGTCCCTTTCCCCGTTGTATTTCTTCTAGATCTAGTTGTTTGATTTGATTATCCTGTTGTTTGATGTAGATGTATGTGTATGTGCATTCGTAGATGTGGATTTGGCTTGCGATTTTGTTGCACTTGCAGTGGTAGATGCATGGATGTAGCGGTGCATCCGATTCCCCTGTCGACTTTCTTATCTGTTCGTCTGGACGTCTGATTCCGCTATCTTTTTTTTGTTAGATGTAGTGGCCTGCGTTATTAGGTAGCAATCGCATCAAATTCGTTACTGTAGTTTCATTTTAATTACAGTGTAATTTCCTCTGAAATATATAGGCAAGTGGCACTGTGATTACAGTGTAATTTCCAGAGGTAATCACAGTGCAATGTCTACTGTAACTTCTGTGATTTTAGTTTACAATCACTGCAATTGCAGTGCTATTTTCAGTTTAGTTACACTAGATCACAATGAAATTTTCAATTCAATTAAAGTAATTTTTGCGGTTTGTCTATGTTGTATCTTCAAGTATTTTAGAACCTTTTTCTGCGTGGTTTGTCTTAGTTGGGTTTGTCTATGTTGTGTCTTCAAGCATTTTAGAACCTTTTTCTGCGTGGTTTGTCTTAGTTGGGTAGTATTTGCATCCATTGTATACCCTTTTCTTTTCTTTTTCTATGTTTTAGGTAGTGTTGCATCTAAGTTTACAGCAGCTTCATGACTGTAATTCCATTTTAATTACAGTGTAATTTCCTCTGAAATTACATTGTAATTATAGTGTTCTTACAGTGGAATTTCAGAGTAACGGCAGTGTATTTTTCAGGATAATTACAATGTAAATCATAGTGCCATTTTACTGTAATTACTGTGCAATTTAACTATATTTTACAGTGTTGTTATGGTGTAATTTCCAGGGGTAATCACAGTGCAATATTTACAATAATTATACTGGGATATTTACTGTATTTACATTCAGTATAATTTCAGTATAATTACATTGGTAATTAGACTTTAAATCACACTGTCTTTGTTGAATAATGTTGCATCTAATCACACACTCAAAATATACTGAATCTACCTTTGTGTCAGAAACTTCGCTGTGCACAGGAAATTCTGCTTGCCTACTATTTTCAGCAACTTGATAATAGTAATTTCAGTATTTTTGCTACTGTAAATTTAAATTCTTTGCCATCGTGCTTTCGAAACAAAATTGACCAGTTTCTTTAATTTTAACTACAGTGCTCTGTGTGATACACTATGTGGAATAGAAAGGATTTATGATCTGTGCTTTTCTGCCTTGTGATTTTACAGGTCCTTCGATCTCAAAGAAATTCACTAGGCATGAGAAAAGAAGTTGGAATTGAAAGATTTCTGATCTGTGGATCGTCTCTTGTATGATCTTCTATAGTTCTCCCCAAATTTCTTGTTGCGGTTGTCCCTCCTTCCCTCTCTGCAAGCATCTCCCTCAAATCTCTCTTGATCTGGCTTGGTAATGACGATACATTTACAGCTGTACTTCCTAGGTGCATTTATTTTTTATTTCCTCTATATACATTTTTCTTCATATTATTCTTCCACGTTGCAGCTGTGCTTCCCTATAACCATTCGAAAGCATTGGTTTTCTTTCATGGTTTGTTTTAAGGAAAGAGCCTTAGCTTTCCTTGATCTGGCTTTTAATGAGCATTCTGAATTTCACTTGCAGATTCACGATCCATAGTACATTGTTTTAATCAATTTGTTTATAAATTAGTTTCCTTTTTGAAAGCACTGTGTTGTTATCTTTTAAGATTTATCTCTTGTGTTTTCTTTTATTTGAACAGATTACAAACTTCATAGGATTTTGGGATACTTTTATTACTCCCATGTTGAGGAAATGAATTGATTTTGATAAAATTGATGATGTCTTCCTAGCTGTTCCCAACCAGACCAATAGGTAATTTGTTTTTTACTATGGCTGACCTGATTTTCCTTATTTACATTGTTGGTATTTTTGTTTTTCTTCCTTTATTCATGTTTATCGAAGTGAGGACCACAAGGACTCTAGTTGATAACCATTTTTCCAGCCCTTGTCCTGAGAGGGCACCATCTGAACCCATGGGCATATGCACCCACTTCTCATAAAATGCATTTTAAGCACGTTTTAAAATGTCAAAAAATCAAAAGAAAATATCACGCATACATGTTCGCAAATGTGTGTACGCGGCACAAAGTTTTATGAAAAAATGTCTTTTTGTTTTGCCTCTGCAAAAAAGACAAATTTCAGTGCTTCTAAATAGTGTTTCACGACATAATTTTTTGTCTTTTTGCGCAGGCCACGAAAAAAGTTATTTTTCTGTGAAACTTTATGCACGCACATAGAACATGGAGACGTACCCGTGCAATTTTTTTTCCAGATTCTTTTAGAATTTAGAAATGTGTTTTTCAAAGTGGGTTCATATGTATCCGGGTTCATCCATGCACTTCTCGCCCTGTCATTCCCAACTTAAGGATAAAGTATGCCAATGATATGCTTTTCAGTGAGTTCAACGGCATGCATAAATTCTAGTTACTGATTTCTTTGTTGATAAAGAACTTCTATCTTTATACTTTAAATTTACAGTAAAGAGGCTCATGAATTCCTTTTTTCAGTTCTACTTTTGGCTGAAAGTTGCTTAATTACTGTACTCGTCTGCATCATTAACTGTATGTTGTAATATGTATTCTCAGCTTTTTGGGTCAGTGTGAATTGCTTCTCTTTTTGTTGTATATCTTCATGATTGGTCTATTTTCTTGTTTGATCCTTTTTTCAGACTGCGAAACAACAATGAGGAGAAGAAGGCCTTTTTGCATCGGTGAGATGTTGAACTATGGATAGGGCCGTGTGTATGTTGCTTCAGTGTGTAGTCATCTGTATGATAGGCAGTGTGTATTTTGGTTCAGTTGTTTCTGTATAATCTGTAGTTGACAGGTGCTACTATAATTCCTAGGTTTTATTACTGTAATTCCAAGGTTTTCTTACTGTAATTTCAAAGTTTACCACGTGCTTGTCATGAGTGCAAATGGGTCCAGTCCAACCCGCATCCATACCAACTCTTGACTCAGGACAGTTTAAGCACATACATACAAGGGACAAAAAATACACCTGTTAAATTTTCATTGGCTGGAAAATTCGAATGAAACTGAATTGTTTTTCAATCGACTGTGAAATAGACAGTCATCCTAAGCTAGACCAAGTCTATAGAAAAATATGCAAATATCGACAACACTAAATATAGATATGAAGTGTTCAAAAGAAGGATATGAAAAATGTATTTTATGATATTTCAAATGAAAATAATTTGGTGTTGTAGACATTGATATACTCTTCTATAGATTTGTGCGAGCTCATAAACATGTAGACAAATGAAAACAGGTTTGGCGCTTCCTCCCGCATACCTGCTTGGTTAAGAAATATGGCATCTTTTTATTAATCATTGATGAAAACTTGAACATGTCAAAATGCACCATATATTCCAAACAGAGTATAAAGAGGGGAAAATCCAGTTCTTCCACAAACTAGAATAGCAAATTACTGCAACACAAATCAGATTTACCTTTCCAAATGGCACACACATTCAACTATGGACTGGCAATTTCACAGTACAGGTCTAACTGTGAACAAAAGCAATTGATGCATTTTCCAAGTTACAGCGTCATTATAGCGCACAACTCACCAATGAAATTAACAACAAAAGAAGCTTAAACTAGCTCAATATTTCTCACACATGTACTCCTATATTGACAAAACATAAAGGAGAACTTGAAGACATTTGATCTCGAATGATCTTTTCAAGTTCCCAAACATGACTAGCAAGTCCAGTTCCCTTCGATACGGTCAAGTGATACGGATGAAAAGAATTATGACTTCATCATGTAGCCCAGGAAGATCCCGATCAAAGCTACAATTATGACAATTACAAAGGAAAACCCTCCACCGCGCCTCTTGCTGACTTCCCGTCTCATCATATCCTGTGATAAACAGAAAAACATGATAAAAGTGAATCACAGATTCGTGACAGAAAAGTAGTAAATATAAATTGTTTCAGACAAATATCTCTCTTCTTCTATTAGCTTTAGTACTAGATAGAAGAATAGTATGCAGAGTCTATATTTTAGGTAGGCATCACTATATATACAATTATATTGCCTAGCGACATGAGGTTCATCTAGCTGTCTATTGGCTTCATCGATGCACCACTATTTCTTTTATTTGCCATGCTCAAGTTCTTAAAAGGATTGTTCATATTAGCATGCAATAATCTAAAACGACACAAACAAATGACCATTTCATTGAACGAACCTATTTCTTACAACCAAGATGTTAGACATGAGCTCAGAAGTTCCTATCCACTTCTAAATGATCCTTAAAACTCCTGCATCTCTCAGTTTGACTTTTTTTGGTCTTCGACACAGTTTCGACTATGATTTTCACTTATAGTATGTCTACAGAATTGGTATAAAGATGCATGAAATGAAACTATTTTGCAACACAAATACAACGATACTATTTATACATGCCCAATCCATACACTTTATTATATATCAAGTTGTCAAAGTTGCGCATTAAAGACCGTGCAAAATCAAGCGCGCCCTAGATTGTGGGAGTATGCAATTTCATTATTTCAGTTCACCTTTCCTAACAAGGATTTGAGTAGTTCAGTAGCAATGCACTTATAGTGGTTTCTTACACTGACATCAAGGGTGGTTTGCTAGAAGTACTACTGAGGTTCCAGAAGTGTGGAAGTTGGGCAAGTGGTTATTTGGGTGGCTTATAGTGGAAACTATTCTGGCTCCCTCTGTACATCAAGGACTGTAAATACCTCATTTATGAATTTGTATAGTGAAGATTTTAATCAAAATATCGAAGACAGAGCCCGGTTTCAGGTTGAAATACAGAAACCAAAAATTACTCAGCAGTAGAGAAAAACCCAAGCAATTGACGTTTTAATCTTCAGAATACATAAATTGGAAAGGAAATCTTTGAAATGTTATGTTGGAGCTGAAGATTCTCCAGCATGACTAGTATCGAGCTGAGGTAGCAAAAAACAAACAGCATATATATGCAGATTGCTCTGGATGTATAACCTGTTTGGTTCATGACTAACTTTGCCATAACTAACCTTAGGCAAAATGTAGCTGCCACAAAAAGTGTGGCTAACAAAATGGCCACCACAAGTGTGGCAAGATTTGGCAAAAAATTGAGTCTGACATGTGGACCATATCACTAGAAAAGTGTGGCAAGCCACAAGTGTGGCAATGAACCAAACACAAGCCTAAGATGTTGTGGCATGACTAAGGTTAGGCATGGCAACCTTAGGCTGGGAACCAAACAGGCCAGTAGTGTTCTTTTGGAAAAATGTCTTGTAGAAGTTCTTTGGCATGGGAACAGCAACTTAAAACAATTCAGTGTTGACTAGCTTGGGATCAACAGCCAGTCTTGTGACAAGTCAGAAGTCACCAGGCATGTTTCATTTATTTACAGTTTCAACTATGGAGCTTTCATTTTCATCAATTTGAGAATAAACAGGTACATCCATTGCTATTGTTATTCCTAATGCAGAAAGCGACAGTTAGGTGCCTTTTGAGCTTCAAGATAGTTCCATATTACTACTTTAATGTAATAACTCTGTTGGTTTGGTCCTCAAGTAAAAATGCCCAATACATCACAAGGAAACAAGAAGGGTGAAAATTTTCAAAACAGAAAATGATAGGGAGAAGAAGAAAACTAAAGCATTCACAGCAGCTTTATGCTTTTAAGTTCCTCTTAGCACCAATTGAATTTAGATTCTTAAATTTCAGATGATCATAGATGGTGGCATCTAGTAGGTGCTTAGTATTAGATAAGTTCCAAAACTTCAGATAAAGGTTCCACTATGAAGCCACAGTACTATATCTAGAAAGATAGCATGCAATACTGCACTCACAAGTTCCTGTCTAATTTTATGGTTCTGTTGAATTGCAGAATTCTTTTCTTCGGTCAACTTGGAGATCAAAGCTCCAGCCTGCAAAACAAATTTGAGAATGTAAGATATTTCATATTACGACATACTAAACCCATAGCCATTATTAAAGAAACTAGATGATACCCCGCGCGTTTCTGCAGGAACCTTGTTAAAACAAATGCATAACTTAGGTGCTACAGAAACAACTAAAACTAATGCAAAAGCAAATGTAAAAACAATCTAGGTTTACATTTTATAAAAACAATAAAACACACAAAGTATGTGACAAAATGATGCATAAAAAGAGAAACTTCTGGATCGAACTTATGACTGGCATGCATGGCTTGATTCCCCACAAAAGAAAAGACGTGCGTGACTTGATGAGGTGCCAAGTTTTTCGTGGATAGATTAATACAAAAAAAAGTAACTTATGACCACATGCATGACTTGTTGATGTGGCATGGCTGCATGGAGAGGAAAATTAGGTGGTGGGTTGCACCTATGTAGGAATAAAGGATGAGGGGAGAGCTAAATCACAAAAAAGGGCAACCTGGTGCATGTAGCTCCCGCTTGCGCAGGGTCCAGGGAAGGGTCCGACCACTTTGGGTCTATAAAATCGCATGAAACTTGCCGTGATACAAGATACCAGTAATCAAATGTAACATAATGTGTAAGGCCACAACCATTTCAGGAAACTAACATAATTATGAGCCAACAAATCATTGATGAACTTATTATTGGATCACACACTGGAATAACACTGACCTCTAAAGATTTTTCTTGGGGCTCAATGCGTTCTCGCAGTGCCTGCAATGAATACAGAATCAAGTAATTATCCCTCAACAGGGGGTGGGGGGGGGGTGCTAAACATGTGGGTGCAAGGTCAACAATCATGACAACTCACCCTGGTGAATCCCCCAGCAGGACCATCTCCATTTTCTGATTCAACCCTAGATGGGGAGCCTTCCTCGGATTCTTCAGGAACTGGAGATGGTGGCTGTGGAGGTGCAACATAGGTGACACGTAATTTCATCTCTTCAATCTTATTTCCAGATTCCTTCATAAACTGCAAGCCATTCAACAACACGACCAATCAATCAATACAGGTGTACCACCAAAGTCAACGGAGAAAAAGGATACAACTGAAACAAGGATTTTCCGGCTCCTAAGTTAATCGATCAACTAATGCCTTAATTCTCATATACGTAATGCCTCATTTGATTCCTTAAGAAACATATTAAGAGGGAAGCATTACCATCTCTCCTGTAACATCCTTCACATTTATGCCAGAGGGTGCGACAACGCTCTGGACTAGGAACTTATCTTTGCACTGCATGTCAGATGGTACTTCTCGCTGTGCTTGCATTGTCACTGCAATAATATATATATATATATATATGCACAATTATCACCAAAAAAGAAAATAACTTGATCACATCAAGAACAATGGGGGAGGAAATCTGAAGATCACAAACCAACAACATCGCATGTAGATCGTGGCAAGACAACCCCTGTGTTGGGCCGCACAGAGTATTTCTTTGGGCTTGTAGTTTTCACCTGAGACAATGAAGAGAACAGGAAATATAAAACAACACAATACAGCCCCTTTGAGTTCATGATTTCTTGCAAGCTTAGATTGAAGTGATTCCACTGCAAACCGTTCTAACGATTTCAGTGTCATTATGCAGTTATACACTGGAAGGTTTCACCTCTAACGATCGAATGGCAAGGAAAACAATTAACTAAAACATAGGTACACAAAAGTAATCAAGAATAATAAACCTACGGAATCGGTTGTGCGCGAACGTCCGCATGCGTGCCTCATAGCGCGAACAGCTCTGAACCGTGCAATCACTCGGCTGCCATACACACATCACGCGTCATGATTCAAGTCAGGATGATACCACGGTGATGTGTTTGGTGCACAGTGTGTCGCACGGTAGTACTGTCCTAAACCTATACCACAGTCACACCGAGGGCTGTATTTTGACAACAATTAAACAACCCATACAGACGATGATTAGGATATAGTAGTTGGCACTATATGCCAACAACATAACCAACTCCAAGGTGCATGCCATCAAATTCAAGGTATAGACAATCAAACAACATACAGACTTGAACAACTTAAAAACCATAAGAATGACCGGCGATTATGTTTGAGAGAGAATAGCTCTAAACTATATTTGATTCTTAGGCATCATATCATAAGAGACAATTTTCGAGATCACTGATCAGGTCAAATCCAAAGACACGATTCACGGAAACAAAAAATCGCGAATAACAGCTGTGACATGCAGATAGATGATATGCCAAACCGAAACGTACAACGCATCAAAGCGCACATGGAACTGCTCCTGTTCTAGGGTTCCAGGACGATCTGTACGGAACAAAAAGATCAGCCAGAGTTTCTGGAAAGGACCAACGGACCTTGAAGGCGATGTAGTCGTCGCTGAGATTCGACAGCTGCATCGAGCAGGAGATCTGCTTCTTCAACTCAACTGCTCAACAAAAACAACAGACGAGAATCACAGACCAATCGATCCACGGTGAAAGAAGAGAGCAAAAAAGGAGATCTTCTTCGCAGAGAGGAAAGATAGGGGGAGGGGGATAAGGGGGCGTACAGGGGAAGCGGAGCTCGATGGGGTCGATGCGGAGGAGCTCGCCGGTGGGGGCTGGTCCGGGGGAGGCCATTGCCGGAGAGGGGGAGGCAAAGGGGAGATCTCGGGGCGGTGGGTGCGAGGAGGGGGAGAAGAGGCGTGGAGGAGCGAGAAAAGAAGAAACGTGGAAATAAGGAAGAGGAGTACTGATTTGGCTCTCGTTTTCCTTCCTGACAAATTTTTCTTTGCAATTTCAGGCAGCCACGCTAAGACAAACCACCTTCTATCGTATACTCTCACAACGATAACAGACATTTTTTATGCTTTTGATGAAAATGGCCTATAGCCGATTAGGCTCTTTTCAAAATTACATCAATCATCCTTTAACTTGTCGGTGAGTAACAAAATCATCATCGAACTTGAAAAACACTACAATACAATACTTATATATACGAATATGTAATATCTAAGGTCGGTCATGAGTACGCTCTGCCGACACGAACACCCTCTCGCGAGAGCGACTGACCGTTTTGCGGAAAACCCTCGCTTTCTACGTAATGAACCCGTGCCCCACAACTTCGGACAACGCTGCGACTTTGCAATATGGCCGTCGTGACAATGCAAATTCATTCATTGCCCTTTATCAACCGAAATGCCCCTTCGTCGTACTTAAGGAAGACGACGTCGCGCAGTGGTGTGACATAATCGTCGTTGTGGCGTGACCGGAGAGTCTCTCGCGCGGGCGATATAGCACGGATGGCAATGACATTCTCGTCGCCGGTTTCAATTCATGCATTGGGCATACGATGGCCGGAGCACGGCCCCTCCTGCAGGACGGGCAAACTCCGTAGATTTGGTCCACTTGCAACTCAATTGCGAGTGTTTCGACTATTTTAGTACTGGTTTTTATTACAAATCATGGCTAATCCAAGCTCGTTCGCCTAGGGTCTACTCTGCATAGTAGGGTTTAGTTGAATGTTTCAAAACTTTAGTTTTTCATCGGATTTTTCTTTGGTGCTGAAGGAAATAGGTCATATCTGAATGGAGAAAAGGCTTTTCATGATTTCTGTGATGCTAAGGAAACTTGCATATCAATGTTGGATGATTTGGTAGCGGGTCTGGGGTATGTGATTGCGGGAAGAATAAAAACATACTTGTTGCTATTTGGAATGCAAATCAATGAGCGCCGAGTTAATCTTATTGAAAAATAGTATAACGCGGCTAGCTAGGAGCCTCCATAGTGATTTGACCGTCTCAACCGTTGGATCCTTGAACCTGTGGTCCAGATCGATTCTGGTCATCCCAGGTTGCCTGCGCGCCTCACAATGCCGTCTCGCGGGCCGCTTCTCCGCAGACAGACCTAGGTTTTCTCTCCTTAATCGGGCCAACTATGGCCCACTTCTTTCCAGTTGGGTGTTGCAGCCCACGTCATACACGTTCGAGCGCTATCCCTCTTATCCAGCTGAACAATTCCTCTGCGCCGCCCTTTCTTGTCCCTTGATGGCCGACGTTCCTTCCTCTTTGATGCGCCCGCGTTCCGCCGTCGACGAGCTTCTGTTGCGTGTCTGCATCGGCGTCGTTGCCATCCACCCACCCTATACTCTTCCTCCGCAACCCCTTTACTATTTCTGAATTCCCTATCTTGCAGGCTTGCAGCGTTCGTTGGTTTATTCTTCTTCCATTTCTTCGCCTGCGGAGGTGGAGGCAACGACACCATAATACTGTAATGCAGGATGAATCGGTCGTCTGCCTCTCGTAACTCCGAAGATGCCTTTGCTTGCTTTTCTTTCATAGTTCCTTTGTCCTCCTGTCTTGCCTATATGAACCTTTGGGCGTCCGTGGGTCTTGCATAGGGTTCGATCCCTTTGCCCATTATACTGCTTTCTCGTGTTGTCATGCGCGACACGCATATTACCAAGGTAGGTTATTTACTGTTACTTGTTTCAGGAGCCGCCTTAAAAAATCCTCTCTTGGGGCTGGAGTTGGACAAGGGGTGTAGCCGTGTAGGAGCTTCAGTTGCGACATTGGCTTCTTGACAGGTACCCTTCTTCGTCCTTCCACTTTTCAATCCTTGCACCTTTTTAATTGGTTGTGCATAGCATGCATGGCTTGATTCCCCACATATTTTGAATTTGAAAGTAGGCAATCACTTATTTCATATCGAATCATGTTTATTATAAATACTAGTTGACCCGTTGCGCCAAATGGCGCAGAGACCCGCTAAAGCCATGTTGTCGATGAGAAGAGTTTCATTTTGCAAGGACATATTCGATACTCGTAGTAGAAAGCTCATGTGTTAAACCATGCTATTTTGAAAATGTTATCACATTGCGAAATCCGAGTTTGAAAAAAATGTATAACATGTTGCGCCAAAAAATTATATTTGTATAACATGACCCATTGTGCCAAATGGCGCCGAGTCCCATTTAAAATCATGTACTTGTTAAAAATATTTGCATTTTTTCAGTAACTGTGTTTGAGCAAATACATACGATAAGAACTTAGTAAAAGTTTAATTGATTGTGTACATAAAAGGCAAGATGGCAACATCAGAGTATAATTGTATGATGTGCAACATGATCCAAAATTAGTTAGCTACTAATTTTTGTTGAAGGGAACTAAACATTCCAGAGTAGTTTATCCCACATCTCATTCTCCTCGAAAATGAGCCCAAGCGGCCATCAACAAAAACACAATTGTTTTGATACAACAACGGTAAGAGAAATGAGTAACCATGGAAGAGAATTGCATGTAAACTTTATAGAAGAAAGGCCGATGTCAAGGAACAACATGTTACACACTCATCCCGCTCTTGGTTCTGGTCATCAGTCCAGGTAATCAACTCCTGACCAACGCCTTCAGCAACAACCACGACAGCATGCCCCTTCTTCTTTACCCTTTAATACAGAAACTCAAATAGTTGTCCCTTCCCTTCAACATGGAAATCAATCTCAAGCAGCAGTCAACATCTCGGCTGCTCAGAGTGGCATGAAGAGTAATGTCGCCTGTCGTGGAGTTGACACGGCGGATGTCCTAGAGCAAGGACTTAGTCGTAGGGCCATCGCACTAGGAAGCTTAAAGGGGTTAATCGGGACAAGGGACACACGAGATAGTTTTTATACTAGTTCGGCCCCTTACGATGAAGGTAAAAGCCTACGTCTAGTTGGGTTTGGTATTGCTGAAGTTTCGATCTCCAAGGGGCTCAAATCGTCGGCTTGGTTATCGATTTGGTTGTTTTCTTCCCCTAAGCCGCTACCGGGTCGTCCCGTTATATACATGGGTTGACGCCTGGTGGCCTACAGAGTCCCGGCCGGCTCATAACCGTGTCCGGCTCGGCGACTTCCTTTACATGCCTTTCTTTACAAGTCTTTCCTTACATACGGCGGTTTACAATATCGGGCCTTAAGCCGGCCCCAGGCCTTTGGGCCTTCTATATGTTTTAATAAACTATCATCTTGAATGTATATCGGGCTTCTTATGTAACCCGCCATTAGGGTTGACTCGGCCCCTCCTGGGCGGGTCATACTAGTAGTAATATCCCCAACATTAGGCCCCAGGTTGACTTTGAACTTTGTTCTTTGTCAATCTTCAATACTTAGATGAAATCCATCTTCTGTCTGAAAAACTCTGTAACCCGCCATGATGTCATCTTTTGAAAACACAAAAAACTTTCATGACGTCATCTTCCAACGGATCTTTTATCTTTAATGCTTCCCGAGAACCGAGGCGTCTATATAGCTGGATAATCATTATTCGGTTCTCCCTTGATTTTCGCGCCCGTCTGTTCGCATCTGCCCTTATAAATAGGCACGCGACCGGTTTTTCTCATTCTCCCCTCTTCTTCATCTTCTTCCTCTCGCCATCTCTGCTACTGCTCGAGCTCTACCGCCGCCGCAACGCTCATCGTCGTCCTCGAGCCTGGTCGCTGCATCACCCTGAACTATCCAGATAAACGGCTACGACCCTCCGCAGCGAATCCGCATCCGCAAGTCTTATCTTCTCAAACTTTTTAGATCTGCATTAGGGCTTGCAAGTTCATCGATGTTCTTCACCGTTCTTCATGAACCTTCTTAGTAGTTCTTCCTCCGCAGCCTCTCTTGATCCAAAGAGGAGATATAACTCGCGCGGTAGTTGTGTTGCGTCCACTTTTGATAGCAGTAGATCCCTTTTTCCTGTATAGATGCTTTGTTATAGCTGACAAACTCATCTGTACTAGATTTTTAGGTCTAGAATATTTTTCTTTTCAGAACGGCCATTTGATCCAAAATAATAATGACAGCTTGGTAAAACTTGTTTATGCCAACACTTAGCTGAATCTGCTTTCTGAAAAAATTTGTAGTCATGGCGGCTTACCGCTCCGGCTTTCTTTTCCTTATATGTCATTAGCCCTTAGTTAAGCCGACATTACTTGTTTTACATCTTCGGCCTTTAACTATTATC
The DNA here is from genome assembly GCF_002162155.2 of Triticum dicoccoides. NCBI lineage: Eukaryota > Viridiplantae > Streptophyta > Magnoliopsida > Poales > Poaceae > Triticum > Triticum dicoccoides. The sequence continues at coordinate 426,681,329 of NC_041392.1, read as the reverse complement.
CTGACCATAAACTGAACCGGCATGTTGTTATTTCTTTTTCAGTTCCTTGCACATCATGCCGTCAAAGACACCTACCATCTGTAATTGGGTCCCCTCAACCATAACTGAGGATCGTTTAAAACAGTTCTTCCTCATTGGGTTTCTGCCCTCAAAAAGCATCATGTCTTATCGTGCTCCTGACCCGGAAGAAGAACGACCCAATCCGAAAGACGGCAAAGTGATCGTCTTTACTGACCACATGAACCATGGCTTCTCACCGCCCGGTTCAAAGTTTTTCAGAGAAGTTCTTCACTTTTTCAAACTCCATCCTCAGGATATCGGGCCCAATTCCATATCCAATATTTGTAACTTCCAAGTGCTCTGTGAGGTATATCTTCAGCAAGAGCCGACTGTGGAGCTATTTAGAGAATACTTCTATCTGAACCGGCAGAAAGAGTGCACCAATGGCCTTTGCTTAGAGCTTGGAGGCATCTCAATTCAGTGCGGGCAGGGTGCTGTCTTCCCTCTCATAGTTTTACCAAGTCACCCAAAGGACTGGAACCAAACTTGGTTTTACTGTCAGGACATCTCACCCGCCAACGAGAAGCCACTGCCGGGTTACCTCCCCGATCGTCTTGACTCCAAGTTCGCACTGCCAGATAAACTTACCGTTGCTGAACGCAAAAAGCTGCTTCCATCTATCAGAAGAATCAACGGTTTGTTGGGGAACGGTTTAACCAGAGTCGATCTAACCCGCTGCTGGATCTCATGGCGGATTATTCCATTAACCCGTCGTTCAAAATTGATGTATGAATATGGTGGAGACCCGGACGACTCTCTCCGTCATACCCCGGTTCAACTAACCGAGGAGGACATTGTCTCAATGTCAAACCTTCTGGTGAATGCGAAGTATGAAGATTGCAGCGTTGTTGGGTTAAAACCCTTCTGTAAACTTAATCCGGTACCAGAAGTAAGGATATTCTGATCTTTTTTCCTTTGTATTTTGTCCAGCCGTATTGTTTATCAGTGATCCTTCCTCTTGTCTTTGTAGGCCAACTCTGACTTTTGGAAAGTGAAATATGATCACGAAGCTGCCAAGAAGGCGAAACTCGCTGCCATGAATGCCAAGAAATCGACTCGGAGATCGAAGAAGAAAAAGAAGACCACTACTGAAGATTTAATGAAACTTGATGAAACGTCTGACTCGGAGGTAGCCCTTGATTCCCTTGGCCAATTTTTTAACAATCTTATTGACACTGATCCTTACCAGGATGACACTGGGCCAGTCAGGCCGGGGAAGCAGAGGTAAGTATCATTTCCTCCGACTCAGAGCCCTTACCAAGACACAAAGTTCGACGAGTGATCCGTAAAGCAAGGTTTTCTAACCCCTTAGCTCACTTGGATCCAACTTTCATTTGAAAAAGCAGCAACATGAAAGCCGCCGTGAAGTTGGGATTGAAGATGAACCGGCTGTCGTCCTTCAACAGGCCCCTCGGAAACGCCCGAATGAGGTTTACTTATTACTGTCTTTAACTCGTTTTAATGAATCCTGCTCCTTGTATTTCTTTTAACTCTTTTCTTTTATCCTCTCAGGAGGTGTCTCGTTCTTCAGGCGACTCATCACAAACACAATTTCCGGCTTTCAAGACTGCTCCTTGGTAATCAGAAATCCTCCTTTCTTCCGGGTTGCTCAATTGTATCTTTATGCTGATAATCCTGCAATATTTTTCCTTAGTGGTCGGGCTAAATCCAAGAAGACGAAGGCAGCTAAACCAGCGGAAGACCCGCCAGTGCTAGCATCTGAACCGGCTAGGCCGCCTTCTCCATTGGCTAACGCTCCAGAACACCCGCCTATTGACAATGAGGCAAACCCTCATGAGCCTACTTTTGACGAAGCCATTATGAATCCTTCTACAGCTGGACCATCAAGCTCAACCAACCCGCCGTCTCCACCTGCTCAAGATGTTCAAATTACTGGGAGCCGCTTTATTGAACCGGGGAACCCAACGGTGTTGGCTCAGTGCACAGCAAAGCAAGAAGCATTGGAGAGGCAGAAGGTTCGCTTTGATGTTGCCAACTATGACCGTCTCAATGCTAGTGATATCTTATCTGGCTATCTCAGTCATGTACACTCCAGTCGTGAGTTTGAGATCGAGATGGTCAAGCAGCTTCAGTTGAAGTATGAGGTACGTTGTTTCTGGTTTACTATTATTCCTTCAGCCCCCAAGTCTTCGGATTATAAGAGAAACAGAATAACCTGTAGACTTAAAATATAGGCCGAGACTTTTACCTCTGAATCTTTGCCTGATATTGATAGAACAAAACTTCACCTATAGTCCCCAAGGACCGGTTTATTTTGATCATTAATGAATCGGTACTTTAGAATTTAAAATCGTCTTCAAAGTACTTAACACTCCGGTTTAACCTTGATAAACTTGCTGAACTGCGTACATTAGCCCCCAAGTGCCAAGTGCTGTTACTTTGTAAGGGACTTGGGACTTTAAATATGTTTGTAGAGTCGTAAAAATTTGATTTGGCGTACATTAGCCCCCAAGTGTCAAGTGGTTTATTCGTAAAGTACTTGAGACTTGAATCTTGAATTTGGATATTTGAATTTGAAACCAAGTCTTGACTTATCTGAACGTTTCACAGAATGCCTTGTCTAAATTGAACTCTCAATTGACTAACGCAAAGACCCGGCTAGCGAGTCAGGAGTCAGAAATCAAATCTTCCACCTCCAAACTGCAAATAAGCCTTTCTGCAACGGAAAATTTGAAGACCAGCGTTGCTGTCAAGGAGAAGACTTGGGAAAATGAGAAAACACTTCTGACCCGACGAGCTGAGACAGCCGAAACAGCTCTGAAAGAAATTTCAACAGAGCTGAACGGTTTAAAGGGCCGGGTGTCTCAGATGGTCGCTACTATCTTTGGTAAGCTGCCTGATTTGACCTTTCGTATATTTTTTGCCAAACCGGAGTATAATCCGCCAACTGTCTCTGTTAAAAATATATGTAGGTTCGCGAAGTAAGAATCTGAGCCAAGACCCGTTGATTAAGCTGAAGGCAGTATACACTTTAGTTGAACAATTGTATATCGGCGCACAACGGGCTCTGGCTGTCATCTCTCCTGCTAATCAAGGACCTAACCGGCTTAGTGACGTCCTGAAGAAGCTGCCCATCCTTCCTGCCAGGTTCCGAGAAGTAAAACGCTCCTGCGCGCGAGCCGGAGCTTTGACTGCCCTAAGCCGCTCCAAGGCTTGGGTGCCAGACCTAGACCCGGCGGACGTGGCAAGGGGCTATCCTACCGTGAAGGAGGACAAGTCTCCTTTTGATCAGGATGACTTCATAGCCTGCGTCCGCGAAGTTCGGCCTTAGGCGACTAGTCTTGGAGATGACACAAATGTGCACAAGTACCAGCCGGGTTTTGATAGTGAGAATAAGAAGATGGCCCCTCCCTCATATAAAGTAACAGACTTGATCCCACCAGTGAGAGAAGATACATTTGCCCCGGAGGTTGACCCGGTCGGCCTGATTGACGACGAAGCCGAATTTGTCGCCATGAACGGCTTTGATTGGTCAAAACCCAACTTCCAGCAGACTCAAGATGGTGAACCGGCGAGGGAAGGACAATGATCATCTTCATGGGCTTATAAAGCCTTGTAATAGCTTAGCTGTTAAAACACCGCATGTTTACTTATGCCATCGCGCATAAAATACTTATATGTGATTCTGTGTTTCAGATGCCAATGTTTAATGCTTGCTTATGCATCGCTTAATGCTTATCTCTGCAATGTTTGAACTCTGTTCCTGTAACTACAAGGAAAAGACTGATCCCTTTTGATCCTTAGATCGTGGTTTAAATAAGCCGGGTGATTGAAGTTGATAACTCAATATTTATGAAAATCTAATGCTTCTTTAATACTTAATGATCATTATACCTTGGTAGCTCATTCCTTTTGATCCTTGAACCGCTGGATTGAATGACCCGGGCAGCTGTGTTGTCCAATAATTGAGCCGGTGAAGAAGACCAGGCTAATTTATTTGTAATATTGAAACAACAACAAACTAAAAGGCAAGCAATAAATAACAAGCATAATTTTAATCTTGTATTCAAAAGGTTGGGGGTTTCTGATTCGAATACGACCAGTAAACCGGACCAAAGGGTTTAAGCTAAGGTTCGAATACGACCATATAGCCCCCAGTGGCTTTGGCGTTGCGCCGATCAAGAGGGTACCGACAGCTATGTTCTCTTTGGTTCGAATACGACCTATGTTTGAACAGGAAGCCCCCAAATGACCTTGAGAGGTTTTTAACGACCCTGATTTGAATACGATCCAAGTCGGACTCAAAGGGGTTAAGCTATGATTCGGATACGATCAAGAAGCCCCTAGTGAGTTTTGGCCTTGAGCCGATCAAGAGGGTTACGACAACTATGTTCTCTTTGGTTCGAATACGACCTATGTTTGAACAGGAAGCCCCCAAGTGACCATGAGATTTGCAGCTAGATTCGTATACGACCATAAGCTGGACCAAAAAGGTTAAACTTGATTCAAATATGATCAGCTCCTTAATAGTCATTTGTAAATAAGAAATAATAAAGATGCATAGTCTGTGAAAAGAAAAGAGACTGATGGTCTTACTTTATTGCTTATCATAGTATATACAACGTGAACGTATGTACATGATGAGAGCCGGTGGCTCAGGTGTAATATGGACGAAGTTGAGCAATGTTCCATGGCCGGTGGGTCTCCTCTTCCGACTTACGTGAGTCTGCATGCTCTCGAACGTCAATGAGGTAGTATGACCCATTGTTTAAATTTTTACTAACCACAAAGGGCCCTTCCCAAGGTGGGGATAACTTGTGTGCATCTGAAAGATCCTGGATGAGCCGGAGCACCAAGTCGCCTTTCTGAAAAGCCCTGGACTTAACCCGGCGGCTGTGATAACGACGTAGGTCCTGTTGATAAATTGTTGACCGGGCCGCTGCTAAGTCTCTTTCTTCATCCAACAAGTCAAGTGCATCCTGTCTGGCTTGTTCATTATTAGCTTCAACATAAGCCGCCACACGGGGTGAGTCATGACGGATGTCACTAGGCAATACTACTTCTGCTCCATAAACCATGAAGAAAGGTGTGTAACCCGTAGACCTATTGGGCGTAGTATTGATACTCCATAATACCAAGGGTAATTCCTCTACCCAACAACCCGGCGTTCCTTGTAAAGGAACCATAAGTCGGGGTTTGAGCCCTTTCAAAATTTCCTGATTGGCTCTCTCAGCTTGACCATTGGATCGAGGGTGAGCTACAGAAGAAACATCAAGCCGGATGTGTTCTCGTTGACAAAATTCCTCCATAGCTCCTTGGGACAGATTAGTGCCATTGTCAGTGATAATACTGTGTGGAAACCCGAAACGGAAAATCACTTTTTTCATGAACTGAACCGCCGTGGCTGCGTCACATTTACTCACAGGCTCCGCCTCAACCCACTTGGTGAATTTATCAACTGCCACCAGGAGATGTGTCTTTTTTATCCTTAGAACTTTTGAAAGGTCCCACCATGTCAAGTCCCCAGACCGCAAACGGCCAAGTGATTGGAATCATCCGGAGCTCTTGAGCCGGCACATGCGCTCGTCGTGTAAATTTTTGACATCCATCACATCTACCGACCAGATCTTCTGCATCAGCGTGAGCCGTCAACCAGTAAAAACTGTGATGAAACGCCTTGGCCACTAAAGATTTTGACCCGGCGTGATGACCACAATCGCCTTCATGGATCTCACGAAGGATTTCTTGACCTTCTTCGGGGGAAACACACCGCTGAAACGCTCCGGAAACACTGCGATGGTATAACTCTCCGTCCGAAATCGTCATGGACTTAGATCACCAGGTTATCTATCGAGCCAGGGTCTCATCCGCTGGCAACTCTCCCCGGGTCATGTAAGCCAAGAACGGCACCGTCCAATCTGGGATGACATGAAGAGCTGCTACCAACTACGCCTCCGGGTCAGGAACAGCTAAATCTTCTTTTGTGGGCAACTTGACAGAGGGGTTATGCAAAACATTCAAAAAGGTGTTACGTGGCACCAGCTTACGCTGAGACCCCAGCCGGCTTAAAGCATCAGCTGCTTCGTTCTTTCGATGGTCAATGTGTTCCACCTGATAACCTTTAAAATATCCTACAACGGCATCAACCTCTCGGCGATAAGCCACCATGAGAGGGTCCTTGGAATCCCACTTGCCAGATACCTGTTGAGCCACTAGATCCGAGTCACCAAGACATCTGACCCGGCTCAAGCTCATCTCTTTTGCCACTCGAAGACCATGGAGCAAGGCTTCATACTCTGCCGCATTGTTAGTGCAAGGAAACATCAACCGTAACACATAACAAAATTTGTCACCTCGTGGGGAAGTTAGCATGACTCCAGCCCCCGAGCCTTCCAATTGCCTGGATCCATCAAAATGAATAGTCCAATACGTGTTGTATGGCTTCTCTTCTGGCATCTGCATCTCTGTCCAGTCATTAATGAAGTCGACCAGGGCTTGAGACTTAATTGCAGTACGTGGAACATACTTCAACCCATGAGACCCAAGCTCAATTGCCCACTTGGCGACTCGCCCCGTGGCTTCTATGTTTTGAATAATATCTCCTAAAGGAGCAGAGCTAACCACAGTGATTGGATGTCCCTGAAAGTAATGCTTAAGCTTCCGGCTCGCCATGAACACCCCATAAACAAGCTTCTGCCAATGTGGATATCGTTGTTTAGACTCAATTAGCACTTCACTGACATAATAAACCGGCCGCTGAACCAGATGCTCTTTGCCAGCCTCCTTGCGCTCTACCACAATAGCCACACTAACAGCCCATGAGTTGGAAGCCACGTATAACAATAGCGGCTCTTTCTCAATTGGAGCAGCCAGGACCGACGACTCAGCCAGCTGTGCCTTCAGATCCTCAAAAGCAGCATACGCAGCATCGCTCCAAACAAAAACATCCGTTTTTTCATCAACTGATACAGAGGCATAGCCTTTTCCCCTAACCGGCTTATGAACCGGCTCAAAGCAGCCACACGACCCACCAGCCGCTGAACATCATTGACGCAGGTTGGTTTGGCTAGGGATGTAATTGCCTTGATTTTCTCCAGGTTAGCTTCAATACCTCGGTTAGACACTAAAAACCCAAGAGCTTGCCGGTTGGCACTCCAAAAACACATTTGGCCGGGTTAAGCATCATTTTGTAACCCCGGAGATTATCAAAAGTCTCTTTAAGGTCCGTGACCAAGGTTTCGTCTTCCCTGGATTTCACCACTATATCATCCATGTAAGCATGAACATTGCACCCAATTTGATCATGAAGACAATTCTGCACACACCGCTGGTAAGTCGCCTGGGCACTCTGTCGGTGTACAAAAAGAGGGGTACACTTTTTGTACCCCTATAACTGTGCACGGGAAGTCTGAGCCACGGGCACCACCACACCAAGCAAGGCAAGGGAGGTGAGCCAGGGTAAGACCGAAGCTCAAGAGAACTACGACGCCAAGGCCAAGACCACGGAGAGCAAAGGGGACAAAGCGGACTCCCCCGGCAAGGTCCTTGCCGGGAGACAGTTCTAGCAGCCCCGACAAGACCCTTGCCGCGGCGACTCGTCCCGCGCCTACGGAGCAAATCACCCTTGAGTCCACTGCCCCCAAAGGGCAAGGATTCGGGAGACATCCCCGTGGCGACATGCAGATCTTTGTAAAGACATTCAAGATCAGATACGCACTAAGGAGACGACAACCCTTGGCGGGATCCCAGCCGAGGAAGACCACAAGGCCCCCGGCAAGCGCCTTGCCGGGGATGACAGCAGGCGCCTCGGCAAGACCCTTGCCGGGGCCCCAGCAAGGCCCTTCCCGAGGACACCCGCGGGGCCACCATCAGGCCCACACCGACTAAACCTCCACCACCGCATGCATATAGCTGCCGACCCAACCAGCTGGGCATGCACCTGCGTGGCGGCATGCAGATCTTCGTGAAGACCCACCACTGCGCCACCTCAGCTGCTTGCCTACCTACGTGGCATCTCAGGCATCGCTGGCCAGGGCGCGTGTCGACACAAGAAGGAGCGGCGACGGACGAGACAGATCTCTCCCCCGTCCCGGATAAAGCAAGGACACCTAAGCAAGACACATTAAATGCGCCTTGTCATGTAATGCGAGGGATAACCTCGCATCATTGTACCCTTTCCACCTCCGGTGTGCCACCGTGGCAACCCCTTTTTTCTATAAAAGGAGGCCTGAGGCGACCAGGAAAAGGATTCGGCTTTTTGGAGCTCCTCATACCCCATAGCTAACTCAAGAACACAGATATACAATCCACCAAAGCAGGAGTAGGGTTTTACGCATCCTCGCGGCCCGAACCTGGATAAACGAACCGTGTGCTGCCTGTTAGATCCGCTCTTCTCACGACCCCGCGCCCTGCTAACCACAGTAGGGATTCTTGTGATCCCATAGGTGTCATTCCCACCGACATCTCTAGCGCACCAGGTAGGGGGCACAGTTGTGAGAATCGGCTCTAGCAATCAGCCCAGCACTCCTTCGTCTTCGTGGCTCTTGGAGAGGGAAGGAGGCCGGAAGATCAGCGCTCGAGCGACTACAAACAGAAGCTAAGTTACATTGGACCTCGAATATTTCCATTCTATCATATAAAGTTATTATCCTCGGAGCTGTCGTTCTTTGTACAAAAAGAAACTTGTATGCAAATGGGGCCTTCCCCGATCGGCAATGCCTTTGTTCTGTTTCGAGTCCGCTCAACAGTCCAAATGGCTGAGTTGAAAACGGTAGGGTAGCCTTCCGCAATTGGCAAGGCTCTCGACTCTGACTCGAGTCAAACTCGACAGTTCGAGCGACTGCGTCAAAGGTGGTAAGGTGGCTCACCCGGCAGCATGCTCACCCGACAGGCCAATGGGGACCCGTCCCCAAGACACCGCCTTGGGTTTCCGCGCCGGCAAGCTTACCCAGTTGGTGTAGGGTGGACATACAAAGAGGCAACAAACAGTAAAATAGCATGCATAATTCCAAAAGTACTGCAAAGTTATATTACATCACATCATTGCTGCGGTTCTAACTAAAGATGAAATTTGTCTTGGTCATGAACCTGCAGCAGCGGTGAAGAACGGGATGCCTAATCCCGGCGCTGGCCTTCCACCCTCTTGATTTCGTCAATGCTACTGATGACGGGCTTGATGCGCTCCTTGAGCACCGTGAGGTCAATACCATCCGGCAAGCTATCCATCGCGGCATCGAAGTCGAGGTCGGGATTCCAGTACGCCATCTTGGTGAGGACCTTGGTCATGACCCCCCGGCAAAGTCGCCGGGCTTCCCCGGCCAATGTGGTCGCTCGGTTGGAGTGAAGATAAGCCAAGGCTCCAAGGACGCCCTCGAAGAACAGGGTCAGCTTGGTGTGGACGGTCCCGCTGCGCTCAGGGGCGTACCTCACGTTTGGCATCCCCATGGTGGCCAACTGCGAGGTGACCCTGCCGGCGACGTCCTCCAGACGGCTGATCCATCTGTTCTCGCCCGCCACATATTCCTGGTGGGAGGCGGCCTCGTTTGCCCGCAGCTGCTTCTCCTCCTCCAGACTCCTGGTCAAAGTCTCCTCCCGAGCCCTGCTCTTCGACAACATCTTCTCGAGATCCTCCAACTTCAGCTTGAGATCTCTGACGGAGTTTTGCGCTTTGGAGAGCTCCCCAGCCCTGCTGATGACCGCTCCTTGCGCCTCCACCAAGGCGCTGTTGAGCGTGCTCTTCTCGTTGGACAGCTTGAGGGTCTGCTCCTTCAGCTCGTCCTGCTCCACCTCCAACTCCCTTACTTTGCCGGCATGGGCCAGAGCCTGTGCATCGAGTGCCTCCTTGTGCCTTTGCTCCAGCTCGTGAGTCCGCCGCGCGACAAGGGCCTCAAGCTCCTCATCCTTGCCACGGAGCGCTGCGGCAAGCTTCGCCTCATGCACGGTGAGGTCCTCTTCCTGGGAATCCAGTGCGGCTTAATGCTGGTTCCGGACGGCCTCGGCCGCGGCAGCCAAGTTTGCTGCCTTTTCCTGGGCCTTCTCGATGTCAGCCATCTTCATGGTGAGCTCGACACTGCGCTTGGCCAATTCCTCCTAAAAGGCCCTCTGTTCCTCGTGAGTCTGGTGGAACCAGGTCTGCGTCTCAGCAACGCGTGCCTTGAAATCCACCTCTGCTTGGTCCACCATTGCCGTCCTGGACTTAACCTTGTCCAGACGGACACGGTAGAGCACCTGGAGTTTTCGGAAGTTGGCCCCCATAGCGCGGAAAAGCTGATCTTCTAGAGAACCATCACCGCCAACGCCCGGCTCATCGACAACCTCGAGCCCGGTGGCGGCAAGCACCTCGCCGTCAAATACTTCCCCTTCGGCGGGCGCCCGGGAACTTGACGCCCCTGGGAGATGGACGAAAAGATCGTCGCCCACCTTCAGATATCTGCCAGGGCCCGAGGTTGAGGAGGAGGGAGGCTGATCATCAACCACCTCTTCCTCGGCAGTGGCCTTGCCGGCTTCCCCGGCAGGCCCACCGTTGGCGCCCTCGGCAGAAGCCTCGCCGGTCGCCTTGGCGGCCCCCGCATCGGTGTCCTCGGCAGCATCCTTGACGGCCTCATCAGCGGCGACCTCGTCAGCATCCCTGGCGGCCTCCTCAGCAATGTTCCCAACAACAGTATCCATGTCCTCCATACCTATTGAAGGAGGGCCTGGGTAGTAATGGGAGCATTGAAGCCAAGAAAAAGAATAAGGGAAAAGTAGAGACGGAGGACAGGCGACTCACAGTGCCAGGCTGTGAAGCAGAAGTCCCCTCCCCGCCAGCATTCGGCGCCGTGGCAGAGTCACCAGCGCCCAAGTTCCCCTCTTCCTCCATGGGTGTGGGCTCCGTGCTTGATGCCCTTGCCGGGGACGCCCCTCGCGGCGGCGTAGTCGATGGGGGTGGTGTATTGGGGGTAGCCCTCTGCGGCTCCTCCTGCTGCCGCTCCCCTCCTGCAAACCCGACAAGGTCAACATCATAGCATCGAACGCCTACCACGTGTCAATAAGAGGAGGGTGACGAACTTACGCTAGGGGCTGTGCTGGGGGCTGCTGTCCGGGCTGCTCAGCACCACCAGTGGCGACTCTGATGCACTGGCCGGGGGCTGGCCGCCCGCCAAGACTTTGGCCCTCTTCACCCTTTGGGCCAACGTCTCTGCATCCCTGCAAAAGCAAAAATGGATCAAGATGAGTGACTTAATTCAGAGGAATGGAAATGGCAGTAAAGAATGGAGTACTTACTCATCATCTATCTCCTCTTCCTCCACCACTTTCCTTTTCCTCTTCGAGCTGAGAGGCCCGAGATCAAAAGTGACCTCCGCGTCAACATCCGAGTCGACATCTGCCGGAGGAGGCGAAGACAGCGGGGTTTGTGCGTGCCCAGATGAGGAAGGGGCTATTGTCTTCTTCTTCTCAGCGGCCTTCGTCAGCCTCTTGGCTGACGTGGCCCTCGTGTGACGCCCAGACCCCTCCAGGGTCAATTGAGGTCGCGTAGCCCTGCCGGGCCGGACCGGCTCGCCGGAGCCAGCCCGCCAAAGGATTCGCCCTCTTCCCCTGGTTGGCGTTGAGCCCGCCGCCATGTCCTCCTCCTCCAACGACTCGTCGGCCGCGTCTTCGACGAGCGGAGCTCCAGTGTTGGCGCTGCTGACCTCCCCGGAGGCCGCCGCCCACCGGGTGAGCTCCTCTTCCTCCGCAGCCATTGCGGCCTTGTCCTCCACACCCCCGGCGCTACCGGCCTCCATGGCAAGCCATGCCTCTCTCGCCATAGTGGCGATGTAGTCCAGCTCTGCCTGGGTGGTGTCCATGACAAGCCACCACTCGGTGTCAGCATTGACATACACCTCAATCAGGGTGTCAAAGAATTGCTGCACATCCGCGTCCTTCGGCTCCTTCCAGCTCAGGACAGGGCCGTGCGCATTATAGTCCGACATCATGGCGATGATCTCGGATCGACGTGAATTGTTACACAACGGGACCACCCCCGCTGGCAGCTTGAAAAACGGCCCCTTGAGGGCCTTGCCAACCTTTGCGGCAGCCCTCGCGGCCTTGCCGGTCCGTTCGACCTCGCCATCGCGACCCACATCAAGCTGGAAAAGCCGCTGGCAAAAGTGGGCATGCGCCAACACCGTGAAATTGTGGTCGAGGCCGGGGCGGAGTCGCATAATGTCGGCCGGATTCGTAAAAAGCCAGGCTGGCCTCCCTTGTTGTGCAATGGGGCGATCCAGCGACGAATGAAGTCCGCCCCGATCATCTAAAGGGTGAGTCCAGCCCGGGTGAGCCGGAGAATCCTGGTGGTGGCGATAGTGAGCCTCCCGTCGGCGACGTCGACATCACTCCAATCGCTACCGCGGACCGGCGGCACTCGGCGGACCTTGCAGAATTCCGGCGGGTCTTCATCTTCAATCCAGCACCACCGGCCACGCCATTCCTCCCACCTCTCCTTCACGGCACCATTCGGGTACGCCCCCTTGGATCTTGGGATCCAGGTGACGCAACCAGAGACGGCACCTCCCGGCTGGATCCGAGGGAAGAAATAATGGCGGAAGAGCGTCGTGTTGGGCTGCACCCCGGCAAATCCTTCACAAAGATGCGCGAAGAAAGCCATGCACGCCACCGCATTCGGAGTAAAATCCAAGAGGCGAAAGCCGAAGGTGTGCATAATGTCGCAGAAGAAATCGGAGAAAGGGGGCATAACCCGCAAGAAAGATAATCGACGAAAAAGGGATACTGATTTGGAGCAGGATCGGCGCAAGCAGCAGGAATGACGCGCGTCGCCGGGTGTCCCGAATTCTCTCCCCCCGTCTTCGCTCCCCATAGGGGCCTGAAGGAGGCCCGGAGCTCTTGAACATCAACCGTCGAGGGAAAAAAAGGTGGACTTCGTCCGGTCCCCCGACAGCGCGCTCTCCGGTGGCTCCACAGTCCCAGCGCCCTTAGCCACCCCCTTGCCCTTGACGGATTTGGGCGCCATGGCGACCAAGAAGTTTAGAGGGCTGAGGAAAGGGGATGGCGAAGCAACGACAGCAGGCGACGGCGGAAGCTTAAGAAGAAAGGAAGAGAGGAAACGGCGGCTCTGATATTGGAAAAGGCACGAGGAAAGAGGAGAAAGTGAGCAGCGCGCCCGCGGTTATTCCTTTCTTATGGGGGAAAACACGGACCGCCTCCTTTCACATTAACTGTGGTGTGACACATGCCTGCGGGAACCAACCCCACGCATGCTGCCCACGTCACACGCACCTCCCCACGCCGCGCCACGCGCGGGAGTCGTGGGAAGCGCGGCGCGCGAAGAATCTTACCGCGGTAAAAACCGCTCCGCCTGCCTGCGCACCGTTTTTGGGCATAGCCCAACAACGCGTTGCGCTTATGTGTGGACCAGGCCCGGGGGCTCCTGTCGGTGTACAAAAAGAGGGGTACACTTTTTGTACCCCTATAACTGTGCACGGGCAGTCTGAGCCACGGGCACCACCACACCAAGCAAGGCAAGGGAGGTGAGCCAGGGTAAGACCGAAGCTCAAGAGAACTACGACGCGAAGGCCAAGACCACGAAGAGCAAAGGGGACGAAGCGGACTCCCCCGGCAAGGTCCTTGCCGGGAGACAGTTCTAGCAGCCCCGGCAAGACCCTTGCCGCGGCGACTCGTCCCGCGCCTATGGAGCAAATCACCCTTGAGTCCACTGCCCCCAAAGGGCAAGGATTTGGGAGACATCCCCGTGGCGGCATGCAGATCTTTGTAAAGACATTCAAGATCAGATACGCACTAAGGAGACGACAACCCTTGGCGGTATCCCAGTCGAGGAAGACCACAAGGCCCCCGGCAAGCGCCTTGCTGGGGATGACAGCAGGCGCCTCGTCAAGACCCTTGCCGGGGCCCTGGAAAGGCCCTTCCCGAGGTCACCCGCGGGGCCACCATCAGGCCCACGCCGACTAAACCTCCACCACCGCATGCATGCAGCTGCCGACCCAACCAGCTGGGCAGGCACCTGCGTGGCGGCATGCAGATCTTCGTGAAGACCCACCACTGCGCCACCTCAGCTGCCTGCCTACCTACATGGCATCTCAGGCATCACTGTCCAGGGCGCGTGTCGACACAAGAAGGAGCGGTGACGGACGAGACAGATCTCTCCCCCGTCCCCGATAAAGCAAGGACACCTAAGCAAGACACATTAAATGCGCCTTGTCATGTAATGCAAGGGATAACCTCGCATCACTGTACCCTTTCCACCTCCGGTGTGCCACTGTGGCAACCCCTTTTCTATAAAAGCAGGCCCGAGGCGACCAGGAGAAGGATTTGGCTTTTTGGAGCTCCTCACGCCCCATAGCTAACTCAAGAACACAGATATACAATCCACCAAAGCAGGAGTAGGGTTTTATGCATCCTCGCGGCCCGAACCTGGATAAACGAATCGTGTGCTGCCTGTTAGATCCGCTCTTCTCACGACCCCGCGCCCCGCTAACCACAGTAGGGATTCTTGTGATCCCATAGGTGTCATTCCCACCGACACACTCTTACGCCCAAAAGGCATAGACACATAACAGAAAGCTCCAAAAGGAGTTATAAAAGCTGTCTTCTCTTGATCCTTGACTGCCATCTTAATCTGATGATAACTAGAATAAGCATCTAAGAAACTCAATCATGCGCAACCCGCCGTAGCATCAATGATCTGATCAATACGGGGGAGAGCAAAAGGATCAGCCGGACAAGCCTTGTTCAGATTTGTGTAATCCACACACATACGCCAGGTGCCATTCTTTTTGAGTACAAGCACCGGGTTAGCTAACCATTCGGGGTGAAAGACCTCTACAATGAACCCGACTGCCAAGAGCCGGGCCACCTCTTCCCCAATGGCCTTGCGCCTTTCTTCATTGAACCATCGGAGAAACTGTCTGACAGGTTTGAACTTTGGATCGATATTAAGAGTGTGCTCAGCGAGTTCCCTCAGGACACCCGGCATGTCTGAAGGTTTCCATGCAAAGATGTCCCGGTTCTCACGGATGAACTCGATGGGCGCGCTTTCCTATTTTGGATCTAAGTTTGCGCTGATGATGAACTGTTTGGATGAGTCGCCAGGTACAAAGTCAACCATCTTAGTGTCATCAGCTGATTTGAATTTCAACTCCGGCTCATGCTCTGTCGTTGGTTTCTTTAATGACGTCATGTCTGCCGGGTCAACATGATCCTTGTAAAATTTTAACTCCTCTGTTACGCAAACAGATTCAGCATAGGCAGCATCACCTTCTTCACATTCCAAGGCTATCTTCCGGCTCCCATGTACTGTAATGGTGCCATTATGACCCGGCATCTTGAGCTACTAATATACGTAACACGGCCGAGCCATGAACTTGGCATAAGCCAGCTGCCCAAACAGAGCATGATATGGGCTTTTGATCTTAACCACCTCAAAGGTTAATTTCTCCGCTCTGGAGTCATACTCATCCCCAAAGGCTACTTCCAGCTCAATCTTACCAACTGGGTATGCCGATTTACCAGGTACCACATCGTGAAAAACAGTGTTGGATTGTTTAAGATTTTTATCCGTCAATCCCATCTGGCGGAACGTCTCATAGTAGAGGATGTTGATGCTGCTGCCTCCATCCATGAGCACCTTAGTAAACTTGTACCCACCAACCTGAGGTGCCACTACCAAAGCCAAGTGACCCGGATTATCAACCCGGGGCAGGTGATCCTCTCTGCTCCACACAATAGGCTGCTCCGACCAACGTAGATACCGTGGAATTGCCGGCTCAACGACATTGACGGCCCTCTTGTGAAGTTTCTGGTCCCTCTTACATAAACTGGTAGTAAAGACATGATACTGTCCGCTACTCAACTGCTTCGGGTTGCTCTGATAACCGGATTGCTGCTGCTGATTCCCTTGGCCGTGTTGCTGATTATATCCTCCTTGGTGACCAGGATAACCTTGACCTTAAAAACCTCCACTGCCTGAACCGGTGCCCGGGCCCTGAAAGCCGCCTCCACCTGAACCGCTACCTGGGCCGTGACCCCCATCAAATGCATTTGAATTTTTAAATGCCTTCATGATCGTGCAATCTTTCCACATGTGGGTGGCTGACTTCTCCCAGGTGCCGTGCTTTGGACAAGGTTCATTCAACAATTGCTCAAGAGTGGGACCTGACCCGCCTGACCGAGGGGGCTGTCTGCCCTTGCGCCACTGATTACCACCCTGCACATTAGTATTAGCAACAAACTCATCAGCCTTACATTTATTATCTCCCTGATTCACCGGGTTATGCTGCTGACCCTTGCCGTTGTTCTTCTTCTTTCCCTTCGTTGCCTTTTCTTCGTCAGACACCGGGTCCTTGGTGGTATCAGAATCAGCATACTTGACAAGAGCCGCCATCAAAATTCCCATGTCATTACAGTCACGTTTAAGCCGCCCAGCTTCTGCTTCAGAGGTTCAAAACGGCAATTTTTCTCCAACATCAAGACTGCTGAGCTGGCATCCATCTTATCAGACGAATGTATTATCTCCTTGACCCGGCGCACCCAATGGGTTGTAGACTCACCGTCCTCTTGCTTACAATTGGTCAGGTCCACAATCGACATTGGCTGCTTGCACGTGTCCTTAAAGTTTTGGATGAACCGCGCTTTCAACTCTGCCCATGAGCCGATAGAATTGGGTGGCAATCCCTTCAACCAGGTCCGAGCTGTTCCATCCAACATCATGGTAAAATACTTGGCCATTGCAGCGTCGCTAACCTCCAGCAGCTCCATAGCCATCTCATAACTCTCAATCCAAGCCCCTGGCTGTAGGTCAGCCATGTAATTAGGCACCTTACGAGGCCCCTTGAAATCTTTTGGCAACCGATCATTGCATATGGCCGGTACCAAGCAAGGTACGCCTACAGTTCTTGTGGCCACTCCTGCCTCAACCGAGGTTGCTGGATAAGCCGGAAAGGTTTGATGAGCCGCCTGCTCTGCTGCTATTTGAACCGCTCATTCCGCTTCTTGACGAATCCTCTCTTGATCCGCCAAGTTAAGGGCTCCAGCCCGCACCGGCTCATGCCTATATGGCCAGTTGTGGCGTTGAGCATTACTTGACATCTCTGCAGACTCCATGTGCCTACTGTAACTCGGGCTCCAACTTGGGCGAGGAGTTGAATGAATCCTGTCTCGACTGTAGGAGTATGCATCCTGCTGGGCCAGAGCTGTCTGAAGTAGTTCTCTCACCCTCCGGGTTTCAATTTCTGCTAGCGAGTCGCCTTCCATTGGGAGAGCCGCCAAACGAGCCGATGCCACGATGAGGTTTTCCAGGGGGTTGGAGAAGTGACCCGGAGGTGTTGACACATAACAAGGAGGAGCTGTATTTACACGAGGTGGCTCCATGACACGTGGCTGAACTGGTGCACTGGGTGTCGTGACCCGGTTTGCCTCCGGCGGGTGGCTCCCCCCAGCCCCGGGTGTATGGAACAGGTTCCTCGGATCCAGTGTTAGAGGCAGACGCGACTGAGTTTTCTGATGCCTCCTCCTCATGACCTCGTTTGATGCGTTAAGATCCACCGATAGCCGGAAAGTTTCTGCTTGAAGTTGCTGAGCACGAGCATCCAGAGTTGCTCGTTCTGCTGCCATCCGAGTTTCCTCCGCGGCTAGATTTTCTTTAGCTTGCACCATCTCCTCCCGCACGCGTGCTACTTCTGCGTCGTGCTGGGCTTTATCCGCCGGCTCTACCGTAGCGGGTAACAGAGTCATCAGCCGATCCATGAGGTCCATTAGAATCTGAGCCGGGGGGCGCGCAGGGTCTCCTAACCCGGCTGCTGCCGACCCGGTAGCTGCTGCTGCCGATGCGGTAGAATTCTGCCCGGGCTGCGTCCCCGCCATGAAGACTCCGGCCCAATTCGGCGGCTCAAGAGGGTCCGGAATACTGCTACCATCGGAACAGCCCCCGAGCATGCCATCTTGCAGCTGGTACAACGAGTCTGTCTCACCTGTTGATGATGCAGTATCAGAGCAGATGGCCGTCTTCCCGCCTTCCATCGATCCTTCGGAGTATTCACCGCCATGGATGCAGCCTACGAAGGCATGTTTCACGACAGATTGAACACAGGCAGTCCAGGCGCGCTGAGTCATTTCAATGAGGTTGGTGTGGACGTCCGGCTCAGGGCCTGACTCGCCGATCCGGCCGATGAGGACATGAATTCCGCCGAAGGGGACCTGGTACCCGTACTCGATTGAGCCGGCCTTGGGGCCCCAGCCTTCATCATCGATGTAGAGCTTGCCGCGACGACTCTTGGTCATCCGGCCCACAGCATATCCTTTGAGCCCTTCGAAGTTGCCTTTCAAGAACTCAAATCCACCGCGCGCTGGACCCACGGTGGGCGCCAACTGTCGTGGAGTTGACATGGCAGATGTCCTAGAGCAAGGACTTAGTCGTAGGGCCATCGCACTAGGAAGCTTAAAGGGGTTAATCGGGACAAGGGACACACGAGAGAGTTTTTATACTAGTTCGGCCCCTTACGATGAAGGTAAAAGCCTACATCTAGTTGGGTTTGATATTGCTGAAGTTTCAATCTCCAAGGGGCTCAACTCGCCGGCTTGGTTATCGATTTGGTTGTTTTCTTCCCCTAAGCCGCCACCGGGTCATCCCCTTATATACATGGGTTGACGCTTGGTGGCCTACAGAGTCCCGGCCGGCTCATAACCGTGTCCGGCTCGGTGACTTCCTTTACATGCCTTTCTTTACAAGTCTTTCCTTACATACGGCGGTTTACAATATCGGGCCTTAAGCCGGCCCCAGGCCTTTGGGCCTTCTATATGTTTTAATAAACTATCATCTTGAATGTATATCGGGCTTCTTATGTAACCCGTCATTAGGGTTGACCCGGCCCCTCCAGGGCGGGTCATACTGGTAGTAATATCCCCAACATCGCCCATGCTCCTGCTCATAAGTATGACAAGACCGGTGCCATTCACAGCTCTCACAACCTCCACATGTGCCGCGTTGATCGCCTGCTGAGCAATCGAGAAAGTGCCTACACACTACACTCGATAACGCAGTTCAACTTATGAAACTAAGCAACAAATCCATGAAAAAGCGCCTGCTTGGCTACTTGGCATCCAACCATAAAAAAGTAAAATCACAGTGAGAAAAATAATAACATAGGGCTTCTGTTGGGGAACATAGCAATAATTCAAAAATTTCCTACGTGTCACCAAGATCAATCTAGGAGATACTAGCAACGAGAGAGAGGGAGTGCATCTTCATACCCTTGAAGATCGCTAAGCGGAAGCGTTACAAGAACGCAGTTGGTGGAGTCGTACACGCAGCGGTTCAGATCACGGTCAATTCCAATCTAAGCACCGAACAACGGCGCCTCCGCGTTCAACACACGTATAGCCCGGGGACGTATCCTCCTTCTTGATCCAACAAGGGGAGAGGAGAAGTTGAGGGAGAATTCCGACAGCACGACGACGTGGTGGTGATGGAGCTCGTGGTCCTCCAGCAGGGCTTCGCCAAGCGCTACAGAGGAGGAGGAGGTGTAGGAGAGGGGGAGGGGCTGCGCCAGGGGAAGGGTGCGGCTGCCCTCTCCCCTTGGCCCATAAGGCCCCCCAATGCTTGTCGGGGCCTCCGAAACCCCTTTCGGACACGCTGGTCATCACCCGGTACCCCCGGAACAATTCCGGACTCTAATACCCTTCGTCCAATATATCGGTCTTCACCTCCAGACCATTCCGGAACTCCTCGTCACATCCGAGATCTCATATGGGACACCGAACAACCTTCGGTAACCACATACTATTTCCCATAACAACTCTAGCGTCACCGAACCTTAAGTGTGTAGACCCTATGGGTTCGGGAACCATGAAGACATGACCGAGACATCTCTCCGGCCAATAACCAATAGCGGGATCTGGATACCCATATTGGCTCCCACATGTTCCACGATGAAAGGATCGAGAAGAGGTGTCTAGAGGGGGGGGGGGGTGATTAGACACTAAGTGCCAAAAGTTGCAGTTTTTAATATTCTTAACTTTAAGTGGAGTTTAAGCACAAGTTTAACAAACACAATACATATCAAGCAAGCATGCAATGAGTATATGAGCAGCGGAAAGTAAAGCATGCAACTTGCAAGAATGTAAAGAGAAGGGTTTGGAGTATTCAAATGCAATTGGAGACACGGATGTTTTTGTCGTGGTTCCGATAGGTGGTGCTATCGTACATCCACGTTGATGGAGACTTCAACCCACGGAGGGTAACAGTTGCGCGAGTCCACGGAGGGCTCCACCCACGAAGGGTCCACGAAGAAGCAATCTTGTCTATTCCATCATGGCCGTCGCCCACGAAGGACTTGCCTCACTAGCGGTAGATCTTCACGAAGTAGGCGATCTCCTTGCCCTTACAAACTCCTTGGCTCAACTCCACAATCTTGTCGGAGGCTCCCAAGTGACACCTAGCCAATCTAGGAGACACCACTCTCCAAGAAGTAACAAATGGTGTGTTGATGATGAATCCCTTGCTCTTGTGCTTCAAATGATAGTCTCCCAACACTCAACTCTCTCTCACAGGATTTGGATTTGGTGGAAAGAAGATTTGAGTGGAAAGCAACTTGGGAAAGGCTAGAGATCAATATTCATATGGTTGGAATGGAATATCTTGACCTCAACACAAGTGTAGGTGGTTCTCTCTCAGAAAATGTGTATTGGAAGTGTAGGTATGTTCTGATGGCTCTCTCCACAAATGAAGAGTGGGTGGAGGGGTATATATAGCCTCCACACAAAATCTAACCGTTACACACAATTTGCCAAACTCGGTGGGACCGAATGGTTAAACTCGGTCGGACCGGTTCAGGAAACCTAGTGACCGTTAGGATTTTCAGTGGGACTGAGATGCAACTCGGTAGGACTGATATGGCTAGGGTTAGGGCATAACGTAATCTCGGTGTAACCGATTACACAAACTCGGTGGGACCAATTTTGGTAATAAGCTAACCAGAGAGTTGGTTAGGCAAACTCGGTGAGACCGATTACACAAACTCGGTGGGACCGATTTTGGTAATAAGCTAACCAGAGGGTTTGCATTTTAATCTCGGTAGTACCGATTGCTCAAACTCGGTGAGACCGATTTTGGTAATGGACATACACAGAGATTACAATCCCATCTCGGTGAGACCGAGATCCCTATCGGTGAAACCGATTTGCTAGGGTTTGTGGCAGTGGCTATGACATCTGGAACTCGGTGGCGCCGGATAGATAGAATCGGTGGGGCCGAGTTTGACTTTTGGTTTAGGTCATATGTGGATGTGGGAAGGTAGTTGAGGGTTTTGGAGCATATCACTAAGCACTTTCAGCAAGCAAGCCATTAAGCAACACCTCATCCCCTCTTGATAGTATTGACTTTTCCTATAGACTCAATGTGATCTTGGATCACTAAAATAGAAAATGTAGAGTCTTGATCTTGAAGCTTGAGCCAATCCTTTGTCCTTAGCATCTTGAAGGGGTTCCACATCCTCTAGTCCATGCCACTCCATTGTTGAACTTATCTGAAACATACTAGGTAAAAGTGTTAGTCCAACAAGAGATATGTTGACATTAATTACCAAAACCACCCAGGGAGCAGTTGTGCTTTCAATCTCCCCCTTTTTGGTAATTGATGACAACATACATCAAAGCTTTAGATAAAGATATAGAGAATAGCAAGTAAAGCTTTGGAAAGACATGTAACATTCATAGGCTCCCCCTACATGTATGCAATCATGTGAATATTGAATATAGGAGCATGTGAATGCGTAATCATGACAGAGTAAGCAATGTGTTACATGTATCTTGGCTATATGCATCAGAGCAAATGATGTGAACGTGAGAAATGTACCTTCATGCTCATGAGTCCTTCTTGCAAACAGTATGTACATCAGCAAGAACTTCTCATTCACATGAATGTGATGCATATACTTACCTCGTGGTCTTGAGTTGGCTTAGGATGGGATAAACCTGCGCAAACAAGGTTAAATAACACAGATACACCTACTGACCAGAGCAAACAAGAGAAACCACAAGAGAACCAAGACTGGGATGACATGTAGAGTGAGTACTAAGTACCACATTGGATATAGACATGTCCCCAAAGGTAAAGATATGCAATAAAATCAGAGATTTCCTTCCCTTAGATGTCTTGCTCCCCCTAAATCTGCATGGGATATTGGGAGAAGATAGGGAACAGAAAATCAGAGCAACAAAAAAGAAACAACAGAGCTTGAGCTAAAGCAAGCAACCAAACATGTCTTTCCCCTCTTAAAGACATGTGACATCTCTCCTCTTGAACACCAAGCATCTGGGGTCTTTGATGATATTACTTTCTCCTAGTTGAGAAACTCTCCCCCTGAGTATTCTCTCTTTCTCCCCCTATAGGAAGGATTAAGCTTTGATGTGATCTCTCTCTCCCCCTTTGACATCAATTTCCAAGAAGGGCTCTTCTGGACATGTGATACAAATGGGTTGGTCCTCGAGTCACAGAGCAAAGCAGCATGTCTAATATGATGCTGGTAGAGGACAAGAATCATTGAGTGGAGCTGGAGCAAACAGAAATCAGGAATAAGTGGCAAGTTGGTTTTCCTGTGGTGGAATCGGTGACTCTGAGTTGTGTGCTTCGGTTGCACCGAAAGATTTCGGTTGGGCCGAAGAGAACAAACCGGTGCGACCGAGTTCATTAGAGTGAAACCACTTGTCACCTCAGCTCACTAGACAAGTAGGATCTCACAAGGATATGCAAGGAATTTACTGAAAGATTTGCAATGAATTGAATGCAGGAAATGCAGAACAAAAAGGAAAGAAAAGAAACTAAAAGTTGTAGATGAAGTTGTTTTGAAAGGGGAAACAAATATGCAAGAGACAAAAGCACGGAGAGACACAAGAGAACTTCATCTAGAGATGGTCGGGGACAAAGTCACCTATGTTAGAGTATATTGACTTAGGAGTCAAGTGAGAGCACTTGATCGTAGGTCATACTCATCGTTTAAGCTCAAAATGGGGTTACCATTTTTCGTTTAAGCCTTTTGATGTATTCACATCTTGTCGAGTTGCTTTGACTCATGACTTGGAGTAAAGCTTCTCTAAGATGGAATAACATACCTTGGGTGGTGGTGTTGATCTTGCTCATGTAGTTGAACTTGTGTGGGCTGCTCAAGGTTGATGTAGTTCATCAAGGGTTGGGAGCACCACTTGGAGTTTGAGTTCATCTACCTACATGGGTTAGCTTTGCAAGTAAGAGCACTTGTGTATCCAAAATGACAATCATGAGACTCAACATAGAATTTGCCAAAGGATATGTTTGAATGGTTTCGTGCTTCCTTGTCTTCAACCACCATTGTGTAGAGACTTGGTGATGTAGAGATTGCTCAAGATGTGAGTGAGTTGCAATCTCATACATTTAGATTCAACCAAGTACCTACACGGGTTAGATAACATGCAATGTACAAATATATCCAAGACATATGAATAGCATCATAAGAGAATATCGAGGATTAGTCATAGGCTCATGCCCCGCATGTACCAAATGGAGTTCCTACTCCAAGTTTGAAGCATCAATTATGTTCAATTCACCTCTCAACCTGCAAAACACTTTCTCATCAAGTGGTTTAGTGAATATATCCGCCAATTGCTTATCGGTGCGAGCATGCTTAAGGTTAATGTCCCCTTTTGCAACATGATCTCGAATGAAATGATGACGAACTTCAGTATGCTTAGTTCGAGAATGTTGCACGAGATTGTGAGCAATCTTAATAGAACTTTCATTGTCACATAGCAATGGAACATGTTTCACATATATCCCATAATCTTTAAGAGTTTGAGTCATCCAAACTAATTGAGCACAACATGAACCAGCGACAATGTATTCCGCTTCGGCGGTGGATAAGGATACCGAGTTTTCTTTCTTGGAAGACCAAGACACAAGAGATCTACCAAGGAATTGACAAGTACCCGAAGTGGATTTTCTATCAACCTTGTCTCCGGCATAGTCCGAATCGGAGTAGCCAACAAGATCAAAAGAGGACCTCTTAGGATACCAAATGCCAAAATTTGGTGTATGGATTAGGTATCTCACTATCCTTTTCACAGCCTTAAGATGACACTCTTTAGGAGCAGCTTGATATCGTGCACACATGCACACACTTAGCATAATGTCGGGACGAGAGGCACATAGATATAACAATGAACCAATCATAGAGCGATAAACCTTTTGATCAACCGGTTCACCATCTTTGGTCAAATCAAGATGTCCACTAGTAGGCATGGGTGTAGTCATACCTTTTCATTCTTGCATATTGAACTTCTTGAATAAGTCCTTGGTGTACTTCGTTTGAGAGACAAAGGTACCTTCCTTAGTTTGCTTGATTTGCAAACCGAGAAAGAATTTGAGTTCACTCATCATAGACATCTCAAACTTCTCCGACATTAGCTTTCCAAACTTCTCACTAAAACGAGGGTTAGTTGAACCAAATATGATATCATCAACATAAATTTGGCACACAAATAGTTCTCCATTAACCCTTTTAGTAAAAAGAGTAGAATCAATTTTACCAATTTCAAAGCCTTTTTCAATAAGGAACTTGGTCAAGCATTTATACCATGCTCTAGGAGCTTGTTTAAGACCATAAAGGGCTTTGTGAAGTTTGTAAACATGATTAGGTTTCTTAGGATTGACGAAGCCGGGAGGTTGCTTAACATAAAATTCCTCAATTTTTCCATTTAGAAAAGCACTTTTAATGTCCATTTGGTACAAGGTGATATCATGGTGATTAGCATAAGCAAGTAAGATGCGAATGGACTCAAGTCTAGCAACGGGAGCATATGTCTCACCATAGTCCATACCTTCAACTTGTGTGTAGCCTTGGATGACGAGACGTGCTTTGTTGCGAACCACTTGTCCATCTTCATCTTGCTTGTTGCAAAACACCCATTTGGTACCAATGATGTTGTGGTTGTTGTCGGGCTTCTCGACCAATGTCCACACTTGATTTCTCTCAAAGTTGTGTAGCTCTTCATGCATAGCGTTTATCCAGTCCGGATCCTCCAATGCTTCTTCAACCTTCATAGGTTCAATGCTAGAGATGAATGAGTAATGTTCACAAAAGTTAGCTAAACGAGTTTTAGAGCGAGTGATTCTCCCAGTTTGGATATCATTGTAGATTTGCTCGACGGGATGATCCTTAGCAATTCTTGCTCGAACTCGTGAAAGCTTTTGCTTGGGTCGGGGTGGAACATCCTCTTCATCTTGTGCTTCTTCTTGGCCTTCTTCATTGTTGACGTTGTCGTTCTCTTGTCGTGGTGGAGAAGGAGGTTGTTGATGTTCATCTTGGTGCGCTTCCTCGTTTTCTTCATCTTAGCGTGTCCCACTTGTGGATGCTTCCGTATCAACTCTTGGTTCACCTTGTCGTGAGGTAGAAGCTTCCACTTGGACGGACGAGGTACTCTCCTTCACTTCCGTTAGACGAATCTTGCCAATGGACAAGTCTTGAATTGCTTCCGAAGGGTCTTTGTCTCCTACATCAATTGGCAATTGATCTACTTGCGAGCCGTTAGATTCATCAAACTTCACATCTACCGTCTCTTCAACCTTTCGGGTGAAATTGTTGTAGACACGGTAAGTGTGAGAGTTAGAGCCATAACCAAGTAGGAAACCTTCATGAGATTTAGGAGCAAATTTAGAATGACGATGCTTATCAAGAATGTAGCACTTTGAGCCGAATACTCGAAAGTATCCAACTTGGGGTTTGTTACCAGTGAGGAGCTCGTATGCCATCTTGCCGAGTAGCTTGTGAAGATACAAGTGATTTGTTTCATGACAAGCTGTCTCAACCGCTTCCGCCCAAAAGTGCTTTGGCGTTTTGTACTCATCAAGCATCGTTCTTGCCATCTCGATAAGAGTCCGGTTCTTCCTTTCAACAACTCCATTTTGTTGAGGTGTGTACGTAGCCGAGAACTCGTGTGAAATCCCTTCTTCGTCAAGAAAGGTGTCCACATTTGCGTTCTTGAACTCCGTTCCATTGTCGCTCCGAACCTTCTTGATCTTCACGCCAAACTGATTTTGGGCCTTCCTAGCGAAGTTTTTGAAGATCTTTTGGACCTGCGATTTGTCATCAAGAAAGAACACCCACGTAAATCTTGCAAAATCACCAACTATGACTAGACCAAATGAGTTACCACCGAGACTCTTGTAGGCATTTGGACCAAAGAGATCCATGTGAAGTAGTTCGAGTGGTCTTCTTGTGGTCATGATGTTCTTCGCGCGGTGACTTCCTCCAACTTGTTTCCCTGCTTGACAAGCACTACAAAGTCTATCCTTGTCAAATATGACATCTTTTATTCCAAGGATATGATCACCTTTAATAAGCTTATCAAGATTTCGCATACCAACATGACCTAGTCTTCTATGCCACAACCAGCCTTTAGAAGATTTGGTAATTAAGCAAGTTCTAGGTTGAGCCTTTTTAGTGAAATCAACAATGTAAAGATCTCCTCTACGTATACCGGTAAAGACCATTTTATGATTGTCTCTACGAAACACTTGGCAATCTACTTCAGTGAATAAGACATTGAAACCGAAATCCGCAAGTCTAGAAACTGAAAGTAAATTGTATCCAAGGGATTCAACGAGCATGACATTTTGTATGGAGCTATCATGTGAGATGGCCACCTTACCAAGGCCAACCACCTTACCCTTTGAATTATCACCAAAAGTGACATATTTTCGAGGGCCGTCGTTTTCAGCAAGCTCACGAAACATATCTTTATCTCCGGTCATATGATCAGTACATCCACTATCAAGGACCCATTCCTTTCCTCCAGCCATGTAGCCGCGAAGATTTGCCATAAGATCAAAATGCCTCATTGAATCATCAAGATCATAGTCACTATCATCATCTTCATCATGGTATCCATGTTCAACATCATCTTGTGATTGATCAATTCCTAGAGAGGGTAATTCATTAGATAAATGATCATCACAATGGTTACCTTTATGAATTCTAATAGCTTCGGATATGATATCGCTAATGATTCCAACATTTCCTTTAGCACGCATGAGATTGGTAAGCTCAAATAGACAATCACCAAAGCTAGGATCACTAGAGTCCATGTTACTCAAGGCAATAGACTTATGGAGAATTTTGTCTAAATTTTTCAAGGAATAATCTAGAAATCGTTCCTCATGAAATCTCCATATGGTGTAGGCACACTTCAGAGTAGGCAAACATCTAATCAAGTTTCTAGGCAAGCCTCTAATGATGAGCTCAACAGTTCTAAGCTTGTGAATCATGTCAATATCTTCATCTAGGGTAGGGTGCAAAGGATCAACATGAGGTGCACAAGGGCTAGTAATGTACTTGTTCAAATGATATTCATTGAAAATATCAAGCATTTCATTTTTCCACTCATGAAAATACTCTCCATCAAGAATAGGCACTCTATGTCTAAGACTCCCCAAAGTAGACGCATCCATCTTCCTCCAATGGTGTTTAAACCAAGGCAATGGAGACCAAAGCTCTGATACCAATTGAAAGGATCGAGAAGAGGTGTCTAGAGGGGGGGGGTGATTAGACACTAAGTGCCAAAAGTTGCAGTTTTTAATATTCTTAAGTTTAAGTGGAGTTTAAGCACAAGTTTAACAAACACAATACATATCAAGCAAGCATGCAATGAGTATATGAGCAGCGGAAAGTAAAGCATGCAACTTGCAAGAATGTAAAGAGAAGGGTTTGGAGTATTCAAATGCAATTGGAGACACGGATATTTTTGTCGTGGTTCCGATAGGTGGTGCTATCATACATCCACGTTGATGGAGACTTCAACCCACAGAGGGTAACGGTTGCACGAGTCCACGGAGGGCTCCACCCACGAAGGGTCCACGAAGAAGCAATCTTGTCTATTCCATCACGGCCGTCGCCCACGAAGGACTTGCCTCACTAGCGGTAGATCTTCACGAAGTAGGCGATCTCCTTGCCCTTACAAACTCCTTGGTTCAACTCCACAATCTTGTCGGAGGCTCCCAAGTGACACCTAGCCAATCTAGGAGACACCACTCTCCAAGAAGTAACAAATGGTGCGTTGATGATGAACCCCTTGCTCTTGTGCTTCAAATGATAGTCTCCCCAACACTCAACTCTCTCTCACAGGATTTGGATTTGGTGGAAAGAAGATTTGAGTGGAAAGCAACTTGGGAAAGGCTAGAGATCAAGATTCATATGGTTGGAATGGAATATCTTGACCTCAACACAAGTGTAGGCGGTTCTCCCTCAGAAAATGTGTATTGGAAGTGTAGGTATGTTCTGATGGCTCTCTCCACAAATGAAGAGTGGGTGGAGGGGTATATATAGCCTCCACACAAAATCTAACCGTTACACACAATTTGCCAAACTCGGTGGGACCGAATGGTTAAACTTGGTCGGACCGATTCAGCAAACCTAGTGACCGTTAGGATTTTCGGTGGGACTGAGATGCAACTCGGTAGGACCGATATGGTTAGGGTTAGGGCATAACGTAATCTCGGTGTGACCGATTACACAAACTCGGTGGGACCAATTTTGGTAATAATCTAACCAGAGAGGTGGTCAGGCAAACTCGGTGAGACCGATTACACAAACTCGGTGGGACCGATTTTGGTAATAAGCTAACTAGAGGGTTTGCATTTTAATCTAGGTAGTACCAATTGCTCAAACTCGGCGAGACCGATTTTGGTAATGGACATACACAGAGAGATTACAATCCCATCTCGGTGAGACCGAGATCCCTATCGGTGAAACCGATTTGCTAGGGTTTGTGGCAGTGGCTATGACATCTGAAACTCAGTGGCGCCAGATAGATAGAATCGGTGGGGCCGAGTTTGACTTTTGGTTTAGGTCATATGTGGATGTGGGAAGGTAGTTGAGGGTTTTGGAGCATATCACTAAGCACTTTGAGCAAGCAAGCCATTAAGCAACACCTCATCCCCTCTTGATAGTATTGGCTTTTCCTATAGACTCAATGTGATCTTGGATCGCTAAAATAGAAAATGTAGAGTCTTGATCTTGAAGCTTGAGCCAATCCTTTGTCCTTAGCATCTTGAAGGGGTTCCACATCCTCTAGTCCATGCCACTCCATTGTTGAACTTATCTTAAACATACTTGGTAAAAGTGTTAGTCCAACAAGAGATATGTTGACATTAATTACCAAAACCACCCAGGGAGCACTTGTGCTTTCACACGATGATCTCATCAGATGAACCACGATGTCGGGGATTCAATCAATCCTGTATACAATTCCGTTTGTCTGTCGGTATGTTACTTGCCCGAGATTCGATCATAGGTATCCCCATACCTCGTTCAATCTCGTTACCGGCAAGTCTCTTTACTCGTTCTGTAATGCATGATCCCGTGGCCAACTCCTTAGTCACATTGAGCTCATTATGATGATGCATTACCAAGTGGGCCTAGAGATACCTCTCCGTCATACGGAGTGACAAATCCCAGTCTCGATTCATGCCAACCCAACAGACACTTTCAGAGATACCTGTAATGCACCTTTATAGCCACCCAGTTATGTTGTGACGTTTGGTACACCCAAAGCATTCCTACGGTATCCAGGAGTTGCACAATCTCATGGTCTAAGGAAATGATACTTGACATTAGAAAAGATTTAGCAAACGAACTTCATGATCTTGTGCTACACTTAAGATTGGGTCTTGTCCATCACATCATTCTCCTAATGATGTGATCCCGTTATCAATGACATCCAATGTCCATGGTCAGGAAACCATAACCATCTATTGATCAACGAGCTAGTCAACTAGAGGCTTACTAGGGACATGTTGTGGTCTATGTATTCACACATGTATTACGGTTTCCGGTTAATACAATTATAGCATGAACAATAGAAAATTATCATGAACAAGGAAATATAATAATAACCATTTTATTATTGCCTCTAGGGCATATTTCCAACAGTCTCCCACTTGCACTAGAGTCAATAATCTAGTTCACATTGTTATGTGATTAACACTCATAGTTCACATCGCCATGTGACTAACACCCGAAGAGTTTACTAGAGTCAATAATCTAGTTCACATCACTATGTGATTAACACCCAAGAGTTTACTAGAGTCAATAATCTAGTTCACATCACCATGTGATTAACACTCAATGAGTTCTAGGGTTTGATCATGTTATGCTTACGAGAGAAGTGTGAGTCAATGGGTCTGCAACATTCAGATCCGTGTGTTCTTCACAAATCTTGATTTCATATTGTAGATGTTGCTACTATGCTCCACTTGGAGCTATTCCAAATGGTTGCTCCACTATACGTATCCGGTTTGCTACTAAGAGTCATCCGGATAGGTGTTAAAGCTTGCATCGATGTAACCCTTTACGCCGAACTCTTTATCACCTCCATAACCGAGAAACATTTCCTTATTCCTAAGGACAATTTTGACCGCCGTCCAATGATCCACTCCTGGACCACTCTTGTACCCCCTTGCCAGACACGTGGCAAGGCACATCGCAGTAAACAACATGGCATATCGTATAGAGCCTATGGCTAAGTCATAGGGGACGGCTTTTGTCCTTTCTCTTTCTTCTGCCGTGGTCGAGCTTCAAGTCTTAACTTCACACCTCACAACTCAGGCAAGAACTCCTTCTTCGACTGATCCATCTTGAACTCCTTCAAGATCATGTCAAGGTATGTGCTCTATGAAAGTCTTATCAGGCATCTTGATCTATCTCTATAGATCCTGATACCCAACATGTAAGCAGTTTTACACAGGTCTTCCTTTGAAAAACTCCATTGAAACAACCCTTTATGCTTTCTAGAAATTCTACATCATTTCCGATCAACAATATGTCATCCATATATACCTATCAGAAATGTTGTAGTGCTCCCACTCACTTTCTTGCAAATACAAATTTCTTGCAAACTTTTTATAAACCCAAATGCTTTGATCGCCTCATCAAAGCATATGTTCCAACTCCGAGATGCTTGCTCCAGTCCATAGAAGGATCGCTGGAGTTTGCATACCTTTTAGCATCCTTAGGATTGACAAAAACCTTTTGGTTGCATCACATACAACCTTTCCTCACGGAAACCGTCAAGGAAACTTTGTTTTGACATCCATCTGCCTGATTTCGTAAATGAAAATGCAAAAACTGTTAACATAGTTCTAACAGACTTGAGCATCGCTATGATTGAGAGAGTCTCATCATAGTCAACTCCTTGAACTTGTCGGAAACTTCTTTGAGACAACTCGAGCTTCACAAATGGTGACATTAATTACCATCAGCGTCTGTCTTCTTCTTAAAGATCCATTTATTCTCAATGGCTTGCCGTTCATCGGGAAAGCCCACCAAAGTCCATACTTTGTTCTCATACATGGATCCTATCTCGGATTTCATGGCTTCTAGCCATTTGTTGGAATCCGGGCCCACCATCGCTTCTTCATAGCTCATAGGTTCATCGTTGTCCATGACCTTTAAGACAGAGTTACCACTAAGAAGTTGTACACACCCTTGTCGACCTACGAGGTTTGATAGTAATTTGATCTGAAGCTTCATGATCATCATCATTAGCTTTCTCTTCAACTGATGCAGTTGCCACAGAAACATCTTTCTATGTTGCGCTACTCTCTGGTTGAAGTGAAGGTTCAACAACCTCATCAAGTTCTCTCTTCCTCCCACTCAATTCTTTTGAGAGAAACTCTTTCTCGAGAAAGGACCTGTTCTTAGCGACAAACACTTTGCCTTCAGATCTGAGATAGAAGGTATACCCAATCATCTTGTTTGGGTATTCTATGAAGACACAATTTTCCGCTTTGGGTTCAAGCTTTTCCGACCGAAGCCTATCGACATAAGCATTGTAGCCCCAAACCTTAAGAAACAACAACTTTGGTTTCTTGCCAAACCATAGTTCATACGGTGTCGTCTCCACGGACTTAGATGGTGCCCTATTTAAAGTGAATGCAATTGTCTTTAATGCATAACCCCTAAAAATAGCGGTAGATTGGTAAGAGTCATCACACACCATATCCAATAAGGTTCGATTACGACATTCAGACACACCATCATGCTATGGTGTTCCAGGCGGCGTCAACTGTGAAACGATTCCACCTTGTCTTTAGTGATTGCCAAAATCATAACTCAGATACTTTCCCTTTGATCAGATCGAAGGAACTTGATCTTCTTATTATGATGATTCTCAACTTCACTCTGAAATTGCTTGAACTTTTCAAACATTTCAGACTTATGCTTCATTAAGTAAATATACCCATATTTATTCAATTCACCGATGAAGGTGAGAAAATAACGATATCCACCGCGCGCGTCAACACTCATCGGACCGCACACATTAGCATGTATGATTTCCAACAAGTCACTTGCCCATTCCATTGTTCCAAAGAACGGGGTTTTAGTCATCTTTCCAAAGAGGCATGGTTCGCATGTGTCAAGTGATTCAAAATCAAGTGACTTCAAAAGTCCATTAGCATGGAGGTTCTTTCATGCGCTTTACACCAATATGACCTAAGCGGCACTGCCACATGAAAGTGGTACTATCATTATCAACTCTACATCTTTTGGCATCAATGTTATGAACATGTGTATAACTACGTCCGGGATTCAATAAACCATTCACATTGGGTGCATGACCATAGAAGGTATTATTCATGTAAAAAAATAACCATTATTCTCTGACTTAAATGAATAACCGTATTGCAATAAACATGATCTAATCATGTTCATGCTCAATGCAGACACCAATGCAAACAACATTTATCTAGGTTCAACACTAATCCCGAAGGTAGAGGGAGCGTGCGATGGTGATCACATCAACCTTGGAAACACTTCCAACACACATCGTCACCTCGCCCTTAGCTAGTCTCCGTTAATTCCGTAGCTTTTGTTTCGAGTTACCAATATTAGCAACTGAACCGGTATCTAATACCCAGGTGCTACTAGGAGTACTAGTAAGGTACACATCAATAACACACATATATCAAATATACTTTTGTTGTAGTCGACAACCTTCTTATCTACCAAGTATTTGAGGCAGTTCCCGCTACCAGTGACCATTCCCCTAATAGAAGCACTTTGTCTCGGGTTTGGGTTCTTGGGTTTCTTCACTGGAGCGGCAACTGGCTTGCCATTCAAGAAGTTTCCCTTCTTGCCCTTGCCCTTCTTTGAAACCAGTGCTCTTGTTAACCATCAACACTTGATGCTCCTTCTTGATTTCTACCTTTATGGCCTTAAGCACGACGAACATCTCCGGGATTATCTTCCCTTGCATGTTATAGTTCATCACGAAACTCTAGTAGCTTGGTGATAGCGACTAGAGAACTTTTTTCAATCACTCTCTTATCTGGAAGATTAACTCCCACTTGATTCAAGTGATTGAAGTACATAGACATTCTGAGCACATGCTCACTGGCTGAGCTATTCTCCTCCATCTTGTAGGCAAAGGTCTTGTCAGAGGCCACAACCTCTCAACACAGGCATGAGCCTGAAATACCAATTTCAGCTCTTCGAACATCTCATATGTTCTATGGCGTTCAAAACGCTTTTGGAGCCCCGACTCTAAGCCGAAAGCATGGCGCACTAAACTATCAGGTAGTCATCAGAACATGTCTACCAGATGTTCACAACATCCACAGACGATGCCAGAGGGGTTGGCACACCAAGCGGTGCATCAAGGACAGAAGCCTTTTGTGTAGCAGTGAGGACAATCCTCAAACTACGGCCCTAGTCCGCACAATTGCTTACAATATCTTTCAACTTAGTCTTTCTCTAGGAACACATTAAAACCAAGAGCACGAGGTATTAATCCACAACATAATTTGCAAAGACAATTTAGACTATGTTCATGATAATTACATTCATCTAATCAAATTATTATATGAACTCCCACTCAGATAGACATCCCTCTAGTCATCTAAGTGATACATGATCCAAATCGACTAGGCCGTGTCCGATCATCACGTGAGACAGACTAGTCATCAACGATGAACATCTCCATGTTGATCGTATCTTCTATACGACTCATGTTCGACCTTTCGGTCTTCCGTGTTCCGAGGCCATGTCTGTACATGCTAGGCTCGTCAAGTCAACCTAAGTGTATCGCGTGTGTAAATCTGGCTTACACCTGTTGTATTCGAACGTTAGAATCTATCACACCCGATCATCACGTGGTGCTTCGAAACAACAAACCTTCGCAACGGTGCACAGTTAGGGGGAACACTTTTCTTGAATTTTTTTAGTGAGGGATCATCTTATTTATGCTACCATCGTTCTAAGCAAATAATATGTAAACATGACAAACATCACATGCAAATCATAAAGTGACATGATATGGCCAATATCATCTTGCGCCTTTGATCTTCATCTTCGAGGCGCGGCATGAACACCATCATCACCGACATGACACCATGATCTCCATCATCATGATCTCCATCATCGTGTCTTCATGAAGTTGCCTCGCCAACTATTACTTCTACTACTATGGCTAACGGTTAGCAATAAAGTAAAGTAATTACATGGCGTTTTCATTAACACGCAGGTCATAAATAAATTGAGACAACTCCTATGGCTCCTGCCGGTTGTCATACTCATCGACATGCAAGTCGTGATTCCTATTACAAGAACATGATCAATCTCATACATCACATATATCATTCATCACATCCTTTTGGCCATATCACATCACATAGCATACCCTACAAAAACAAGTTAGGCGTCCTCTAATTGTTGTTGCATGTTTTTCCGTGGCTGCTATGGGTTTCTAGCAAGAACGTTTCTTACCTACGCAAAACCACAACGGTGATATGCCAATTTCTATTTACCCTTCATAAGGACCCTTTTCATCGAATCTGATCCGACTAAAGTGGGAGAGACAGACACCCGCCAGCCACCTTATGCATCAAGTGCATGTCAGTCGGTGGAACCAGTCTCACGTAAGCATACGTGTAAGGTCGGTCCGGGCTGCTTCATCCCACAATGCCACTGGATCAAGATAAGACTAGTAACGGTAAGCAAATTGAACAAATCATCGCCCATAACTGCTTTGTGTTCTACTCATGCATACAATCTACGCATAGACCTAGCTCATGATGCCACTGTTGGGGAACGTAGCAATAATTCAAAAATTTCCTACGTGTCACCAAGATCAATCTAGGAGATACTAGCAACGAGAGAGAGGGAGTGCATCTTCATACCCTTGAAGATCACTAAGAGGAAGCGTTACAAGAACGCAGTTGGTGGAGTCGTACATGCAGCGATCCAGATCGCAGTCGATTCCGATCGAAGCACCAAACAACGGCGCCTCCGCGTTCAACACACGTACATCCCGGGGACGTATCCTCCTTCTTGATCCAGCAAGGGGAGAGGAGAAGTTGAGGGAGAACTCTGACAGCACGACGACGTGGTGGTGATGGAGCTCGTGGTTCTCCGGCAGGGCTTCGCCAAGCGCTACGGAGGAGGAGGTGTAGGAGAGGGGGAGGGGGGGGAAGGGTGCGGCTGCCCTCTCTCTCCCTCAGTATATATAGGGGGAAGGGGGTGGAGGAGGCTCCCTAGGGTTCTCTAGGGGAGGGGCGGCGGCCATAGGGGAAACCCTAGATGGGTTTGGGCGCCCCCACCCCTAGGAAACTTGCCCCCCAAGCCGAGAGGGGTGGCTGCCCTAGGGGAGGCGCCCCTACCTCTCCAAGTTATGTGAGATGGGGTGGGAGGGGCGCTCAGCCCCTTAGTGGGCTGATGTGCCCCCTCCCCTTGGCCCATAAGGCCCCCCAACGCTTGTCGAGGCCTCCGAAACCCCTTTCGGACACGTTGGTCGTCACTCGGTACCCCCCAGAACAATTCCGGACTCCAATACCCTTTGTCCAATATATCGATCTTCACCTCCGGACCATTCCGGAACTCCTCGTCACGTCCGAGATCTCATCTGGGACTCCGAACAACCTTCGGTAACCACATACTATTTCCCATAACAACTCTAGCGCCACCGAACCTTAAGTGTGTAGACCCTACGAGTTCGGGAACCATGCAGACATGACCGAGACATCTCTCCGGCCAATAACCAATAGCGGGATCTGGATACCCATATTGGCTCCCACATGTTCCACGATGATCTCATCGGATGAACCACGATGTCGGGGATTCAATCAATCCCGTATACAATTCCCTTTGTTTATCGGTATGTTACTTGCCCGAGATTCGATCGTCGGTATCCCCATACCTCGTTCAATCTCGTTACCGGCAAGTCTCTTTACTCGTTCCGTAACGCATGATCCCTCGACCAACTCCTTAGTCACATTGAGCTCATTATGATGATGCATTACCGAGTGGGCCAAGAGATACCTCTCCATCATATAGAGTGACAAATCCCAGTCTCGATTCGTGCCAACCCAACAGACACTTTCGGAGATACCTGTAATGCACCTTTATAGCCACCCAATTACGTTGTGACGTTTGGTACACCCAAAGCATTCCTACAACATCTGGGAGTTGCACAATCTCATGGTCTAAGGAAATGATACTTGACATTAGAAAAGCTTTAGCAAACGAACTTCACGATCTTGTGCTACGCTTAAGATTGGGTCTTGTCCATCACATCATTCTCCTAATGATGTGATCCTGTTATCAATGACATCCAATGTCCATTGTCAGGAAACCATAACCATCTATTGATCAACGAGCTAGTCAACTAGAGGCTTACTAGGGACATGTTGTGGTCTATGTATTCACACATGTATTACAGTTTTCGGTTAATACAATTATAGCATGAACAATAGACAATTATCATGAACAAGGAAATATAATAATAACCATTTTATTATTGCCTCTAGGGCATATTTCCAATAGCTTCATGGATCATGACTTTGCCGCTCCTCATGCATCATCTCCATTGGATAGTTTTTTTTCTGAACCACTGTACGAGGGACCTGGAAGAAAGCAAGACAAAAATATAACTCAGTAAATGAAGACTGCATTTTCCCATAAATTGAGGCCTAGTCTAGAAAAAGAGCCAAGGTAGCAACTGAAAAATAATGTTTATTCTCCTTCAGGTATGCATAAGGATGGCAATTTTACCCATGGACATGGATACCCATGGATATCCGACCCGAATGGATAGGGTTTGGATATGCTTTTGTGCCCATGGGTGACGTCCAAACCCGACCCGATTGCTCGTAGGTAGGGCATGGATATAATCTTGTATCCGTGGATATACCCAAACTCGACCTGATAGTATGCATTACTGGGCAAAACTCTGCTATCCCTACCCCACAGTCACATCTCCCACTGCAATTTTACACTTTGTTATGTAAAACATGCAAAAGAAATTGCACAATCCCCACTGTAACTTTTATTAGTTGACATTCAATCCCACTAACATACTCTAGCGCTTCTTCCGCTATTTTTATCTCCTTGTTAAATGACTCGTCATTCTCATCTTTTAGAAAAATGCTAAATGATATTAGGTTGTTAGTGGATGTTGATTTACCATAAATTGATGTTTACAATAAGTGAAGCCTAGCTTGCCACGAGGCGAAGAATGGAAGTTCTTATGTTAACGTTGTGTTATGTCTTATTTATATGTATTGAGAGGACCCAATGGATATCCAGTGGGCATGGATATCCATCGAGTTTGTAAATGGACACAATTTTTCACCGTCGATTTTTTCATGGGTGGGCAAAGACTGTCTTCGTGGATATGGATATGGATTTGATATTGTTCAACCCGATCCAAACCCGACCCGTTGCCATCCTTAGGTATGCACCGCAAGTAGCAACCGAAACATTATTGAACTACAAGCAGCTCAAGATAATAGCTACAAAATCTTTCCAGAAATAAGTGACTAAGTAAAAAAAAATGAAAAACAAGAGAATGAGGTAAGTAAGAAATCCCAATTGAGCTAGAGAAGGAGACGCTGTGCCTGAGCCTCCAAGAACCAGTAGAAGAGTGTCCTCACACTCTGCTTGTTCATGGTGACATGCCCAGAGAACCGAGAGATGTGTGAACTTCTTGGCTGGCAAAGGAGAAATACCATCCTATCAGCTTCCTACTCGCTGTAACCGGCCAAGTAGCAGAGCCAACACCCTGGCAGGCAAAGACAACGCGTGCCTGAACACACACGTCACTAAGCCAACAAGCACACACACACAAAAAGAACCCATAGCAAGCAAATGCGGGGGACAGGAGGAGAGTTGGGACTGAAAAGAAATTACCATGGTGGCGACTGGATTTACAGGTGGAAGCGACTCGAGGTGGTGGCGGCAAATCCATATAGCAGCTGCACGAGCATGTGAGAGTCACAAGATGCTAACATCATACTCATACATACCTGCATTTCTTTATCAGCACTACACATCTCCAGATTTTTTCCAAAATGAGAGTTCAGTAATCTACCATCTTTAGCCTCCTAATTTATCAGAGAGCAACATTTGTTAGTTTTGAGAAACTTGAAAAAACAAAGAAACATTAGGAACATTTGAATAATCATGTCAACAAAATGTGCGATATAGATGAAAAACAACAAAACAAAATTCAATAAAAAGAAATGCTGCTATAGTCCTTCAATATGTATTTAAACTGATATATCATCTTCATAACATGTTTATTTTATATACAAGGCTTGACTATAGCATAAAATTACACCATGGTAAATCTTGAGAAAGATCAAGCTTTAGTTTCAGGTTTAATCGCTTGGTCACAAATTTTAGGAGAAGGGAAGACAATGGCCAGCGGTCACGAGATGAATTGTGCATGCTAGTTTAGAAACACCAATACACCTAAACGGAGGAACTTACTTCATGTCCCTGAGCCGCCGATACAACTTTATCAGTGCTAATGGGCTACACTGGTTCGTGCGTGACGACCGTGTTGGCCCAATCCTTGATCTTGTCTACAAATAAAACGACCATCTCAGCCTACACCTTTTAGGTGACAATATATGAAGATGTTAACAAAGCAAATTTCATAATTCATATCAAGAAAAAATATTCTAGAAAGTTGATAAATAGGAAGATCTTGCCCCTGCCAAGCAAAATAAAAGTATACTCATCTGTTCATAAGGACATAAACAACTAAGTCAGTTACTACTCAAATGAACTAAAAGGATTGTAATTAATAGGATGGACTGCTCATTTGAAGAAATTTATTAACAAATACTTTGGATGGTTCAGGTGGATCTGAAATGACGCTTGTTCTCACCTCCTCCTGCGGTCCTGCTCCAACCCCTCGGGCAAAACAACGCACTTTATCCTGCAGGTGATTGTCAGCCTAAGGAAGTAATCGGCGATCTGTTGGCTTCTCGAAATGAGCTAACCTTTAGCCGTTGCCATGCTTTCTAATGGGCTTCAGAGGTCATCTACACAAAGCAAGCACCTCCAAAACATCACTGGTAGGTTCATGGAGGAAAATAGAAACAGTCTGAAGTACATAGTCAACAACACAGACCATCTTCCAAGATCATACAAAGGAACCCACTCCACTACAAGCTTTCTTTCCATAGCTACGGATGTGTGTAGAAGAGCCTGGAACAGGGGTCAAACAAGATAAATCAGCCAACCATACCGTTCCAAGGTAGCATCAGGATTAGTATTGATAACTAATCGGGTAATCGTCTAAGAGCATAATGAACTAAGAGGAGATTTACCAGATTTGAGTGTCGGGGAGCGGAGAGGTGGAAGAGTGTAACACCCACAATGCGGCTATATCTCCCATGTGTCGGGGCACGACTTAGAGGCATAGCCGCATGGTAGACCTGTCGCAAGAGGGGTAATATTTACACATCCCATGTATTGAATAAGAAAGGGATAAAGAGTCGGCTTACAATCGCTACTTCACACAATACATAAATAATCCATACATCATCCAAAGTACAATCAAGGTCCGACTACGGAACCAAAATAAAGAAAGACCACCCCAAATGCTAGATCCCCGATCGTCCCAACTGGGCTCCACTACTGATCATCTGGAAAGGAAACATAATAGCGACCCAAGTCTTTGTCGAACTCCCACTTGAGTTCGGTAGCATCCCCTGCACTGGCATCATCGGCACCTGCATATGTTTGGAAATAACCGTGAGTCACAAGGACTCAGCAATCTCACACCCACGAGATCAATACTATTTAAGCTTAAGGGTAGGAAAGGGTAGTGAGGTGGAGCTGCAGCAAGCACTAGCTTATATGGTGGCTAACATACGCAAAAGAGAGCGAGGAGAGAAGCAAATGCATGGTCGAGAAGCTATAAGTGATCAAGAAGTGATCCTGAAACTACTTACGTTCAAGCATAACACAAGACCGTGTTCTCTTCCCGGACTCCGCCGAAAAGAGACCATCACGGCTACACACACGGTTGGTACATTTTAATTAAGTGAAGTGTCAAGTTCTCTACAGCCGAATATTAACAATTTCCCATCTGCCCATAACCGCGGGCACGACTTTTGAAAGTTCAAAACCCTGCAGGGGTGTCCCAACTTAGCCCATCACAAGCTCTCACGGTCAACGAAGGATATTCCTTCTCCCAGGAAGACCCGATCAGACTCGGAATCCCGGTTACAAGCCATTTCGACAAAGGTAAAACAAGACCAGCAAAGCCGCCCCATGTGCCGACAAATCTTGATAGGAGTCGCACGTATCTCATTCTCAGGGAACACCGGATGAGCACTCCGTACAACTAAAACCAACCCTCGAGTCTCCCCGAGGTGGCGCTGCAAAGGACTCTAGTTCAGACCAACACTTAGAGGAGCACTAGCCCGAGGGGGGGGGGGTTAAAATAAAGATGACCCTTGAGTCTGCAGAACCCAAGGGAAGGTATATGGTGGTAGGTAGGCAAATGGTAAAACCAAGGTTGGGCCTTGCTGGAGGAGTTTTATTCAAAGCAAACTGTCGAGGGGTTCCCATAACACCCAACCGCGTAAGGAACGCAAAAATTAAGGAACATAACACCTGCATGACGAAAACTAGGGCGGCAAGAGTGGAAAAAACACCAGGAAAAAGGCCGAGCCTTCCACCCTTTACCATATATAGATGCATTAAAGTAAATAAGATATAATAATGATATCCCAACAATATCCATGTTCCAACATGAACAAACTTCATCTTCACCTGCAACTAGCAACGCTATAAGAGGGGCTGAGCAAAAGCGGTAACATAGCCAAACAACGGTTTGCTAGGAAAGGTGGTTTAGAGGCTTGACATGGCAATATGGGAGGCATGATATAGCAAGTGGTAGGTAGCACGACATAGCAATA
Source organism: Triticum dicoccoides (assembly GCF_002162155.2). Classification (NCBI taxonomy): domain Eukaryota; kingdom Viridiplantae; phylum Streptophyta; class Magnoliopsida; order Poales; family Poaceae; genus Triticum; species Triticum dicoccoides. Next base: position 426,640,081 of record NC_041392.1, on the reverse strand, counting down.
GAGCGAACAACTAGCAAGCAAAGATAGAAGTGATTTCGAGGGTATGGTCATCTTGCCTGCAAAGTTCTCAGAGTTGTCAAAAGCTTGATCCTCGTTAGCATACTCAACAGGTTCCTCGACGACGTACTCGTCTCCCGGCTCTACCCAAAGCAAGAACGCAAGCAAAAGGACCAACAATCAATCACGGTGCAATGCACAAGCAACATGATGCAAAACATGGCATGATATGCAAGAGATGATATGCAATGCATATGCGTGCTTCGGAAGGGAAAGAATGATCAAGGCATCAACTTGGCAAACCAAGTGTGTTGCTAAAAAGATGTGATGATTTTGGTCGAAATCGATATAAAGATCACCGGAAACGGAGGCACGGTTTGCAAATGGCAAGCAAAACAAGGATGTCACAATTCTGCGATTAACAACACGATGCCACTTAGAATGCAACGAGAAACTAAGCTATTTCACTCCAACATAGCAACAAAGAATATGGCAGTGATTTACTCAATAAGCTTGACAAAACATGAACACTGAGCTACGGCTAAATCACACAAGAGCAGGTTCAAACAAACATGGCAAAAGTGCAAAAGATGTCAGCTTCACAGACTTAGAGAAATTACTAACATGTCAAAAACAACATCAGGAAGCAATGTTTAGAGCAAGCAAGCAACATGCTACAGGAACATATCATAGAAAACAAAGGCGTGGAATGATTCCACTAGAAGCATAGAACAAAAGTCCCTTACTAATCATGAGCCAAAAAGTCACAGAAGATATGATGGCACCCATGTAAACATAGCAAGTTTTATTAACAGTTTCAGACTTAGCAGAAAACAGAGCATGGCATAAACAGAATTATGACGACATCTTTGTGAGCTCAAACCACTCATCACAAAGCCTTGCATGACAATATAAGCACATCAACAGCAATATGACATGTTTATGAATCTAACCATGGCAAGAGTAAGTACATAGCATGCATGGATCACTAGTAACAACCATGGCAATATTGATTAACATGTTAACATTCTGCCAAGAACATTTTATAGCAGAAGTAGAGCAAGAACAAGACATGCTAGGGCACTCCATAATTGCAAACAGGGGCATGGATGGATAGAGCATAACCATATGTTCAAAACATACTTACTGAAGTAACTCAAAAGAAGCACGGATCTCACTGTAGCATCAAGGTTACATGGCATCAAAATAACAGTAGGAAAATGACTTAGCAAAATCCTAAGTCACTGAAAACAGCAATATCACAAAGCCTAGTTTGCATGCTTGTGCTAGTCACCACATTGATCACAAAAATACAAGATAAGAACCTCTGTAAATATGGCATGACGTAGTTCAAAACACATGTAGAGCTCATGTCCACATGAAGCACACATCAAATGTGACAAAAATGACAAATCGCCATAAATTGATAAGTAGCAGCAGTTAACAATTTATAGCACTCTTGCATCAATGATTTGGGCATCAATATGAAATCAAACAAGCATGCCACAATTGAATGAAATGAAGAGCATCTCACAATGAACATTTTGATATATAATATGCATGAAATGGAGCTACGGTCACAGATATATGGCATGATGAACAGGGGCATAAAATGTTAGGAACTTAGAAGAAATTGACCTCGGGTGAACAGTGGTCAACGGAGTGGATCGGGCCGGATCGGGCCGGTGGAGGCGGAGCGGGTTGGAGCAGGCGCGGATCCGGGCGACGAGATCTCTCCGGCGAGGTTATCGCCAACGACGAGCTTGGGGGCGGCGGATCCGGGGCCGGGGAGGCCGGATCCGGTGGCCATTGAGCCCGGACGGCGAGGGGCGTCGTAGGTGAGGACGTGCGGGGCGGCGGCGTTCGCGTGGGCGAAGGGCGGTGGCGCGCCTGGGCCCCACGGGCCGCGGAGGCGGGAGGCGGCAGAGAGCCCACGTGGCAGGCTCTGGTTGGCTGAGGGGGCGGCGGACGTGTTCGGCGGCGCGGGGGGTTGGATCTAGGGTTTCGGGACCCGAATTTTGGAGGAGGGGTGCACATATTTATAGCTAGGAGGAGGTAGGAGTGTCCAAATGGGGTGTAGTTTTCGCCCACACGACCGTGATCCGACGACGGAGGACATGAAGATGGTTTAGATGGGTTGTTGGGCCGTTTTGAAGGGGTGTTGGGCTGCAACACACATGAGGCCTTTGCGGTTACCCGGTCAACTGTTGGAGCATCAAACGGACTCCCAATGGAACGAAATTTGACAGGCGGTCTACCGGTGGTGTACCAAGGCCACTTGGCAAATCTCGGCCCATTCCGAGAATGTTTAACACCCGCTCACAAAAAGAGACAAGAGGGGTGCGCCGGTGCATGTAGGAGTGTTGGATTGCAAAACGGACAATGGGGAAAATGCTCGGATGCATGAGACGAGCACGTATGCAAATGCGATGCACATGATGACATGTTATGAAATGCATGACATGAACAAAATGCAAAACAAAGACAAAACCCAACCATGAAGGGAATCTCATAACTTAAAGCCAAAAATGGCAAGAGTCGGAGTTACAAATATGGCAAGTTACATTCGGGGTGTTACAATGAGGGAGTTGGAGCCGAGCCGTGCCAGCCGGGATCTCGATCCAACTCCGGCCGATCAGCCCTGTCATCGCAGGTGAGACCACCCCGCCCTAGCACACCTACCTCCCCCTATCCTTGAATCCTCCCTCCGCATCTTCTCTCTCCTACAGGGACGGATCCATGGGGTCGCCCTTTGCGTGCAGGTTCCTAGCGCCATCGGAGGCAAGCTCATCGCGTCCAGCCGCTGCCCCTATGCTCATGGCTTCCGCTGATGGCAAGGAGGAGGAGGCGAGCGAGGAAGGCGGAGCTCAGGCGGAGGTGG